>NC_051161.1:58041795-58380545 GCF_013339745.2 Dermacentor silvarum
ATCGTAAGCGTCCGCGTCGATCTGTCGGTTCTCGTATGGACCCAGTGTTACCGCGTCTTCACCAAGTACGTGAAGTCGGGCACACGCTGCCATACCAGCAAGCGAGGACCGACGCTGCAAGATGTCTTCGTCAGCGAAGTGTTTTAAGTGTGGTCGAAGTGTAACGCAGGGGTTTATCGATAAATTGCTATTACAGCCATCAATGCAAGGCGACAACTACGTGGTTCCCTGTGCAGTCTGACGAAGCCCTCGCCGCTTTCTGTTAAAAGTGGAGTTGCAGTCTTACGCTACGCACGTTTTCGGTACCGCACCGACGTCGAGCTACCAGTGAAGTTTCAACGAGGTACAGCACGAGTTTGCACTTGCAGTAGCGCGCGTGCGAGAGCATTTTTTTTTTTTTTTGGGGGACGTTTCCCCGAGACGGGGCCGCACGGCCGCGCGCGCGACCCTTCCAAACGTTTCGCGACTAATCCGCCAGGGCAGGGCGCATGCGCCGTAGCGCCGTGAAAAAAAGGGCGGATTCTGCAGCCATTCAGGGATCACGGCGCAGAAGCGCGCGTTTGCTCTCCGACGTGCGTTCGCTCCCCGTGAAAGCGCGCGTCCTCGCGCCCTTTCACTCGCACATACAGCGTCCGGAGCGCGGCGACGATTTTCATCGCCGTTGACAGTCATACGGAACCTCACGGCGACGGCGACGGCAGAAATTTGCTTTGGAGTGTCCCATATAATTGCTATCGCAATAATAAACTCACATATGCTACCTGAAGGCATCAATGTTGCCGCGGATTCGAGCCCTCGTTATGTAATGAACGAGAAGAAAGGGAACCGAGGGGCCCGATTTTTATTAATCGTATCATAAGAAGCCAACAAATAAAGACACCAAAAACAACATAGGGGAAATTACTTGTACTTAATGATTGAATTAAAGAAATGATAAATAAATGGAAATGAAAATGGATGAAAAAACAACTGGCCGCAGGTTGGGGAACGATCCCACGTCTTCGCATTACGCGTGCGATGCTCTTACCATAAAGCTACCGCGGCGCCGTTTGCCCATTGCCGTTTGCGAAGACATACGACATATATCTGAAATTTCAGACAGAAGAAGGACTCGTCCTGAAAAAGGCATATTTGTGTATTGAAAAGTGCATAACCGTGGGCATGAAGGCAGACTCTTTGCTTGAATAGAAGTTCCAGTTGTGCTAGTTGGTGCAGCTTTGATCCCGTGCCTTTGAGTTCCTGTTGTGATTGTTTACTTCGCGCTTAAGTTTATGAATAAGACAGTGCTTATACGTTTTATTTTACTCGGACAATTCAGGATATCAGCCATCCTTCCTCCAATATGTGACCATATATATATACCTATACATACCTACCGCTGCATAGTTGGCCCCGTTATAGTTCATGCATGCGCTTCAGTTGAAGAAACGACCGCGACGGCATCACGACAGCGTGAGAGGACGGACAGATGGATAGATGAATAGATTGATTGATTGATTGACTGCAAGTGTCCAAAGTTTGCAAAGAATGCTAGTCGCATTAAAAGCTTGCAAGCGAGAAGCTGTGTCGTCATGCCGGTGCACTGACATTGCCATTGCAAAGCGCCCAGTAGCGAAAATCCAACGCGATAAGCGTCACCACCCCATTAAAATCTGCCTTCGGAATTCCAAGCCTTGCAAGCGCTGCATGCAATCTTTTCTCCACCTTATAGTATATAGAAGCAGTAGTGGTCTCCATCAGTAAGCTATAACCGGTTCCCTCATGAATTAAGTATATACTATATTTGGAGGAGTGAAGTTACGCACTTTGCTCGAGCATGCGCATGAGTTCATGTAAATAAACTCAATGTTAGACAACTGAAGCTTGCGCCGTAATCGCGTTCATATTGTCACGAGCAATGGCAAAGACAAATACGTCGTATAGTGGGGCTGGGTCAGAGGCTCTTCTGTCGGACTGAAACCTGCTGGAACCTGTTCGCTCTGTGCAGTCTTGACTAGATAAACGCTAGCCGTTTACTGGTAATACTCCCCGTAACAACATAAACGCGGCTACATAGGTATATTCTGAAGCGATTACTGCAAGTAATCTTTTCCCTTGATACTATGGTCTACCCGCTCGATAACGGCTGTGCTGAGGTGCTCGAGCGGTCGAGCCAACCAAGGGCGCGATAGTAACATCATGAAATCCGTAACGTTTCGTAAACAAGAAATGCGTGTCAAGCTTTTGTTTTGTTTGCTTTAAAATGCCCGTGTCAAGCTGCGGCCACATTTCTCAGAGTCTCGGCGCGCGTGCGCAGACGTGACGGTGAGCAACGTAGGACATGACCCACTCTCCCTGTCACTTGTGAGCCGCTCGTGTTGCCAGCAAGTAGCACCCGGCGACGTCGACTGTGACGTAAGCAAAACAAACATTATGTGATCAAACTCGCGCCTTGCTTCTCAAGGGTTTGTCGCATTATAAAGCGTGCTGTTGCAGTTTCCCGCGATGCGCCGGTATAGCGGCTGCCTGTAATAACCTAACAAAAATTGGGTGCACCGTGGGTAACAAACCTTCTTATGTAATATTTTTACGCAAAGTCACGTTCCTTCTCCTAAGTTTGAGGTGGATAACCTAAATAAGGAAGGGCTCTGAATTAATATGGTGGTGACGTAGCGCAGCCTCCATGGAAGGTGGCGCTGGTATCGAGACAACCCGATCCGGCCTGTGCTTGTGTGATCCGTATGGATCCGGCTGCACATGTGTGCTTATAAAATCACGCTAATTAGTGACGCACAACTCCTCTTAGTGATAGTACCTGCAGCACATCGAGCGACTCACTTACCTGTACGTGGACTAACGGTCTGTACGTGGACTAACGGCGACTCTTTGCTGCAGTCCATGTTGCTGATTGGAGGCGACATGGGAGACATTTATCCTGGAGACAGCCGGAACCTCACGGCCTACTACCCAAATTTGGTGAGTCAGCGTCCAAAGATCTTAGTCAACGTATATCATTTACACCAGTTGGCACATACGCAATAGGCTCGCTTTCAACACCTATCTTGTCGCTGTCGCGTGCACCCATGTCGTTCGCCATGGATAGAATCGGCAACGTTCAAGAAATTTCGGGTAAACGGTATGGGAGCGTCTTTTGCTGAGCGATAATTTGATCACACTTATAATTCGATTAAATAACGATCAACGGCAAAAAGCAAAACAATGTAGGTGGGGTAGTATTGTATTTCTCTCTGACGCGTGCACCTGAAGAAATTGCCAGAATTTACTTTCAGATTTAAGAAGTTGTGCCGAACCCTTTCGTTTGCTGCGCTCTGTTCGTGGCTGTGTCCCACCTGTGCTTTTGTTTTATCGACAAATCAATGCATCCCGCTTGCTGTACGTCATTTAAGATACATCATATTCATCATCATCATTAATTATGCCCTTAAAGGCCCCTTTCGACGGATTATATAATGGTGGGATACAATGAGAATACATCAAAACATGGCTTACAATAACGGGGCAAAAGCTGACTTTTCATTAACATCTAAACCAACTGGACATTTGTTCGCATGCTGCAGAGTATTGGTCTGACAGCAGCTGCTTGAATTTTAAAGGGTTACGTAACGTTCGTTAACTACTTTATCTGTTAGCTTGTTCCACTCTTCGATCGATGATGGTAATTATGATTGGTTGAAGCTGTTCCTAGAACCAAGTGAGCGCTGCACACTACAATAATTAAAAAAAATGACAGCAGATCCACGAGGTGAATGATGATGAGTGGGCGAAGCTCCGGAGGGAATCATCGGATCTCCCGCTTAAGGGGACGCTAGCACAAACGCGTTAGAAACGTGCAGTACTCTCTAGTAAGGGGGAGCGGCCACAGCGTCTTACTCAGCCATTTACACATGCCGGAACGTGCACCGCGTTTGCCGACGCCATCACATGACTGCTGAGACCGCGTTTGCCGACGCCATCACATGACTGCTGAGAGAGTATACCCCCCGTATTCATAAACGCTCCTCGACTTGAACTTGACTTGCCACCGCTTTGGGCAGCGCGTTCGAAACGCGTTGAAGGTAAGGTGGAGAGGCCACAGCGTCTTACACCAGCTTCTTACACGGGCCGTAACGCGCTAGCACAAACGCGTTAGAAACGCGCTAGAAACGCGGCATTTCGTTAATGTTGGGTATTTATAGCCATCGTGGTGCGTTTGTCCATGTCCGCTTCGTGGCGTAGTGGGCTAACGCCGCGCGCTCGGAAGCGAGGGGTCCCTGGTTCGATTCCGCGCTACGGACACAACTTCGGAATTTTTTTTCTCATTTTTCTCAGACTGGTTACACACTACTACTACTACTACGACGGGGACGGAACGGGTGCCGCTATAAGGAGCTTCGCCCCTAAAAGGCGACGTGATGTGCCGGTAGGAGGGTTGAGAAGTTTCCCATGTATAGATGACTGAAGTTGTAGTACAGTTTATGGGGGAAGAGGCAAAGTTTGGTGATATTGTGGCGGTGATGTAGTGTATTGAGTCCAATAGATACTTTCATTTGTGTAATGCTCTGTTGACAACTGTACGAAGATGTGATGAAACACTCTCTACGGTTTTGAATAGCTTCCAATGTCGTACCGCGTAGCTACGAGTACCGGGCAGCGTGACGTTGGGGGTACTGACAATCGGGACTCTCCTTCCTCGTACAACGAAATTACTAAGCACTTTTACTTGGCTCGTAGGATCTACCCCCTGCCACATTGTAAACTCAATAGACCTCAGGCTTTAACACTAAGGCTTCTACAGACGGGGGCATACCCAAACCCCCTACTTCTTCACAAAATGTACCCCGAAATTCAGACAACACATGCATGTGCACTATGCAATGACTTAGCGAGCTTACCTCACATGCTCTGGCGGTGTCCCGCGTTACGAGGCGATGAAAGCAACACTTCTTCACGTTGGGATGCGGTTCTACGCATCCCCGACCTCGAAGAACAGTTATGGGCTGTCAAAAGGGCCCGCGACGCGGCGGAGAGGCTCGGCCTCTCTGTCCCGACGTGGGAGCGGCCCGCTGCGCGCTAGCGCGCGCCCTAAAGGACACTAATAAAGTTCTTCATCCATCCACCCATCCATCCAATGTCGTAGACGCGTACTCAAGTTCAATATTCCATTGGCAAGTTTTCGGGTGGAGAGTGGGCACAACGTAATTATTCTTATAAACTCAAGTACTCTCGATGTATCATCCGCTTATTGTACGATGTGTTCAGGCCAAGTAAGCTTATTGTAACAGTGACGCCTGGGTAACGGTACGAGTCAACTATTGCTATGGTTGTTAAGCTCAAGGAGTAGGAGTAGGTCAGAATAGAATGTTTGCGCGTTACATGCATGAGCTTGCGTTTGCCAGTGTTGAGCTTAATTAAATAGGTAATGCACCAGTTATTGAGCAATGTTAGGTCTCTGTGTAGTCTCTATCTGGTCGTGAACAGACGCTATACGAGGGTGAATGCCACAATCATCTGCGAAGAGTCGGATGGGAGAAGAACAGAGGTCTGGGAAACGCCAGAGATGACTTTCGTGGTATCCGAATGACCAGTGCCAACACCGGTGAATTGTCATCGACCGATGACGTCATCTGCTGATCCGCAGCTTACTCCAGGCGCTGTTTCGGTGTGTTATCCCACATTTATATCGTCTCCTGAGAACTGAACGCGAAATGAGAAGACTTTGTGGGAGATGTAGAGACAGGTTTATGTATATATTGTCCGAGCCAGTACATTCAGAACGGTGTATACCTTCTGTTTAGAACACGTGTGCGTTGTTTACTTTTTTTGTTATAGCCAACAACCTCAAGAGCTTCGTATACAGTTTTGCTTGCTTTGCTAACCTGTGAGCGCTCATAATTGCCTTTTAATTTCCCGCTGATTAGGTATAAGAAACGCACGAATCGCTGCTTTCATCAACCGGGCGAGTCTTTAAGAAACAAGCCTTCGAGCGAGACGCCCAATTTCGCTTTAAAGGGCACCATAATAAGCACGAAACCGGAAACGGCAAATCAGAGACAAGGGCCCAATTTCAAGTGTCTCTGAACAAACGAAACCACAGTTGTACGTGTCTTCTATGCAAGAAATGCGTACGACTCGAGCGCCCCCTCGTGCGTTCTTCGCCACCTTGTATAGAGTTAGCGCAAGGCAGGCGATAACTGAACAAATTGCTCCCGGTTGAAATTACACACTGGGAATTGTTACTATTATAGCTCGGGCATTTCATTTCTTCAATTATACTGGGCAGGTACCACAAGGTGCCGCTTTATACAGTGTACGCAAGGGTGCGGCCTGCAGCTAAACACGGCGGCGTGCTGTCGACCACCGGAATCGAGCCGAGAAATAAGTGGGGTGGGCGGGTGCGGAGGTGCAGCTCCGCTGAACATGGCGCAATAAATTACGTCAGGTCTTTCGCTGAGCAGTAGCCGGCCGCAAGTGATCTGCGGTGTGCAGCTGTTCTCCTTTGGATGTACAACTACGTGTTGACCCTGTATGTATTATATGAGTAGGCGCACATATTGCATTTAGAAGCGTTCAGTGGCTGCAGTGGCTGAAACCGTGGCATATTACTTGTAGTGTTTGGCCTTGTAGACGCATTGGAGCAGACGCTTATGGTAGACGCTTGCGAGGGACGCCGAGACCCATTTAACAGCCTCTGTATCCTTGCCAGCTTGTGTCATTGATGTACCTTCGAGGACACTGCATCGAAGTTCCTAGGAAAAACATTTTGTAGCTACTTTGGTGAGCTACGTCGACGAGGCGCCTGCGACGAGCACATTTGGTTCTTCAGTGTACATCAGTGGTGCTATTACGTACGCCGCGGTAGTTCCGTGCAGTCATATATGGGTGTTAATTACGCATGGTCTGAGCTCGTTCGATGGGAAGTGCGCCGATATAAAGAAACAATTGGCTCGTTCGTGACGGAACATCTCTGTCTGCAGGACTTTGGTGGCCACACGGTGTGTCTACGCACATGAGGAAAAATGGCAGATAGTATACTCTGAGAAGAACCAGAATAGGTGGTTTAGGTTTCCAGCCATCTCTCTCAAATACTTATCTGAAAAAAAATGTCTTTTTTTTTTCGCCTAACGCCACTATATATGATATCTAAGCTCTCAGTTCGCTCTAACGCATCTTCGCTGGATTTGGCGTCCCGGTCTTCTTTGCGATAAGACACACTAATCTTTCTAAATGTCCTGGCCACGCTGCACCCAATTTCGGTTTCCAGTTGTAAATAAACAGACACAGCCATCTCCATAGGCTCTTGTAACTGCTGAGATGTTCGAGAGCCGTGGTTGCGCCGCTTCAATGAAAGAGGCATGGGTGCCCCCGAAATTAAACGTGCTCCTGTTGTGTGTGTTACGTTTACGTCTCGATTGGTGCGAAGACCACCCGGTCTCCGCTCACGAGAACGCCTGCGCACGGCGGTTGCAGAAAACTACCTGGGCGGGCACCGGTAGTCAGCAATTACGTGCTTTGTGTAATTGAACTCTGACACCCGTTCTGACAGTTGCTTACCGCAGGCTGTAACCAGCCTCTATCTTTATCCGTGATGCTCAAAGTGGCTTTGTCGATGCCCCCTTTTTGTTTTCTCTCTCTCTTTTTGACCATGGTCGGAAACCACTGTTTGCGTTTGTGAGTGCTCTAGCAAAAGCGGAAGCGAGCGTCTTTTTAACGGACCGTCTGTGCTCACCCCAATACTATTCACCCCTGCATGTGCGCAGCAAGCCGCGTGAACGTCAAACGATATATTAAAGCAGGTTGCGAACAAATGACATACGTATCTCGCAAAGCTTATCGTAGAAGTCTTGCTGTGGCAAACCAAGGCGGCTTCGCGCTGCCTCAATTACGCGGTGTCCACAGAAACGCGTTCGCTGCTCACGAAGTAAGAAGTTCCCCCCCCCCCCCCCCCCCCCTAAGGGTAGCTGCATCGCGTACTTCCTTTTAGAGCGTTCACGGTGAGCGGGACGTCGTCAATGTGGCGCCGTGTCTCCTGTAATAAGACGTTTGTTGTCCTATATATAGAGAGAACTGTAATTGTGAGACGCGCGTCGCAAACCGCACGCCGCATTTTTTTTTTTTCAGTACCTCGTGGACCGGGTTGGTTACTGCGAGTTCGAAATTGCAGTGCCGGATGGCGAGAAGCTGATTCACACGGTTGCTTTCAACACAACGGTGCCCAGGGCAGGATCCAATGCGCCCGCCTTCCTTCGTGGTAGGTGAACGCGCGTATTGTTGACGCACTGCATGCAGCGTTCAAGCTTTCCAAGCAAGACGCCTGAGCTCGCAACATTAAAGAACACATGCGGTTATCCACAAAGCATGCTCAAAAAAAAAAAAAAAATGGCAGCATGTTACACTGCTCTAACAAATGTAGTGCATTAAGTTATACGATCGGAAAGGTCAGACTTCTTACAAGACATAACGAGCCGCAGTGTGAAGTAAAGGTATGGCGCTGTAGGGCGACCTCCTCAACGACATATGCGAGCACCTAATGTACAACCTTAAGATTATTTCGTCTTTTATTTCGTGCTCAATTTCTTTCTTTCGTTCTTTCTTTGTGTCCTTTCGTTCGTTCTTTCATTCGTTCTTTCTTTCCTTCCTTCTTTCTTGCTTTCTTTCCTTCGTTCTTTCTTTTTTTCGTTTCTTCATTCATATTCAGCCATTGAATCTTTGCTTGCTTACGCGGGTATGAGCCATTCCTGATGATGATACCTGTACCTTTTGCATCACTGGACTAGACGCCGCTTTTTCGGGTATGAGCCATTGCAATGAGCCACTTAAGGCTCTTGCCTTAATTACGCTCTTTGGGGGCATATCTTGCTCCCAAACAATAATCACCATCTATCTTGCGTGCATGCATGCGTTTTTCTTTTCTTTAGCTTAGCACTATATGTGCTCTCAACTCTATTGTGAATAGCGCTATATGTCACGCTGATATACGCGTGCCGCTGGCGACTTGAAAGTGCTTGAGGCCGAAATTACAAGGCTTTTCGTTCGTAAGTGCTCGTTTCCATTGGCCAAATGGCATCGCTAATCATACACGTCCCGCATCACGATTGGCTGAAATTTCACTTACAAACAAGTCTAGCCTAAGACGTTTTCGTGAATACAGGGCCTGCATGATGCCCAGCGTCAAAGAAACGAAAGACACGCAAGATAGATGACGATCTTTGTTCGAAGACAAGATAAGCCCCAAAAGGTGCCAGCTTCTTTTAGACTGCAGTTCGTATTAAGAAAACTTAGTAAGAGCAAGCGGCAGCCAATTGTGATAGCGATCCTGCACTAAGGCAACTGGCCAATACATGAGCTAGAAACAGTTCTCTCATACGAAGTTTGTCATTCGGCCCCAGGTCTGCGCTCACGCAACCCTGCTCTTGCTATCCAGCTGAAGACAGAAAAACCTGTTCCAGTGAGGTATATTAACGAGCTAACGAGCCTGATGTAACTCACTGCCATTGGGACTTTAAGATGAAATTTAATAATATAAACACTGCAAACAGTGAACAACAGTAACTCTAAATTTTCTAAATAAGGAAATTATTTAACCTATTGTGAAACAATTTACCGAAGAATAAAAAGGGATTGGAGCGCATACGGAAGGATTTACTAAATCATGACCAGGAGCGTACCGCTATTCTTGAAAATACACGTGCACAATCATTGCATTTACCGGTACTAAAATATGGGCAGGAACTTGGTCCCTATAGTTTCTTGAAAAGAAGTTAAGGACCGCGCAAAGAGCCATGGAGCGAAAAGTGGTAGACGGGAAGACAGCGGTGTGCATTAGAGAGCAAGCGGGTGTAGCCGATATCCTAGTCGACATTAAGAGTGAAAAATGGAGCTGTGCAGTTCATGTAATGTGTAGGGCAGACAACCGGTGCTCTGTTAGAGCATGTGTGCCAAGGGAAAGGAAGCGCCATCGAGGACGGCAGAGAATTAGGCGATGTGATCAGGCTAGAAAATTTGCAGGCACGACTTGGAATCGACTAGCGCAAGATCGGGGATGATTGGAGATCGCTGGGAGAGCCCTTCATCCTGCTGACATAAAAAAGGAAGGCGGCGGCTGCTGCTGCTGACGATGATTATTATTTTTGAAATGGGTGAAGTGATGGTGGCAAGCTGCTGCTGCTGCTGCTGCTGCTGCTGCTGCTGCTGCTGCTGCTGATGATGATGATGATTTGTGAAACATGTGAAGTGATGGGGGCAAGCTTTATGCCAATGTTGTGTGGAGAGCACACCGGGGTTTCTAATCGCTCTATCCCGGTGTCACATTCGCGGTACCCCTGCCAGACTTCTTCAGTCCGACCGAGCTGAAGACCTGTCACAGCCCCGACTTGGACCCGACACGGTCGTGTCAGCCCGTGCTGTGCGACGTCAAGTACAACGGCGTGCGCAACTTCTTCAACGAGACGAGCCAACGCTGCGAGGCCACGGCCAACTGCTGGGACAACGCGGAAGAGGAGATGGTGACCTGCCTTGAAAACCTCACTTAGTTTGCGCACGCCACTCGCACAGCAAATATTAACACTCGTGTATATTAAGGGTTCATGACATAAAAATAGGCTAATGCTGATGATGATGAAGGGTGTGTAATTGTCCCATGGCTAACAGCAACGTCGAATCGTCGTGTCGAGTCAGTCGAATAGTTTAAGGGGACAAATGAAGTTTTTGTCTACCAACTTTTCGTATCAAGTAAAAATGATAGCTGTGACAGACTACACGAAAAAGTGAATTACATAAACTTTTATACAGCTATCTCTGTCCGATTCGCGTGTCAGATATTTCTGTGCGCACGAGATGGTCCGAATTACTGCACATGTTTCAACTATATGCCTTTTTTTAGTGCAAGTGTAGTTAACGCTCGCTGTCATGTGTAATACATATTTATAGCCGTTAAGGTAAGGGTGTCAACCATAAGGCAAACCAACACCCTGAAGGGTGTAAAGAAATTAGACTACAACCCTGCCACGTGCTACTCGGCCATTACCCACTGAGGTAATTGTCCCAGCGGCTACGTGGCGTTCAGCTACTGAGCACGGGTACACGGGTTCAGTTCCCGGTCGCGGTGGCTGCACATTGAATACTGCGGACACAGTGTTCAAGCAGGCAGGGCAACACATACCATGCAATGACATACAAATGCATACGATGACAACAACCGAGGCAAGCAAGAATAATGCAACAATGAAGAACACTGAAAGTATTAATGCAAGATTTGGATCTGCATTCATTTAGACAATTTTATTCTGTTATAGTACGGAGATACCAGCAGAACAGAACGAAGGAACACTGCACAAAAAGAGAAAATATTGCTGGTATTTTAATGCGTAGGAAAGAACGCTGGGTTTCAGCCATAGGTTTATTTTTGTGTATATGTGTATATATCTGTGTAGAACTCGGCGTGTATTTATTTCATTATAGACGTGACGTTGTAGTTTTTGCGGGCATGACGTGCACTCATGGCGCGTGCGGCAAACATCCGGGATTGCCATTAATAGTGTGATACATACTTTGGCTTAATCCCTTAACTGACGAAGCAAATTCATCATTTAATGAAATAAAAGAGTTGACATAGAAGAGTTTGCACTGGCTAACATAAGTTGTTCAATTAGTCTAATTAACTTGAGATTACAGTCAAGGTATTATCGGCTATCTGTATCACCATTAGCACTTCCATGAGCATTTCCAATGCTAGTTTACAAAATTTTCCGTAGGCATGAAAGGTTGCAACAGCAGGGCTGCCGAGAACGAAAACGTAGTCGAAAGTGGCACGTAGGTAATAACCCAATATTATCAGAGTATAAATTAAGCAAGTATGTAAATATTAAAAAGGCTGGTTTGACAGGTGCAGTGCTGGTGTAATTTGACAACAGAGGAACAGGATGTTGTGGGTTGTCGTGGCGACGTTTGCGTTGAAAAGACTAGAACGTTATTTCTGGCTAGTTCTGTTAGACACTTATTTGAGGAGCTGCGTGGATATAGCCCCTTCGACGACAGCGCACATTCAGCTATTACACGCGCCGCAGGTGTATCTGGCTGGCAGCAACACCTGCCGACGCGTGGGCGAGGTTCTGTCGGACGAAGAGTTGGAGTTCTTCGAGAGCTTCCAGGACAAGAAGCCACCACTTCGATCTATGCACGGGTACCCCATTGTAAGACATCCTCTCTGTAGACGTTCTATGTGAACGCTTTTCTCTATTCAACATTGTCGCGGGGATTACACGTGCCTCGAAGCGATATCCACATAATAAAGGACTCAAAATGGCGGTTGCAGTAGGAAGCATAATATAAAATAAGTGACAGAAATATCAGTAAGAACGGTAACAGATATATACAAGAACATTGGCAAATTAGTTCTGCTGGAGCCCGCAAGGTGGAGAAGGTTCATTAAAAGCAGAGCGACTGCCGCGGAAAGGTACTGTTGCCGTTTTCGATCCCCGCACCAGGCCGAATAATTATTCAACTGCAAAGCTCTCTTTCTAAGAAACCTGTGTTGGGTTTCATTTGTAGTTTCGTGCTACAGTCAGGTGCGTGGATGTCCATTTTTCCTCAAGTACATGAACATTAAAAACCGATAATATAATTTCATGGCTGGAAGAAAATAAGTAAGCAAGTTCAGGGAGCAAAGGGGAGTCAGAAAAGAGCGCATTGTATCCGGTCCTGCACTACAAGCGAATAAAAAATATCAGCAATGGTCGAACTGGCGACGTCTCTGGAGCTGCAATGACATCGCTTGTTCTTGTTCAATCACTGATAAAAAATCTAATGTTTCCGTTTTCCTGTGAAACTCCTTGTTAAGATAAGTCTTCAAATGCTGTTGTAAAAAATAGCCTCCGTTACCGGGACATGTGGGGTGAGTAACATGTTTTGTTCCGTGCTACTATTTTCAGCGTATACACTTTTGGCGTGCCGTTGCCAAGTGTCGGACGCGTTCATGTCACAATTGCGACAGCGGTTATCTGTGCCCGAAATGCGCGTCGTGCGCATTTGCTTTAAACAGAAACTGGGTACGATCAACGTTGCGGTCGTAATTATACAACGTTTAGCCATCGCTCAGCGTAAAATGAACGCACCACCCACGGGGAAGCATACGTCGGAAATGGATCCCATGCAGTTTCCGCTTTTAAAAGATGTCTGTGACGTGGGCGTGAAAACAAACCCCGCAGAAGGTGAACTGCCACGAGGGACGTCCGGATCCCGCGAGCGACTGGTGCCTGTGCGACCCGGGATGGGAGAGCGACCCGCTGGACCACGACGGCTTCAACCCGGACCTGATGGTGTACCACATGTGCACCGTTTACATCGGTGTGACCACGGCCGCCACCAACTTCTCCTCGCCGACCCACCGCCACCGGCACCACAAGAAGGGTTTCCTCGCCAACATTCCCAAGAAGCGCCGCCGAGGAGAGGTATAACGCGGGATTGGAATCGTGCAGCTATAGTTTGGAGTTTCTTAACTTATACAGCCACGTGCCTTCTTTGGAGCCTCATGCATCTGCTCCTTGCAGTTGTTTCATTCCGTTCAGCCAGCACGCTCCTTTCGAGGTCCGATCTGCAGTACGGTAGCGCCCGCGAACGTTTATGCGTATAGGTTGTATAGCGCCCTCAAGGTGTTGTATACGTGGAGCCTTCTACTAGTACACGCTATAGCATGAAATAGCTCATCCGCATTATAGGGCGGGTGAGTGCAGGCCACCACGCGCTAATTTTCATGCCCGGCCCGGCTTTAAGTACTTTGACTTTTGGCACAACATCAACGCAAGAAAAAGAAAACGAAATTTTTGTGTTAAGCTCCTGCGAAGTGTGAAAAAAAAATAACAGGCTGCTTCCGTATATTTTGATGCTGCTTACAAAGCGTCATGTTATAAAAAGAGGAAGCCCGGCACAGTGCATTTCATCGATCCTTTTTGCATGACCGCCACACCAACTATTTCCTGCATTTCCCGTTGCCTAACAAAATGTGTGAATATGAATCTTGGAAACCTAAAGCGTGCCTCGATAAGACGACCAGTCCAAGTCACTCGAATGTTGACGTTACAGCTGGAGCGCAAAGCAGTGCTGATGGCGCCATCGAAATCTCGAGGCTGGGCCTCGGCGGACGGCGGTAGAGCCGATATTGCGACTGCGGAAGACTACGCTGCTTCTGGCCACTCTGGAGCCGATGAAGACGGCCCTTCTTGGTACACCTCGTACTTCAGCGACGCCCAAATGAAGAACATAGTGCTACCCGTATCCTTACTTTCGTTTTCCACCTTTCGTGGCGCGGTTCGCGCTATGTAAAAGACAGCGCCGTTTTGTCCGCACTGTAAAGTAATTTACACCCTTAAAAAAGAATAAGGGATGTAAATCTGAATGTAACTCACACCCTTACACCCTTTTTGTATGTAAAGGTGTGAGTTATACACCGACGTACAGCCTTTTTCACTTCTAAGGGTGCAAATTATTTTATAGTGCACGCGCATAGGCGCTGTGTATACGCATAGCTGACCTCACCGCGTGCGTAGCTTGCTCATCACAGCGCACCAAGAATACGCAGAAGGTGGCCACACAGAACACGGTAACGAAACCTTTTCACATGCTCGAGGTGTATGTGTAGTATACAATCCATCTTTATAACGAAATAATCGGGGACAGAAGGTCGAGTTTGTTATGAACGGTATTTCGTTAAAAGCAGAAATACTCTGAAAGAGTCATAATAACGAAGGAAATGCACGGCACTAGTCCGGAGACGCGGGATATAGCAGCGAGATTCGGAGGACGCCCGTCAGCAGCTGCCTCTTCAGTCGGTTATAATCGGATGATGCAGCCACGATGGACGGACGGACGGACGGACTGACCGGACGGACGGACAACGTCCCCTTTGAAACGGGGTGGTGGATTGGGCCACCAAGGTCTTGTTATTATTTTGCCTAATGTCCTACCTATATTTTTGGGAAAACAGCCAGATACAAAGAAGTTCCCAGCATCAAACATTTTGAACCATTACTGGGAACTGTTTCTGTACGTTTCCGTTGTTCGAGGTCTCCCTACTTTTCTGCCACCACACCTCCAACCACCTCTTACTAATCTCTATAGCGGACATGTTTACTTTCCTCCTGCTACCCCTGAACCCAAGCGCTTCAAGGAGGCCAGATCTAGAGCCTAAACTGGTAGCTGGGTAGATATCTTCACATTCCAATAAAACATGTTCCATCGTTTACCTAGCTATTCCGCAGCAAGCTCATGCGTTTTCGTCCTTGGTGTACCTCGCTTTATAACTACGCGTTCTAAGGCATCCTGATCTCGCTTCGAAAATTAAGGAGCTTCCCTTTGAGTTATCATAAATTGTTTCTTTCTTGATTTCATTTTTTTCCTTTGAGGTAGTTATTCATAGCAGGTTTCTTTTCCATTGCCGCCACCCATGAAATTGTCTCAGCCTCTCTCACTTTGCGTTTGACGTTCTTTGTTGCCGTGTTGCTGACCATATCGGTCGCATACTTGCTGGTAAGCTTCCTAGTTCTTTTCCTCCACTGTGAGTCAATGTTTTGCCTGTACAAATACCTGAACACCCTCTTGCACCCCATATACTTTCTTCCTTATTTCTCAGTCGTTCTTAAAAATCAATTTTACTCTGAGCCTCCCTTCACTTCCAAATTTGTCCAGCCCATATCACCCTGCACAGCTTCACTAGTAGTCTTCCCGTGAACGCCCTATGCGAGGCGTCCCACTGACCTTTGGTTGCCATCGAGTCCTGATTGCACCCCTGACTTCAAACAAACAACCGCATTTCCAAATGTAAGCCCTGGAACCATTACACCTTTCCACATACCCCGGAGCACCTCGTGTCTATTGTATCCCCATAGCGCTCTGTGCTTTATTATGGCCGCATTTCTCTTCCATTTTGCTATTATGTTTTTTTCCTGTGTCTCCAGATATCTATCGCCTTCGTTTATCCATACACCAAGGTATTTGTATTCTTTTACCCGAAGTGTTTCCTGGCCCTGTATCAACACTGTCTGTTCACTGTTTTCATTGAATACCACCACACGGCCTCGAGGAACTGCCGCCACCCGGCGGAGTGCTAAATTCACAGCGCTATTTGGCTGTGTAGATTGACACGACGAAAATCAAATATTCACCGTGTATGCTGCATCGAGCTGTCTCACGCGGATTTCCCGCTTCCACACTTCGCGCTACTTCACTCCGTATAATCCGGTATATAAAGTGCACCTCGCAGAACTTCGAATAAAGGCGATATATCGAATAAAACTATTTCGCTCTATCTGGGTTCACTCTATGTGCTCAGTGGTGATCGAAGTGTCACCGCGAGTAGGAGGTCCGCGACGCCTCGCGTTTTCCTCTCCCCTTACGCTTCACGCGGTCGTATGCCTGCCCTTAGCAAGCCATTGTTTCACTCTTCCGTACCTCGAACTGTCTTGTTCCGCGTACAGTCTCCGCTCTGCGCTTGCACGTGGCCGAGCGCAGACGCGCTCGCGCGCCGCGATTGCCGGAATGCATAATTTAGTCCTTCTCCAACGGTCCCCAATGGGCGTAGCGCCGTAATTGAAAACGATTACGTGAGTCATGCGGACGGGGCCAAGCAGTATGGCGAGAGAGAGACGGAGAGAGCGGGTCAGCCTGCTTTATTATTATTTTGTTTTTCTGTCCCTTTGTTCCGGCCTTTATCTGCCTGCTCTCTTTTCATTCTTTCTCGCTTCGTTTGCGTTATGTGCGTTTGCTATACGTTTGGTCTCTCTTCCCGCGAGGCGTAGCCGACGATCCACACCCGAAATCTCTTTCTCCGAGTCCTCGCCCCACCGCCGTCATTCGCGTTTTGCCCTCGCGCCGCGATCACTCGTTCTCGTTCCGCTCGTCATGTCTGCTGCCGAAACCTCCTCACTTGTGATCTCTCTCTCTCTATCTCAGCCTCACATGATCTGCTCTTCAAAGAAAACACGTTATGTCTTAACATAGGACCTACAGAACTCCTGGTTCGTATTGTGCCATAGAGTATATATTTAATTGATATTTTTTGTTATATTTTTGTGCGAGCGCGTTTGTTCCACATATGTTTCCATTATTAACTGTAGCGGTAGTGGTCCTTAGCCTCAGTTTATTTTATCCTCCTTTCTGCTCCTTTATGCTCACTTCTTTCTCTTCTGAATTTTCAATATTTCGAGGGCGGCGGTCGGCCAAAGTTACAAGTCAGCGTTGACCGCACTTCGCAGTGCTGACGGCAATAACCAGCTCTCTCTTCTCGCTCAACTTTTTTCGTTGTTCTATTGCATCCGAACTATTGAGGTACTCCACCTCCAACGTTTTCTACCGCTCTTGCTCTTAACCGTGGCTCGTTCCTCCTTCTTTTTTCTTTATCCTTCCACGCGCAATGGGTCTAGTAGGGCATCAGAACCACGTGACCTGCTCTCCTCCTCCCCCGTCTCCCAGTGCCGGCGCCAAAAGAGGAACACGGAAAATACCAAGCGGGGAAACGAAACAAAGAAAAACGAAAAAAAAAAAAAGATAAAACCTCTAGCAAGAGGGAGTTGGTGGGAGGGTTAACGAACCTGTGATTTCACGCGGTTCGTTATGGGGGCCGCTGGTCCAGATTTGACATATGGTTCCGGAAAATGATCGGAACGAGCAGCTGGCTGCTGCCGTATAGCTGCGCCCCCTGCAGGGTAATGGGGAAACTAACGGCGCGGTTTCTGGCTCTGAGGGAAAGGCCTGTATGTAATTAAGAGGGGTCCCGTTGACCCACCTCCTTGATGTCACCTCTCGAGTCGTTAGAGACGGTATACTTTCGGTAATGGCCGTCCTGGGCGACCCGCGAGGCTCTTTCATGTTTTGTTCACTTGCATAAGACATTGGGGTTTAAACTCTTTGCCTAAATGTTCCAATAAATGTGTTAATTTGCCCTTAGTGTTGACGCTAGATGAAATAAAGAGTCCAGTAAGCAGCAGCAAGATGCGCAGATAATACAGCATGCTTAACATCGTATAGAGTCTAGAAAAAATTTGCGCAGCTTGCACTAGTGGTGCAAGGCTGGAGCAAACAGCGGAGCTTGTGATCGACCAACTTACAGCCAGGGTCGCTATCCCGACGACGCTGGATACTCAAACGCAGACTCTCGCGTTCTCGTTGTCGTAACTCGGGATCTTTGACTCGACGACGCCTCTTCTCGGCTGCAGCTTCAGCACGGTATTCCGGATCGCAGATTCTCGCTTGGCAGCACGACGCGCTTCAAGACGCGGCATGGCTAGGGTGGCTAGAATTCTGGCCACCCTAGCCTGGCGAAGCGTTGACATGTCTAGGCGAAGCGAGGCACATGTGGTTGCTAGGCGACGCCAAGTGACGTCATGGCTAGACGGAGCAGGTGCGCGGTCGTAGCAGCTCGGCGAGGCGCAACTGTGCCAAGTGGTTGCTAGGCAACGCGCGGTGACGTCATTGCCAGGCGCAGTTTCTGGTCTACACTATACGGGCCAACCTCCGGCTTAAACAGCTCCGCTGTTAAAATATTTTTGTTACACTATTTTAGAATGAACGGGTAGGCAGATATCTTAATGAAGCTGGCGCTGTTACTATCATTCTGAAATAGAGCGTGCACGCTCGCAATAGTCTACTATACTACAACGCAGTGGCGGGCAGCGCCATTCATTCATTCATTCATTCATTCATTCATTCATTCATTCATTCATTCATTCATTCATTCATTCATTCATTCATTCATTCATTCATTCAGACCCGTGACCTTATTGTGCATATGTGACGCTACCGTTTTTGTATACGTATAGAATTGGTGTATTACTCATGTGAGGGAGCGTCACAATATTTGAGGCGTCGATTTTCTTTTCTTCTTGTCAACAGAGCTAGACATTGCCCCAGTTTTCATTCAACAGCGGGTGTGCATACATGTGCAAAACGTCTCACTTGACAAAGCCGGATATTGAGTGCTTCCTTGACTCACACGATGCCCAGGTGCTTATTGTGGCGGTGACGCTGTTGTCGTGCCTCGTGATTGTCCTGTGCATCTTCGTCGCCACCGAGTGCCAGAAGGTCAACGTGGTCTCAAAGGGTGGCGATGTGGGCTTGGCAGTACATTCCGACTAAAGCGAGTTAAGCGCGAAAAATCACGAGGGCGAAGAGAGAGCACGGTGGACACACAGGCGTTCGTTCATTCGTTCGCTCATGCGTATGTGGGTCCATTTTGCCTTCTTTTGTCCTTGCTTTTTTTTTTTTGCGCTTAACTCCCTTTAGTTGTGTTAAATGATTCGTCGCTCTGAACTCTGAAGCATCACGCTACTGCGAGGATCTCTGCTTCTTATTTAATTTTATTGCCGTGGTGCTTGACGCCGTAGTATACAAACATAGGAGTGAGGTTGTTACTCCAAGGACAGAAAAGGAAAAGAAAATTACTTATAAAAATGTATTCGCTTCTTTATCAAGGCAACGTCGCCAAACGCATTGCTTTACTTTGTGGAATCAATCAAGATTTGAAGCTGGCGTTCCTTTCTGTACGTTTTTACACTTTTAAATCTGTGCATCGTTTCTCAGAGAGCAAGAAAACAAATAAATAAATAAATTGGGCTGAGATACAAACACATGGAACCCCACTTGCTTATCATTGCAAGAGTATCGCACAAGCTTGCTCTATGGGGTCAAGATGTATCGAGTGTACCAGTAAATCTAATTGTTAACAAGGCCATATCGTTTCTAACTCGTGTAGATATATTTATTGCATGACATATTATTGAACCGGTACTCTATCAAGAGTGATTTCATGCCATCATCCAACAAAGGAAACTTAAGCACACATTGTACTGCTGCTTCCAATAAGTATGTATTAAAATGCACACTCCTTCAAGATGATGGGACTTCGGGATAGAAGCTGGAGCTGGCGTAATTCAGGGACGAACGTAATCGTACCAATGAACAGTATAGGTTCCACTTTTAAAGGGAACGCATAATTATTATTGAAACCAACATAACGTGAACGCATCATCTTCATTGGCAGAAAGTGCCTGTAAGGATGCGTTAGGTGGACCCTATAATGAAAAAGAAAAAAAGTTTTGCTTCAGCCCTCTTGTCATAACTGTGCTGTAATCACTCGAAATATGATAGTTTAGTGTTCCCGTTAACAACTGACGCTACTGCACATGTCGCAGATCCACGTTTCGTGGGTTAGTCTCGAGCGCCAAAGTATACACCCTTCAAAAAGGATGCATAGCAACGAAACATAATTTCTATATAATAATTTTGTAAGGGTAATGCCCGTGTTTTAAGGCGTTTTTCCATTCGACACGCCACCCCTTCTCAAGAAAGTGGATGGCGATCTTTCCTTAGATTCTTTCTTGAAGTATATGTTTACAGTGAACCAATGAATGACAGACGCCACACGTCTGTGCCTCTATTCGCAAATGTGTCCAGTCTGCAATCAGTACAAATGACGTGAAGAAGTGTTTAAATAGAAGGAGAACCGAGAAGCTGGATTTTGTCGGCCGCGCCAATTAATATACGCGATGTTCATGAAAAGATTTTGGTGTGAGTTCATATGCATCGCGAAAAAATAAGGCCGTACAATAGAGAGGCTGTTTCAGCGCCAAATACACGTTTAGAGAGACCTTAAACAGTTGAAACACATTCTAAGCAACACAAATAAAGATGTTTATGCACATCAAGAACACCATAAAACAGAACTAAGGGAATGTCAATAAATATAATCAAACTCATTAATCAAGTTAATAAAAGGAGGTCGCTTTCTGGGCTTCCTTCTTCACATCAACGCTTTGCATTGTTAATTGTGTCGTTGCGTGTCGGTATTTGCATGACAGCGAATGCACAGCATTGTCTGTACTTTCATAGTGTTGTCTTAGCATTGTCCACCAGCTCACGCCATCACAAGTCGTTCAGTAGTAGTAGCATGAAGACAGGCATAGTTTTTTTAATAACCCCAGTAAGAAGCCAACAGACAATGAAGCCAATGAAAGTATGGGTGAAATCAACTGCATAATTAAAGAAGATGGCTATAAATTTACGATGAACTTCGCACTTTTACGAAAGGAAAAGGGAAATAAGAGTTACAGCAAAGACGTTTGGCGCCGCACGATCCGAGCCCGCAACCTTCGAACTTGCAACCTCTATATGTATTAGAAATACGAAACTCATCGTAAGTTTAACTGTCAGCTTTATACTTGACTTAAAATGCAAAAAAAAAAAAAATGAGGACACAAGAAGGAAGACCACGCAGACAGGACGAGCGCTCGTCCTGTCCGGTCTTCCTTCTTGTGTCCTCGTTTTTTTTTTTGCGCTTTATGTCAAGTATGAATTCTTACAAACTCGCCCAAATTTCAGTTCTTTTATTCAGCTTGAATTATTTGTACATTTGCTTTCCCCTGTTTTCCCTGTCTTCGTTGTCTGTTGGCTTCTTACGTTTGACTGAATGTGCGCGTATATACTTATAGCTGAGAAAAGGGGCGATTGCTTGGCCGAAGTCGCGAAAAAGAGGAACGTCTAACTGTACAAGATTAATGAGAATGCATACTTTCAATCGCACACTACACTCTGAGCAGAGAAAACTTGCCATTATTTTTAGGTTCACTTCTTTCTAATGGATCCCACGCCACAAGTTGTGCTTTCCCACACAGCTATTGATATACACATACTACACATCTGCCCATCCGTGACTCGACGGTTTCAGCTAGGCTCCGGACTCGCACTAAGGCCCGTCTCGCGGCCACCACCGCATCGTATAGGAGTAGAGCCGTGAACCTGAGCGCTCCGCGGTGTGCATGGGAAGAGATGGGATATGGCATGCGGCGCGTAGCTCGCCGGTCCATTAGGCGGAGGGGGGCGGTCGGCGCGGCCTGTCGGCATGGTCACGCGACGCGGCTGACCGCAGCCCGTGGCTTGCAGGTAATGAATTGACTCAGCGGCGGCCGGCCGAGCGGACCTTTGCCGTCCCACGCGCGGCTTCGCCAAGTTGTGTGTGTGTGCGCGCGCCCGCGAGCTATAGCTACTAGGCATCGCGCCACGCTTTTGCTTTTCCTATAGCGCGCCCGTATAAGCGCCGTCCTGTCAGGACTACAGAGCCGCGGGGCGATGATACATCCCCGTGTGGACACAAAAGTGTGGAGAGAAAGAATGCTTCGTGCGAGGGGCGCACGCAGCACCCGATGTGCCCATCTACTCGTAAAGCACGAGTGGAGGGCAGGTTTTCCTGCAGCGTGAGTTCCACTAATGATGGGAATGACAAGGCGAACTCTCCCCGTTTTGTTATTTTTGTAAGTGAGCGGGACGCTCAGTAAAGAACTTCTACGTTAAGCTCTGTTGGCAAGTTAAGCTTCTGGGACAGCGAAAACGCCGGTCATGCCGTAAGCGGTGTCTTGGTGGTAAGCCAGAAATTAAGACACAGGAAAAAATGAAAGGGAACTTTAAGTTGCAGCGCTACTGGTGCTCCTAACGTCATAAGATCTGTGCAGCGTCAGCTCACGTCTAGTAAATATAGCGTAACGACAAAAATAAAATAAAGAAATATGCACATTTCACGCGCTGCGGAAACAGGTTTAAGCGAAGCTGTCTTTAGTATTTGCTGTAGAAGTGCTGTTCTCGTTTAGCGGCCATTTGCATGTTTTGGAAAAAAATAACAGCGCTGGGTAGACAAGGACACAAGGAAGAACACGACACTGGCGCAAGTATGGGCCACGCAACGAAGTTGGACACGTTTGTACCGGGAAACGCCTCGCACAAGGTAAACGTGTAACTCTACAACTCCTCAGGATTCAATTAAAGTTCTTGTCATGTCATGTCTTCAACACCTCCAGACACGTCTGAGAGAAACCCCGAGTCCTCCGCACATACTACACACCTAAGTGAAATCGTCCAGCTCATAGTGTCTTACAGTATATTTGTTTGTACCCGTAAACAACAGGTTCCAGTTGCTGGAAAGATTGAAAGAAGTTCTTAAGATGTTTTTTTTTTCAATCAATCAATCAATATTTCTTTTGACGACAAAATCAAATACAAGGTGGGTGTAAGTACACATTCGGAGGTCCCGAAGTAACAACTGTCGGGGGGACCTCCTAACAAGACATAAAAAGGGGGCTAGTAGGTTCGTGGCAAACAGTGAGTCATGTCGTATATTATACAATTTCTACATCATCGGAAATGAACGGTGAGAGAGAAAAAATCTTTTAAAAATATCGCCAGTATAATCACACAGTTAAAAAGAAAGAAAAAAATTGAATAAATGTTAAAGATAACTCACAGAAAATCAAACGAGGATAAATGGCACGTAAGACATACAACGAGGAGAAGTATCAATTATAGTCAAAATTCAGTGACTCGGTAATTTGAACAGTACATTGCATAATAGTAAATTAGAACAACATCTAATTAATTCTATGTTTGTTAAATTATACTATGTGTCTGATAAAGTGTTCATGAAATGCTCCTTCGCTCTACGCTAGAATGATAATTATGTAGATGACTTCATATCAGATGGTATTGAATTACAAACAGAAATGCCTAAAAACGCGACGGTAAATTTCCCATAATTAGTACTTGCTTTTGGAAGAAGAAGATTGAGTTGTGCTGAAAATCTCGTGTTGTTAGAATTGATTAGGCTAGAGCGAGTAAAACCTGGAATATTAAGCTCGGTATTTATAGGACGAAACAAAAACAGTGACAGCTTATGATTGAAGAACACGCGTAAAGGTAAAACATTTAGGGAACGGATTTAGCTATTAAGGGAAAAAAATTGCTGTGGGTCCGATTATATACAAAAAAGAAAAGTTCGATTTAAGAGCTCTGGTGGACTAACCCCGCTGGAAAACTAAGCAGCTTTGTAAACAGACCGCTGAAACTTACGACGTCAGGCTATAGCTCCATCATTGTACCTGGATGGTTGGTATAGAAATTTGGCTAAAGCGAAGTTCGCCCTTGAAGTGCGATTGTCTCCACCGGGCATATATTTGTAGATCCCTGCGGAACAGGTTAGCAAAGAAGCAGTTTGCTAGTCAGGCTAGATTATGCATTTCTTTCTTTTCTCGTTTAAGAAGTATGGCAAGGGGTAAGGTAGAAATATGTCAGAAGTAAAACCAAATAGCTAAGAATTATCGCTTCCTGTGGGCTGTAAAATTACAAACTAGTTTACGAGTGAAGGAAGCCACCTAAACCAAAACGTATTGACCATCTTGTTAAAACAAAACAACAAAAAGAACAGACACGCTATAAGCTTTACTATTTGAACGCCTAAACTTGAACTAACTATTTGAACTAAAGGTAGCGTATAACACGCCTTATGCGCTATTGTCTATATAGTAGCACAGTTTCAGCATTTCAGGCTTAGGTACACGCAACTACTCCGTCGTCAGGATCTCTCCAGTAGCTTGAAAGGAAATGTGTTTGGACCCCGTAGTAGTAAGCCACTGAAAATAACTCTAAGAGAGAGAGAATGAGGGGGGGGGGGACATGCGGGACACTCAAAGCGGATTTCTGCCGTCGGCGTCGCCGTCGCCGTGAGGTTCCGTATGACGTGAACGTATGTTGCATATGCGAGTGAACGCGCGCGAGGGGCGCGCGCTTTCACGAGGAGCGTTCGTTTGAGGCAATTATCCGGCGCTGTTTTCGCTGCACCAACAAAACAGAGAGTCTTGGCGTTCTAGAGATTTTACTAACATGGCTATAGGGCAACAATAGCGCATTTCATGCTTCCATGTATTAAAATATATAAAAGGTGGTTCGCTTGATTCTACCTAAAGGACAAGTTTGAAGTGCACAATTAGCGCTACCAAGTTCACAATTAGCGCTACCAAGCATTATGTGCCCCATTAGGCGAAAATCCGGTGTCGTCGACGGCGTGACCAATCGATGGTACCAAAAAAAGGCCGACGTCGCAAAGAGTAAAATCGCGCTGAAAATGTTCGGATTGACGTCAAATTATCAGGGAGATTCCTGTAAACAAAGTGAATTAATGGCTATGAATAGAAAATTCGGTAAATTTCGGTCTGGGTGGGAATCTAACCCGGGCCTCCTGGGTGCGAGGACGAGCGTGCTTCCCCGACGCAGCGGCGGCTCTTCGGTTTTGGCTGAATAAAGGTGTGCCTAGTGCGTGCGTGATTGCACACTTCACGTCGCAGCTATCTGGTTCCACACACGTAAGCATTCCCACACGTCAGCAGTCTTAGGTGTCTCTGCCGAATTTTTCTAATATCCCGACTCTTTTGCGTGTCTCTGGTACATAGTACAATTCTTGCTCACCGAAAATTTCAATGAAGTATATTAGAAACGTACGGCTTGCGCCTCGTTGCATGTTCAAATTTAAGGCCTAGTGCTCTAAGGCCATAACCACATGCGACAAAGGAACAAAGACGTCGTTGTTGCCTTCTGGTTATGAGGCTGACGAATTCAGTGCCCGGGGATCTCGCATCTACGAGGCGCGCACCCAAATTAAAGTTGTGCAGCGCGCGCGCGCGCGCCCGTCGCAAACAATGGGCGAACTGGGGGCAACGTACCGCGCGCTGAAGTCGCAGGAGCCGCGTCGCGCAATTACGGCGATGGCGACGGTAGATTGTCGCTGCTGAAGGAACGAACGAACGATGAAGGCGTCTTCCACGTATGGGAAAAGAAAAAAAAAAAAAGAAAACACAAATGAGCCGGAGGTGCAGGCTGGCTGTAAAACACAGTGCTTTTGGCTAAAGGAGCAGAAAGCCCGGGCAGTGCCCGTACGAAGAAAAAAGAAAACAAAGAACAAATACAATAGTCGTCCATTCATTCCCAGAAGGCCCTTTTGTCTTTCCTCTCGCTACGTATTACGTGGTTTCGTCTGCGGATGCCAACTGTCGCCGGGTCAAAAGGTGGTACCACCGAGGTCCGTTTTCTCCGGGAAAGAACACCATTTGTCATGCTGCGATACACACGACATGACGGTGAGTCGAAAGACGAGGGTGAAGAGGGGAGGGGGGAGTGCGCATGGTTTGGAAGTAAGAGAAACATCGATAGCAATCGGGGCCTACGAGGGGGAGCAGCACCGTCGTCTATACGCGTTTCAGTACGCGAGCAGATTTGTCGGTTGGCCGCGCATGTAAATGCGTTTATGCGTATGTGAACAACGCGGTTTCGGAGATTGGGATGCACGCATCTGCCGGACCAGGACTGGATATACGAGATCTGGCACCGCGATATTTAGCGTCCGCGGACCCGACTCTGCGAGACGGAGGGTCACGTTTAGGATTGACAAACGAGAGACGGACGAACATTTAACGGTTGCTATATAATATGGAGATGTGAGAGAGTGCAGAACTCGGATGTTCTTTGAAGGCGCGCAGCTGCTAGCTGATTTGCCTCGATTCAAGGGCAAGGTGCCTGCATTTAAGTAGGGCAGCTGACGTAAGATGGCGAAAAACTATGACAGGGAAGCGCGAAAAGTATTCGCTAACACACACGCGCGCGCGCACGCACACACGCACACACACACGTATTTTGGTGCTGCTTTACAGTTTCTTAACGAAAGTGAGTCAACTAGCGAAAACAGACATGGCTGGAAATCATTGCTTGGTGTAATTTTTGTGTGATTTATAATAGGAACAATTGATAGGTCGGACGCCACAAGCTGCGCCTAGACAATCAACGACTCCTTGCTGGAGCTATCCGAGTTAGTTTTGGCTACGTTAACCATCGATTGTGATTCGGCTAACTTGTACATCAGCTTTTCTTTTTTATGTCATTTTACGCATGCGTGCGCATGATAGTCATGAATAGCAGCATCAACAGGTATACGAAATTCAGAGACGCAAGCTCGACGCCCTCGCTATTTTAATGTCGGCTCGTCTTGCAATGCCCAAGATAAGGGAACTATACATATAAAAACGCGGTCGGGTGTACCCCTCCCCTACCCTCCCTCCTTTATTTTGCTTTGTCCAGATAAAAATATCTCGCTTTAAACTACACCCTGTCAGTTTCGCAATCACCGCAAAAGCCTTTTCGGTTTGATTATAAAACGCTGGCGCCGTCGTACTTCGGCACTACCCTTTTAATATTTCTTTTTCCTTCCCGGTAAAGCCTTCCAGTTTGCTTCGTCACTGTCATACTTGTTTCGAAGTCCGATTTCTGTTCTTACTTTTCATCCAAGCTGCGCGCCTCGGCAAATACATCATTCTCTCTCTCTCGCTCTCTCAAACCATATGTCAACTTTCCCGCGAGTTGACGGGCAGCAACCGAACTCTCGATTACACAAACACCGCTACGCGCACGCACAAACTCACTAGACCTGCGCGCGCGCGCGTATTAAACCAATAGCGGAGCGAGCTTGCAGCGGCGAACCGCCACGCGACAGACAGGGTGTGGCTCGATTTCACTCGTTTTCGTTTCTCTTCAGCCTGACTTCGCGTTGTCGGAAGGCGATAGGGGGAGGAGGGGGGGGGGGGACCTCAATGTGGGTGGCAAAGTTGGCGAGAGGAGGGAGCCAGTGTTTCGCTTTTAAGTTGAACAGAAACTGTCAAAAGCCTTAAAGCCGCAAGACAGACGAGCTTCGCGGGCAGCGGCCCGAACTGTGACGACGACTGAGAAACAAAAGAGGGTGGGATATACGGACTCGGTTAAAAGCAAGAAGAAAGGGGGGGGGGGGGAGGCAAGTGAGAGGGACAAGGGTGACAGGCAGTGCGTGCGAACACCTGATAACAGTTGCGTGACGCATCGGTCACACTGTTGGGGCGCGCGTCGCAGCGCACACGCAACCCTGTCGGCTCGGCGGCCGACTCGGAAATAAACAGAAAAAAAAAAAGAACAAACGCAAATGGCTAGAAACACCATAGATTTCTTATGCAGAAATGTTTTGAGTTCCGTATGACACAAGGAAAGTAGCGGAGAGGAGCTAAATATATACCTGCAGCCTGTCGCAAGGAAAAAAAAAAAAAAAATGTGAACGCCAGGCGCCGGCCGTGGCCGGAGGAAGTTTAAGCGCAGGTTATATTAGCAAAAGACTCAGATTGTGATGTTCAATTCTTTAGTGACGCGCCCCTCGCGTACATCGCGTCATACATTCGGCATAATGTGATGAAACATATGTTTCTTGCAGCAAAATTGTACAGAACTGAGTGTTTCATTTTTGATTCCGTAGCTACAAGCTGACTAACATAATCAACGTCTCCGGTACGACAACGGCATTTCATGAATCCAAAAAGCAACAACTACTACTAATCTTCAAGAGCGATGACTTAAGACCCGTATGTGTGCACACAATCAATAGATAACATGCTCTTCTGGCGTCAACAGCCAGACCAAGGAACATCGGCGATGGTGGTGAGTTCCACAACTGTCAAGCTTCGAAATAGTGTGTTCTCATTTTGTGAATTCGCAGCATCACTCTGTAAGTACAGTACTCACGGAATAAAACGCAACATGGAAACTTTAAGCATAACACTTCTTATGTGCAGTTCGAGTGTACCGTATCATATGTCGCTGTGAATCGGTTAACTAAATGCGATGTGGACTCTTATCTAAGAGGAGTACGAGCCAAAATTATGCCGATGTCACATGAACTGCAGACTGGAACCGAAACTATGTGCTCATTAATCATCATCATCATCATCATCATCATCAGCAGCAGCAGCAGCAGCAGCAGCAGCAGCAGCCAATTTTTTATGTTCACTGCAGGACGAAGGCCTCTCCCTGCGATCGCCAATTACCCCTGTCTTGCGCTACCTTATTCCAATTTGCGCCTCCAAATTTCCTAACTTCATCACCCCACCTAGTTTTCTGCCGTCCTCGACTGGGCTTCCCTTCTCCTGGTATCCATTCTGTAACTATAATGGTCCACGCTCACTCAATCCATCCTACGCATTATACATATATGGCCTGCCCAGCTCCATTTTTCCTGCTGAATGTCAACTAGAATATCGGCTATCCCCGTTTGTTCTCTGATCCACACCGCTGTCTTCCTGTCTCTTAACGTTAGGCCTAACATTTTTCGTTCCATCGCTCTTTGCGCGGTCCTTAACTTGTTCTCGAGCTTCTTTGTTAACCTCCAAGTTTCTGCTCCATATGTTAGCACCGGTAGGATGCAATGATTGCACACTCTTCTTTTCAACGAAAGTGGTAAGCTCCCAGTCAGGATTTGGTAATGCCTGCTGCATGCACTACAACCTATTTTTATTCCGTAAATTTCCTTCTCATGATCAGGGTCCCCTGTGAGTAATTGAAGTAGATAAACATACTTCTGTACAGACTCTTGAGGCTGACTGGTGATCCTGAATTCTTGGTCCGTTGCCAGGCTAGTGAACATTTTACTTGTCATGTTCTGCATATTAATCTTCAACCCCACTCTTACACTTCCTCGGTTAAGGTTAATATGCTGATTAGTTAGCCATAAATCGATGTGTTTCATTCCGTAAGCGTTGTACATGATTCTTTTCATTGCTGTTCGTTATAAGTATTGCATCTGCATCATATACACAACGTTGCGTCCTAATTTTGCTTTCGCAGGCAATACTTATCTTTTTTTTCATCGCACGGTATATCGCATGCCATATCTATGAAGTTTAAACAGTCAGCCATCCACTCCGCATAGTTGCACCATCTACCACGTTCGAGCTTGTTTAAAAACACCGCATATTTTGACAGCGAATGGCGCCTCCGGTATCGACGTTGAAGGGCCGCCGGCGCCGATACCGGAAATGAACATGTGAAAACAAAGAGTTCGACCTCCAAGCTGACTTCTCTTGCTCCCGGGTTAGTTTTGTTTTGCTTTCGCGACTTCGCAAACGGCCCGGATGAAAAAAAAAAAAAAGAAAGAAAGAAAGAAAGAAAGAAGAAAGATAGATGCAGAAAGGTTTTTTTCCCCCACTCTCTCTCTCTTTCACGCGGTGGTGACCGGCCACACCTCTGTTCGCAAATCGTGCATATCTGCGGTGGCCAATCAAATCACCTCACCGCAGCCGGGTTGGCCGGTAGCAGCCCTACGACCTCCTAGCGGAAACATCGCGTGTAGGAAGCCCTATAGCGTTTAGTTTCTTTATTTCTTCCTTAGATTTTTTTCTGGCACTCATTCGATTCAAGGAGCACCAGAAGGCGGTAAAATAAAAAAAAAAGAAAACAATCGACTGATTCTAAGTGATTTGGCTCAACGTCCTAAAGTAACGCCATGGCTATAGCATGAGGAACGCCATATTAAGGGTCTCCTGATCCTTTTTTACCATGAAAATAGTCACCCGCCGTGGTTGCTCAGTGGCTATGGTGTTGGTCTGCTGAGCACGAGGTCGCGGGATTGAATCCCGGCCACGGCGGCCGCATTTCGATGCGGGCGAAATGCGAAAACACCCGTGTACTTAGATTTAGGTGCACGTTAAAGAACCCCAGGTGGTCCAAATTTCGGAGTCCCCCACTACGGCGTGCCTCATAATCAGATCAGTGGTTTTGGCACGTAAAACCCCATAATTTTCAATGAAAATAGTCTTTAATATGCACTTCTATTTAAGTTCCCGAGCGTTTTTTGCATACTGCATGCATCTTTCGGAATAAAGTTGTCGTGGCTGTGAAATAAAATCCGTGAATTCATCCTTATAGAAACTTGCCACCACTGAGAAACTACGGCAGGTTATGAAAAAGGTTGACGAGGTACTTTAGCCAACCGTCAAGCCTGCGTGATGACACCTAGTAAAGTATGTATGGTTGTGCGGTCTTACGGAAGGTCTGAGAACTAGACCGCCTTGAGAAATCTAAATTTTCGATGTCCTCCTTGCTGAAGAACTGAGTCAGAAATCGAAACGCGCATTATGCAGACCTTTTCGCGACCTCCGTGGACCCCCTCCTACAAGATTGAGGCCATGTGCCCATGCAGCGGCCCCATCTTAATTTTTTTTTAACAATTTGGGGTTTTACGTTCCAAAGCCATGATACTATTGTGAGACACGCCGTATTGGGGGGACTCTTGATTAATTTTGACCACCTGGGGTTCCTTAATGTGTAACCAATGCACGGTACATGGGCGTTCTTGCATTTCGCTCGCATCGAAATGCGGCCGCCGCAGCCGGGATTCGATCCCGCGACCTCGGGCTTAGCAGCGGAACGCCAAAACCACTATACGACCCCCCCCCCCCCCCCTCCGGCGGGTGTGACGCAACTTGAAAGTAATCTACGGTGGGTACAAAGTCTAGGCGCGCCGAGGGCTGATGGCTTCGTGTGCACTGTAGTGTTCTCGCCGCTTAGTTCGCGTTGAAGGAAGAGGCAGCACGAAGGGAAACTCGCTCGCTGCTGCTACTGCCGCTCTTCCTCACACCAGCGTTCTGGCAGCGAGTGTCCGCGGTCGTCGAGTCAGATGTGTCAATACTTGCCTGCGCGCATGGTGACACTATATGCCTGTTAATGTACTTAGTAATGAATGTTTACAAGTTTTTAAGGCCTCTAAAGCTACTATCCTTACTTCTAATATAGCTGCCTAATAATTTGCTATCGCAAGTCGATGCTTGGCCTTTCGTGCTGAAGCTGCGGCTTCTTCTTTTTTTCGGGACTTCGGCTAAGCAGACAAATATAAATACTTTTCTGCAACTGTGAGTGCACGCACATTCAGTCAAACATATGGAGCCAACAGACAACGAAGGCAGAGAAAACAGAGGAAAGTAAATATATAATTAATTATACGTCTAAACGTATAAAAAGAAAGAGAGAGAAAGAGAGACTGAGAGAGAGAGAAATAAAAAAAACATTATAAACTTTCTTGGCGAGGCGGTATTTGAACCCGGGTACTCACAGTCCGAAGGCGAGCGTCATCCCACTAACGCTATACACCCACGTTTGCAGAACTCCGCGGTTTCATCAGATTTCACAAGCGTGGAACTGGCTTAATTTTTTTGTTTCATAATCTAATCACTGCATCTAATCTACTTCGACCCACGACTGTGTCTTCCTTTACTTGCCACCTATCCTGGTAATTTAACAAACCATCGGTTATCCGTTTTTCGCGTCACACGACCTGCCCAAATCCACTTCTATTCGCACCACCCGGTATGAAAGAGATTGCAGTTACGAGAATGATTCAAATGAAGACCTTGAAGACGCGCTAATAATTAAATACGGTTTGTAATTTTGATATAAACTGGCGCATTGCCAGGCTTTATAGTCAGTGAAGTACCTGTTCGGCACCAGTAAATTGCACCTCTATTTGCCATTTATTTACAACAATGTGCTTACGTAGCACGGTAACGCTCTCAATTACTATCCCGTATGACTGCTTTCAAGCTGCGCAATGTTAACGATAAAAATGAACGCTGAGAAGCTGACATCCCCTTACAAATTTTGGTGTTGAAATACGGTGAATTGAATTGGATAGTGGAAAGGTAGAAGTATTAAAATGGGTGGTCGCTTGATGGCCAGGACAGCTATGTAAACATTTCGCTTTTAATGGCACCGCAATAAAGACGACGTTCTCTCGTTGGCTGTTAAAACACCGAAGGGATCAAGCCCATCAAAATTCACTGAAAAACTAAGGTTTATTGCAGTGATGAATGCCTGTCCCTGCATCGAATGTACTAATTAGATACAATATTGTCACGTAGTAGTGACGCTGGAGTAAACAGTCGTAAAACTGTGTATGACGAAACTGATTCTTTATTGGGCGAACCTGTGCCCACGAAAGCAAGCTACACTCGAAGCGCAACGAAAGCGGCGAACACAGTCGGCGATCGTCGAAAATCTCTGATCTGCGGCGAAACGCGTCGGCTTTTATACGTGAGTTATCGAATGTTCCAGATTAATCCCTGGTGCCCGCGTGTCTTCTAGAAAGTTCTAGACAATTCGCGTCGCTCATACAATCAGATTACATGAGCGTCGGTGACCACAGACGACGGATAGAAGCATCGATAACGTTCGAGAAGCTTCCGATGCAGGCGCGACCTGCGCCGAGCGATAACGTTTAACATTTGTTAGCCGGTGGAAAGCGGCCACCGGTGAAAGATAAACATGTATACGTGTCAATATCAAACTGGGAATGATGTTGTTTATGTGGAACGTGTCTCCCATCTCTGGAGTTTACCCTGGATCCGCCCCTGAGTCCATTGCTGTAACATGCAAATAAATTGTTCCAGGCGATTACCGAACGAGTTCTCGTATCTGTTGCACAACTGCTGCCATGCAACATTTATCGCAGGGCTACTTCGATACTGGACGTAGTAATCATTATTAATCACCGCGCTTGGCAACGGCAAAGTGCACCTGTATTCTCTATTTATTTGCAACTATCTGCTTACCATAGCACGTTAACGCTCTCTGTTGCAATCCCACATGAATGCATGCAACCTGCAGAAAGTTCCCACGCGAGGAAATAAATACGAGTATACCGCGCAAATACAACACAAGGATGTATGTAGTAAGGGACACGGACAAGCGCTGCTTTCAACCACTCAAGGAAAGAAAAAAAGGAAAGAAAAAGTGGAGAAGGAAAGGCAGGGAGGTTAACCAGTTTAGCACAATCGGTTTGCCACCCTGCACTTGGAAGCGGGATGGGGGAGAATGAACTGTCCGTGTCCCTTACTACGTCCTTGTGTTGTATTTTCCGCAGTATATTTATTTCCTCGCAGTAAGAACCAACTCACCCAACAACAGCTTTTATAGAAAGTTACCAGTAGAAAGAAAACCCTGAGAAGCTTGCTTCACCTTTTAAATTCTCTTATTGCAACGAAGCTAGCTCTTACGAAAATTTTTGGGTGAGCTGCGCACGCACGGAGGGCCACGTTTTGAGGCTCCTGTCAAGTACGTGACATATTGTAACGCCTTGGTTGAGACGAAAGGAAGAAGAGGAGGACGACGGATCTTTTTTGGTGCGGAGCGCAGAACGAAACCGGTGCTGGACTGTTTTTCCTGGACTCTCATCCATCACCTGTAAATAAACACGCCTCATCCGTAACAGTTTTGTGGTGGAAGGTGCTGGGTACTCAACCAAGGCGTTACAATATATATACACACTGTACGTACTATATATATGTATTGTGTGTATGCCCAACAAACCATATAATAATGTGTAAAACGTTTTCCAGGAGAATTGTGAGCGCTTGTACATCGATGCGAATTTAACTACTTCTTAACAACTAAACAGCTGTCATTCAAGGAGAATAGAATATGAGTAAATATAACATAACATGTTTTCTTTAGACAAAAGTGAAGCGCTGCATTTGAGTGAGGCGCAGAAGTGAGATTGTATGCTTCGCTTCTATATCTGCGAGGTGCGAGGTATACGGCCCACCAGCGAAACAAAGAAAGAAACGAAGTAACAGGCGCACATACATCCGCTATAGGGTGATATATTCGAGGTTCGTTTCCTGGAGGGACGCCAAGCTCTGGCGGATCCAAACATTTGTAGGCCACCTGCGAAAGAATAAAACATCCATTGTACAAGGTGAACCATGCTGTTTTCGTCAAACATTAAGTATGAAAAGGTAACGAATAGCTTCCAGTATATGCGCGTACCGAAAAGTATTACCGTCGTGTTCCTCGTACTACGAGGTTTCGACTTCGTATACGCTTCAGCTCTACCACCCGACTTACCGCCTTCCGCGTATACCCCTTCCTTCATTACGGGCACCTGTACGCTGGTCAAGACACGTGCAATTTCTCGCGAATCGCGTGCCGAGTTCAATTTTTATCGAAGAACGATCGCCTCCGCACCACGCTGTGACAGCCGACCCTCCTTTCCACGAAAGTGGCGCGAGTCCATTTGTTTCCTTGCCCGCAACACCAGTGCAGCGCGCCAAGAGTGTGTGTGTGTGTTTTTTTTTTGTGTGCCTACAGGAACACACGCATGTTTTGAACGCAAGGCGTGCCGCACTCGTGTCGACAGGCACTCACGCGAACTGGCAACTTCACGCCACGGGCTCCAAATCGAGGTGAACGACGCGGGTGCAGAAGTTGGGGGCGTAAGTCAGTTACACTGACTGCTTTCGCTGAAGTTCTCCTCCGGGGCGCGCAGAGAGCGGTGCCCGAGGCTTTCCAAAATTACACCCACGCACGGCAGCATGCACGTCGCGCAGGAGGAAAATAGAATTTCCGATTTCAATGAGCGAAACAAAACTGTAAACACTAGCGCGCCTGCGCGCCGAGAACGTCGAGATCATGCGATCCTCGAATACAGATAGCGCGTGATCACGCATGTTTCCTCTCTCTCTCTCTCTAATACACCGAAGCCCTTTCGCACTTCCTCGATCTTTGGAACGTTCGCAGGAGTGGGGCCTGTTCGCGCTTTTCGCGCCGCAATAATTTTCGATTCGTATATATGAGGCAGGCCGTTTTATTAGCTATACAGAGTGGGCTTCGCGTGCTTAAGTGCGGCTAAGGTTGACTGTGACATCGTTCTGTGCGTCGGTTCGTGCATCTAAGTTATACGGTGCACAAAGTCGAGAGCGCGTGGGAGGCGAGAAGTGGTGGGTAGGCAGGGGGGAGGGGTGGAGAGATTTTCATCAGAACTGTCGACGGGTTCGACTGAGGATGGTTGCATGCTGCTGCTGCTGCTGCTGCTACATGCTGTCATCGCATGCTTTATGCACACTTTGAACGTCAGCTCGCATGTGCGGGTCCATAGCAGGCGTACACAGACGCGCGTGCGGGAGGCCAGGTCTTCCACGTCCGGCGGGCGGCAGCATGCCGTGCAAGTCCCCGTGGCACGCTCGTCCGTTCTCTGCGTGGCTCACGGAAGGTCCCGAGGAAGCACGCACGACTCGCGTCGCCAACACGCGCGCGCGCGAGTGAGCGAACACCACTGTATAGGCACGCGCATACGTGGGAGATGGCACGGCACCATCACCATGGTGCGATTTGCAGAGCGGCAGTGGTGGGGGGGTTGCTGCTGCTGCCGTGGACAATTCCTCGGCAGCTTTTGGCACGCCGTGAGGTCCGCTCGCGCGCGCGCGTGTGTGTGTGTGTGCGCGGCTGGCGTGCGCGAGGCTGTGCTGGCGGCCGGGGACATGCTAGCTAACGTGGCCACCGGCTCGTCGCGTGATCCGCGGCCGCCGCTGGTTTATGCCGGCGCACGCCTTTGGCCTCGTGCATGTGCGTGATGCCCGCCATGGTAGTCAAGATGATGAGAAAGAGAGGGCGAGGAAGAGCAAAGGAAGCGGTTCGAAAAAAAAAATGGAGGGGAGAAATAAAAGGAATAGCGCCAGGCATGCGAACCTGCGGGCGGCCCCGTCGTCCTATGCGTGAGCGTCGCAGCCACCGCTGCTCCACAGCGGCAGCGGCGTCAATATAACTCACGCATCCGAGTGGTACGTGGCCACGGACGGGTCACCCTCAGTCGTCAGCCAGAGCTGGCTGCGGCGACCGACAGAAGAGGATGTGTGCGCCCACGTCCCTGTGGCTGCTTTCCGCGGATTCGGTCTGCCCTTACCCGCCATCGACGATTGCGGTCCGGTTCTTTGCTCACGGATACGCAGCACGTGTCTGAGTCAGCAAAAAGACATCGTTGAAGACGTAGCGCCTACCACCTCTGGAGTACTTGAAGACGAGAGATGTGGCTCGACAAGATGTTAGCCGTGTTGTGGTCTCGACAACCGCGGTTTACCACTGCAGCTACGCAAATTGTGTACGTGCCCAAGGCAGGAGCACCGCAGCAGCGGCAACTGCTGCTGCATAGCGTCACGCCGATATGCACGCCGTCGCGCTTCGGAACGGTTTCCGAACATCGTACATCTAGGAGCACCAGGACTTCCAGTCCACCTTCACCTTCGACGAAGACCCGCTGACCGACCACTGGGAGTTACCGCAACCGTGGCTTTGATGCCCTGGGTCTCGCGCAAGAAAGCTACGCCATGTGGATTACGCTTTCGACCGACCCACTTCCGTGTTCGACAAGGCCGTTCCGGTGAATGCGCCTGCATTCTGCACCCGTGGTCTTTTAGTCCAGTAGCTTGGCACAGGTGGATGTATACGAGTACGTATGCACTCGTACAAGTATGCGCCTTGACCGACGGCGAATATGCCATATCTGTGCAGAGTGCTTTATGTGGATGACATCGAACGAGTCGTATCCTAAGCGTTTGGCGATCAGATTCATGCATACTGTGGTGGTGACAATCGCCGAATCCGCAGCCAAAGCTTACGTGATCTGTGCAGTGAATAGATCCCAACGGTGTATCATGAATATTTCGTATAAGAAGACGCATTGCATTTGCCATTGCAGTGTTTATGAGTGCTTTTTTTAAACTGTCGTCGTGATAACTGTAAACATAGCTAGAATTTAACACTGGCAATATAAAAGAAAATATTGTTTTTCTTGCATGGTTCGTTCAAGAGCAGTGTGAGTAGTGTTTCATAACGATGTTCAGCGATTGTCTGCTGAACTTGCTATGCAATTGCGCATCAGGTTGAGCGGCAGCATATCGAGAGAAAAAGAACCCAGTAACTTCACATCTCAACTTTGCTTGATGCGTAATTAAGCGCCTAAACCTGGCAAATGTAGTGGAAGCGACTGCGTGCGGTCACCGTATCAGGTCGCTTCCATCCGTCAATTGTCCCTAAATCTTCATATTATGGTGCTCTCGCAGACAGCACGTACTTGGCAAAAGAAAGTACCCGATTAGGTAAAGAAAGTGGTCTCTAAGCACATTCTTCGTTCACGTGCAAGGCGTGAATGTACTTGTAAGCAGCACATGAATTCCCAGATAACAATTCAGACAAGTACGCTTCCATGGATTAATAATTTGTTGAAGCATTTCCGGGCCTTATGTTTTATTGTGAGACGGACGTGCTCGGTTATTTAGGTTGACATATGCATGGGATATGCAGGGTACTTTGGAAAACCTCGTAGCACAGCAAGTTTAGCATCCCTGCAATTGTCACCTTAACGAGCTGAAGGTGGTGCTGCTCGCATTCGTCATGAGGTTCATGCAGCCCCCACTGTTGAAGTTTTATAACTGATCTAATAGGCGTCTAAATTGTCAGGACGAAAACACTGAATCTGGCTGCTATGTCTCAGACTATGCGACGTGGATTCCCTTCTTCAGGAGCATTCACCCCGTCCTAGTTTAGATGTGACGATGGTTAGTATTTTCCCTCCTTCACGTGTAAATCACCGCAGCCGTACTTCAGTATATCACTGTGTTTTCATAGGCGCTACACGAGCTCTAAACAGTACTTGCTGCAGATGAGTGCCTTGTCGCGCTGTAGTGTAATTTCCAGCCATAAAATCCTAAGAATGTAAAACTCGTCTCTCCACAGTCTCACCTTATACAGCAAAAAGTTGCTTGTGCCATGTCATCTAGCTTGTGGCAACATCGCGTGCGTGTGATCTCAGGCACGATATTACGCACTATAGTGAAATATATCCGGCAAGATCTTCTCCAGCCAGATCTCAAACCTGGGTTCGCCGCGTGTGTATCCTGCTGTGAAGCTGTACTCTTAGCAACTTGTAAAGCGCCACACGAATTCGTATGGCTGTGCATTACCATTGCCTCCGAAGATGAAGAAATTGCGGTCACTGACCAAGTCAAGGTGAAAATAGCACAGAGACGTTTCGGGACCAGTACGGATTCCTTGATCACACTAAAAGCAGGCCGCTTTTAGTGTGAGGCCAGCTTTTAGTGTGATCAAGGAACCTGTACAGGTCCCAAAACGTCTGTGTGTTATTTTCGCCTTGACTTGGTCAGCGACCACAATTTCTTCATCATCATGCTACCTGACCAGACGAACTTTCGTCGAACTCTTGGCTACATTGCTCCGAAATTTCGGATGTAATGCGCTGCACCTCACCGCAGGTCTTGGAGGCTCATCCTGCATTTATGGGTCGGGCCACGCCCGCTAGATGTCGACGCGATGCTACAGGCCAGATGACTGAGCCATAAAAAGCGCTCTATAGCCGCAGCTAGCCGTTATGTTGAGATGTTAAACAACATTTTTTTTTATAAATCAAGGGATCGGGAAGCGAGTAGAGGCTATTCGCAGACCTAGACAGATTGTATTACTCCCTGTAGAACAGAATTATGTTTGATACATGAGAACAACATAATGCATGCTACAGTCTGCGAGCAGGCATTCACCATTTACATCGCTGGGAATTTCGTTCCCGTCCTGATCAACAGCGCACATCTGACATAACGTTCCCCCGGTATCGCATCTATAGGTGGCTGGAATTTGCGATATCCTGTTGGACTATATATACAATAGAATAAGATTCTTTGCTCCGGAGTGTGTTGGAACTTGTCGGCAACATTTCGCTGTGCCCCGACTTAATTCAGAAAGTGCAATGGGACCAGTCAATGTGTTTCGAATATAACATCTAGTATAGGCGTACGCTTTTCTTTACCGAGTGTGATAGTTTACGGTTCCCGAGTTTGAGCGTATAGACCAAGGGTGTTAGTGCTTGCGCAAGAGCGCTTCTGCTTGTAAATAAATGAAACAAACAAACAAATCTCCTAGACTTCTTTTGCCAACATGTAAAGGAGTCCAAACGCGGCACACTTTTTCGAGCTGGAAACAGCGAAATTGCTTATCATACATATTGTTCATAAAACTAAAATCTGAACTTTGTCGAGACCTAGACGCACAGCCATGAATTTACCGGTGCACTGTGCTCACTGCGCACGAAGCATCAGGCTATACTTGCTATAATTCCAGGGCGCTAGCGCAGAGCATGGATAAGCTTGGCTTTTATGTTGCAGCCGAGGATCACAAACTTCTACGTTGACTGCACGCATATATTATTGTACACCCCACCCCTTCTTCTGCTATGCGATTTCACCAGAACCTGGTTTGCATCAAGTTGTTAGCACAGGATTGTAGATATACGAGAGGAACAATCTAGAGCGCTGCCGTTGCAACAACATCGCCATCTCCGCAGTCAGCTTGGCGATCTTCTACCGCGCTCCCTCATTCGGTCTTTCTCTTGCGCGTATGGCAGTGGTATTTGCATCGTCGCCATTGTCGTTGGTACAGTTACCGTCATTTTGAGGTGAATCAGGAAAAGGTGAAGCCTAATTTTAAGTGTCTGCGCGAGAAGTCTAAAGCCTGTATATACCCTTCTCGTGCGCGTGCATCGCGCAATCTGCGCCTGGTCGTGGTGTTGTTTTGCGACTCGCTGGCGCAGCTGATATACAAGTATAATGCTAACTCACACATGTTTGGTCGCAATTATGGTGCTATTGGTTCATTTCGCTGCACTTCGCATAAAGGGAGGAAGAGGAGCAGGAAGGGAACGTAATACAGCCGTGATCCTTTCGTTCGGCGCGGGGGTGTGAGGTTTTGGGTTGGCCCGCCGAACAATTAGAGGAGCGTCTGCGCTCATGCATGCGACCGTAGCTCGTGATTCTGTTTCGCGAGCTCATTAAGAGCGGACAACGCAGCCCTAGCTTAGCGAGCAGTTGAGTTCCGACGGCTCGAAAAGCGTGATAAGCCTCGCCCACCTACGGCAGCTGGTTCTCCGTTTTACAGAGGCTGCAGGCAGCAGGGCGTTATATCGCTTGTGGTGTCGGACCGTGCCTGCTTCCGCGGTCATTAATTTTTCATTTGTGCTGCTCGACACAAGCCTTAGTTTAGCCACAAAAAGAAACGCCGCATCGGGGAAATGAGACTTGGCCTGCATTCATGCGTGGCGCATGACGCGCAGTTATACTAGCTGACACAATTGTGTTGTACTTGCAATTGTGTTATACTTGTAGTCTCCGGGATTAAACTTGTATGAAAGTTCATAGTAGAGACCACAATAAAATTTTAGGTATGTTCTGGATAATTTACTCTTTTGTGGTCGTACCTAGAATGCGTTCAATAAATATATTGATGTGCAAGGAAAGGGAGGCAGCAGCTGTAAGAATAAGCAACCGTGGTAAGGCCACTGTGTCTCTTTAGCATTTGGTTTACCAAAGCAATAAAAACGCATTTATTTCGTTAATCATAATAAATTGGTGGTAAAGAGCATTACGAAATTGAAGTAGACGCTTTTTTACTCTTTTTATTTTTAGCTTATTGATGAATTAAGAGAAGAGTAGCGGGCGCCGTCTAACATGCTCCAAAATCTCCTTGCACGCAGTATGTATATATATATATATATATATATATATATATATATATATATATATATATAAAGCACGTTCCTTAATTTAGTGCACTGACTGTCTGCGAGAGATCAGAACAACCTCTCTCCTACAAGGTAGTGAAGAAACGAAAAAAAAAATTTAGACATAATAGTTCTACATAGTTTTCAATACTCTATTTGCTGCCAAACGAAGACGAACTTCGTTCGGTTCACTGCGCGTATTCGTAGCACATCATATATGATTGCAAGCATCATTACAAGCACGGAACCGACTAAAAGAAAAAGTTAAACTAAATGGCTGCGGATGAACAGTTATCAGTGCAGTGTTAATTGAGCGAACTTATTTTGCTAGTCATGGGTGACTGTATGTCGTGTGAGTCTTATGGAGGGAAAACTTTCTCCAAGGCAAGCTCTAGAAGCTATGTGTACGAGGTCAGAGAGTCAGCGAGTGTACGAGGTCAGAGAGTCGTCGGCGTGGACAATGTTTTTGTCACGGATCACATAGTGACAGAAGGGAAGAACGAGACTCTGCGCAAGAGAAAGCAGGGGCACAAGCGCGATAACGTGGACACTGACTTCGGTATGCAAACGATGCAAGGAATTCAAACAAAAATCGAGATAAAGTGATAAACAACCAGTGAACGCGGAATGCTCCATCTTAGGACCAACGTTTAGATAAGGGGACTTGGCTGGGTCAAGTTTGTGACGAAGATGTCGAACTGTTCGCACAAAGCTGAGGTCTTCCTTGTTGGAAAACCTCAGGAAAGCAGCTGCTGGAAAACCACTGCGTTACCTCGCAATGGTGATCTTTGAGTGACTTAAGTGCTTATTCCCATAAGCAGTGTACAGGCGGGTTCGAGAAATCGCTACATGTAGCGCTCTTGTTACGCACAAGCGAGTGAGTAAATACGTTACTTCTCACCTAATGTGCTCCGCTCCTAAAACCTGCTAGAGGTCCGTCGTAAGCCAACGAGCTCTGCTCAAAGGAGGGACGTTTCACTGACGTCATGAAGGCTGAAATTTGTGGCAATAATGCTGAATGTTAGACGCAACCAAGAACGAACAAATAAAATAGCTTTGTGAGGACGCAATAGATCATCACAAAGATCCCAGAGCTATATCATAAACGAAGTAGAATACAGTGCGTTTGCTGGTTTTCGCCTAAGTACCACTTTTTAGGAGGTGTTTCTGGGCCGTGGGGTAAGGAGAAGTCGAGAAGTAGCAACTTTAGTAGAACAGGAGCATTTAAGATTCTACAGGAAAAACACGCATGCTACTATCACACCAACGTGCACGCACATCCACAGCAGGAAAGTTGGCGGCATATAATAATTCACTGCTATAGATGTTACGCTGTTTAGCGGAAGTAACATGAGCTCCAAGTATAACCCGCGTAGCATATATAAGCACGTACACACCAAAGAAGGCGCGCTGTTTTGGAGACCTACTAACCGACTTTGTCGGCTTTTAAACAACGGTGTTTGAGGAAGCGAGCGAAAAATTCTTCCAGCGCATCAAAAAAGAGAATTGCTTCTTTCTTATGGCGAAACGAGAGCTTGAGAGAAAGCAAAATCTGAAAGCGCCAGGCTACATATCCAAATCTCGTGTGCACGCATGCGAGGAGGCCGACCTGCCACACAGAAAACACACATGCCCCTTAACGCTCATAACAAATAATCCATTATGTTCATATAAAGTTCCATATAAAGGCCCTCATATTGCTGTATATTAGGGTGTGCTGTGTGCACGACTTTTGTGATTCTTGCATTTATGCCGGTACATTGCATTGCTTTTGCTCATTTCTATCATTCGCATTGCTTTCAAATCACAGCATTAAGTAAACGCCGCTTCACGACGTCATGACGTTGTGAAGGATCCGTGACGAATCCATTACATCAAGCCAGTGAGGCTCACGCCGCGTCAGTTGTCTGACAGCCCAGACACTCAAAATGCGGCACCCGCGAACGAGCCGCACCAACTGTCGCGTTAATATTTTTGTCACAGCGTGCTCGCGAGCAGCGCGTGGCGTCACGACATTGCGTTTAGAGGCTTGCTTGTCAAGAAAGCCTGCTTGTCAAGATAAAGGCACGCATATACTTAAAGCTCAAGAAAATGGGATTGGGAAACAGACTTAGTGATTGAGCACCAGAATATAACGGCTGCTGATACACTGTCCTGTCGAATTGCACAGAAGCATTGTAAGTACACTTGTGTAAAAAAGGAACAAAAAGAATTAAAATATATACAACATTAAAAAAAGAAACGGATAGACTAGTGGCGAAAGTGCTCTGAACGGAAAGTTCAGTGACCACAACAAAAGGCACCGTTCGGGCGTCTCGACATGTCAGGCAATGCGGAAGTATGATGAATTGCCGGCAATTGGACGGCACAGCGAGCCGCGTATGAACGCTGGTTGAGTGACATTCTGAGGCCACTGAACACGTTACGCGCTTTTTTTTTCTGCTGAATTATAGCAGTGGCTGTGGCGTGGCTATGCCGCACTTTATGCCTGAGGGTTCGCTGGCATTTCTGTCGCTTCAGACAGCGGTAAATGTCCACCACAGAGTTTCGTACTAAGCTTGGTGAATTGTTCAAGGCACTCCAAGAACGTATCATGAGAATTGTAGCGCTACATAAACGGTTGAGCATATCCCGTTGGAGCGTCCAGCCTACGGAGATGAAGAAACATTTTATGAAAGTCAAACGGACAAAGTTTGTCAGACACTAATAAAGCTAAGCACCTTATAGGTCCCACGCCTTGCTCTTCAAGGCTGCAGCGTCAGACAATTTGACTTTCTATTTGCTTATTTTCGTTGGCTTGCTTGATGCGGTCTAGGAAATGCCTTACATACACGTTAGAATGGCCGAACTTCATTTTTACATCGCGCCCCGTGTAAATATGTAGACCACCTCTTTTGTCCCTTGCTTTCCTTTTTTTTTCGTCCCCCTCCCCCCCCCCCCTCTCTCTCTTTCTCCTAGCGACTTCCGCTCATTCCCTTCTCAATGTAGAGTAGCATGTATGTGGCTATACAGATACCAACAGAAGCCTCCGCGTTTCAATAAATAACTTCGATTGTCTCTCTCTCGTGTTAAGTTTACTAGAACGGAAATCTGGCGGTCAAGCCACTGCGGGAATGACGGACAGTACAAGGATTTTCTACGATCTCACAAAACTTCGTTAAACATAAAAATTACGGATTTCTTTTCATTGTTCTTTATGGTTTAATTTTGTTGTGGGCTATAGATACGCGACAGTTCTTTACGAGCAGGTAAATGTTTTAGGCTCACAACTAATTCTGCACATCGCGTATTTTTTCACTGCACAAATAAATCTCAATATGTAAAACTACGAGCGTCACTAAATGTGGATACTTTCTGGACGCCGATCCTGGCAATTGTTTTTCATCTTCTAGAATTTTTTGTTTCTTTGCCTTTAAAGCTCTGAGCGCACTCTAACTGCGAACACTTATAGATAAGTCAGGCTAGTTTTTGCTGTTAGTTGACATAGCAGCGACAAAATTAGCTTCAAGGATCGGGGTTGTTTAAACCCAGAATGTCGAGGTTTAGGCAAATCCACGGTGTATTGCATAATGACCATCATTCCTATGGTGGTTTACCTGCCTTAAAGGTGACGCCCACGGGCATTAGCGCCGGATGTCGTTGTACCATTCTTTGCATTAAACTCGGTAGCTCATATGTATCTTCGAATTTCCTTGTCCATTTCTCCTCACGTTTTCACGGACAAATGTAGCGGCTGACAAAATGAGCTAAGTGCGATAGCTTGGTATAATGGCTCGGTTCAAACAGCTGATATAATCATAAGACACGAAAGGTAATTAAAATGTCAGTTGACGAAATTTTGTTGGCTCGAAGTGTTGTGCGAGTTATTATGCATGGAATTCACGTAGATACGCCGCGGTATAACAGCCAATGTACACATCAAATTCAGTGAAAGTAGGCGTACGTTAAGTGACGCGTTCCTGCGAAATAGCGCTGTAGCAGGATAGCCTACATAATGGTTGACGATGCAATATAATGCATCAACATTCAACGAAAGCACATACATTAGACAAAGTGCCAGACAAAATTCACGTAGAAGTATAAAGAACTTGAAAAGAAGTGGGGTGTTTTCTTTCTTTTATTGCGACAGTAAGTATACGGACGCCCCAGGTGCATTCATGCTGTGTATGCCGTTGTTGTGTTGTCCCACTCGACCACGCATGGACAGCTCCCGCGCGGAGGGTGAGTGTCTCTTCAGAGACGTGGAGTGCGTTTGGCTGCAAAAACGACAAAGCAAAATGGACGCGCCGTCAACGCTTTATACGGTAAATCGTCTCCGTGGCGGAATCAGGGCAGCGTTCTGCCTTCCTCTACCGACATGAGCGTTGCGCGCACGCCTCTATAATAAGCCTACTATCGTTACCGCTGAGCTGCTGTGTGTGTGTGTGTGTTCTGATATGAGCAGTAAACTTCAAGCTGACGTTATCTAACATTTCACTGGGCGCCGACATTTCCGTCGGTCTCACCTGGTGCCCCATCGAGGTGCCACGCCTACAACACTACTGGCGCCGGCGCGCTCATCAGTCCAGCATTGTGAGACGCCTGGCAGTTGCCAGGGCGCTGTTCTTTCTACGCAGCAGGAGTTGCCTTGCGTGCTGGGATCATATCCACGTGTCGCGCTCGCGTAAAGTGAGAACTCCATCTGAGGAGTCAACGCTGAACCTTGCTATCGCTGTCAGTGTTCACGGCGGAGCTGTTCTTAGTCGAGCGTGCGCCGTCACGCAGGAGCAGAGCCGGAGAGGTCACGTGACCCGCTCGCCGGTGGGGAGAGGAGCCGACCAATCGGAGCACGCGCCGGGGAGGAGGAGGAGAGGCGCCGGGGTGTAATAGCAGGTGTTCGCGTCGCGCGCTCTTCGCACGATGGACGCCGAGCTGTTACAAGAAACATACGCGACAATCGCAGAAACAGAACGACAACAGCTTCGCTGTTTCGACAGATTTCATTTCGTGGAACTGATGGCTGCATTTTTTTATCAGGACGCATTTGATATTATCGGGAAATCTTAACACAAAGTTTTCATAGCTAACAAGCTATGTCGAATGGGTGCCCCTCCATAATAATCAGTTGCGCCTGAGACACACAAACTATATATGTTCAGTTTGAACGAAAAGAAAAAAAAAAGACAGGAGAAGACAATGCATTGTTGTACGTTAACAGAAAAGTCAAAACAAGGAGGGGGGGGGGGAGATAACATTGGTGTTAATTAAGCTATCTATAGAAGCAAAACGGTATTTTATTTACGCATAAAATCGTGAAAGTAGAAGCTGTAAACAAGCCACCATAATAAAAAATGGTAAACTCGGCGGTAATGCAGTTCCACTCAACGTGAAAGCTAGGGAAGTGCGGAGAAGTGATTCTCCGCTGTTTCGTTTGTGTTTATATTGTTTTATCAAGTGTTTATCTTGCGTTTAGCTATTCTTTTCACGATGTTAGGATTAGCGTGCCTGCGCTGGTGAGCAACTTCAGCTTCTCGGGCGCGCACCGTTTGATCAGCCCCGCGTCGGCGGTGTCTTTCATGGGCGAGTGTCCGCTGTCGCTCCAAGCGTGCTTGCTTCTCGGTGTCCATGGCGGGAAAGGGCGTCCCGGAGCGCGGGAACGGCACTTGTGAGGCTGTGGTGCCCTCTCTTGACTAGTTTCGGTATCAGCTTGGCGTTCTCGATCGAGTTTCATTAATGTGGGTTAATGAATGCATTAATTTATTATGTTTTCCCTATTTTATACTTATTTGGTATAATTTTATCCATTTTTAGGGTGGTTTTATGGAAATTTTGTGTCTTACGTAGACCTTGTGTTGTGCGTGACACCCATCGACGAGGGACGACATTCCGGGCCCCTAAAGAGCTCCGCACTTAAACCACTCATTTCCTTCGATCGTGTCACAATATTCGACAGGGAAACAGAGGGATAGTTTCCTCTCAATTTCTCCATATGCGAGCGTGTCGCAAAACCTTTTAAAGAGTACGAAATCTGATCGACGGCTTCCCGTCGACGAGTTGCTCAAACAGTTATTCTCGTCTACAAAACCAACAAACCACCCATGTTCATTAAATCGGACGACTAAAAGCGCTTTAACTTATCCGAAGCTTTCAGTAAAATACCAATACTCGTACGCGGCAGCAGACGCCACGCTGTGCTATTGTGTAAATGCTGTTGCCAGAATTTATCACCACTGTCGACAACGTTAAGCCTTCTGGAGACTCCTACTGCCGTTAAATACCAAGCCATGGAATTGCGCCCCAGACGCAAATCTACATCATCGTATATAACGAACGATAACAGGTAGAATATATTCAGTTGGAAGTTGGTGCGGCGAATGCACAGCTCTCAAGGGTTGCTTCAGCGATGTGCCTAAATGGAGAAGAGGAGGACTCAGGTACCTGATGCCCTTACGGTTGTTATTGACAGGGTCCGATGATACTATGCAATGTGGAATAAATCCCCTGACTTACCCCAACCACATGACAAATATGGACTCACGTGCCGTGCAGCATACATTGAATATGCATACAACTCGAGAATAATATGCAAATGTTCGACGTCTGCGGGTGTGCTTGGTGCTTAAGCGTTGTTAGTAAGTAGCGCTGTACAGTTATGTGTGAAGTCATGCACTTATGCTCTGCACTATGGATGGAACTTGAATTGAGCCGTGTGCCCTCTATTTAGTACGTACGTGGAGGACTCATGCACGAATGCATAAGGACAAGTGAAATTGAATTGTATTAAAATATTTTTCGGTTAGCGCCATGGACAAGAATTATATTCAATAATTGAATTAACATTTTATTTATTTATTTATTTATTTATTTATTTATTTATTTATTTATTTATTTATTTATTTATTTATTTCATGTCGAAATGGAGTAACCGAGGCACTTTCTACATCAATTTCTCCAAAGCAACCGGTGTATAATAGAAAACAGAACAGCTTACGGGTTATTAGGCACATGGGTCTGCGTGGCCTCCAATACGACGTGCGGCGCGTCGGAAAGATGACTGCTCCTACTACCGGAGCCTTTTATAACCTGTTAAAACCAGCTGGATGCTCGTTGGACAATGTTACCTGTACTAGTATCATTCATGAACGGATTTCGCAAATGAGAGCAAAAAGTTTTAGAGGACAAGAACATCATTGAGGAAACTTAGTTGCATCTTTTGGACGGTTCGTTCCTGAATCAGTAGTGCACCACCCGGACCACTTCAGTACGACGATGCTCGCACTTCGGATCGCATGTGGAATCATACCGTGTCTCTTTTGCTCAATACCTACTAAGCTATTCCAGCAAAGAAGAAAGTGCAGATCCCCCGTGCTGTGGGAGTCGGATTAAGCGAAGCTTTCATTGGGGTTTGCGAAGAACGCTGTTCCTGGTTAACGGCCATTTGCAAGTATACGCAGCACACGACCAAGTTGGACACATATTCACCGGGAAATGCCTATAGTTCAACATAAAGTTTTGGCGACTGCAGCAGCAGCCACGTCAAACACAGGAGGTTAGACAAAGAAACTTTCACTTGAAGAGTGAGACACGAAGTGAGAGAGAAGGTTATAGCGCCCGGGGTTTGTAGATGGACCAAGAGAAAGATAAACATCATGTTCCATTTCTCCGATCGCCCTTTCTATGTAGGCCCAGACAGGTTACTCTCAATTTCACCATCATCGGTGCAAGTGCACATCATACAAGTTTAGAGGCCTTCTTCCGGCCACAACGGTACAAAATCTGCGAGAGTTCGGATGACCCAACCCAGAAAGCCTTGGCGAGTGCGCGAGCATATAGCTGGAAAAAAAGTTTCTCAGTCCGGATTTCTCCTGCGTACATTTAGTTGAGTCTCCACCCCAACTTACAAAACGATATCCACGGTGAGCTCCTTAAAAGAAAACTCGGCCAAACGGACATCCTGCCTACCTGCCGGCCGCAGCCGTCGTTCTCCCAGGAAACTCCGTGGCTGCCCACAGCGCGCGGAGTTAGAGATCGTTATTAAGCATCACGCGATGTTTCCTCCTCGGTACACGCCGTCTTCGGGTTCCCGACCAACGCTGAGCATGCGTGCATGTGCCTCTGCTGTTCGAAAGAGAAAGGGGGGAGGGAGATAGGCACCACGAGCGGAGGAGGGGTGGCGACAGGACAGCGGAGGGTGTTGGGGCTGAGTTGGCGAAACTTTCGTTCTCGGCAGCGCGGGGACGCAGAGACACGTACATCCGCTGCAGAGTTGGCGCGAGACGGGGGAGACTTCCAAGGCGCAGTCACGCTATGCCACCGCGGCTAGCCAGGGTCCGAGAGACCTAATATAGCCCACGGGATGGAGGCGCACCGCAGTGATCCAGTGAGTTCTCGAGATACACGCTTCGGGAGCTTAGTCGTACCCAGCGATGTTGTAAGCGACCGAGGCAGCCACAGGAGGAGATCATTCTTCCATATCAATCGTATCAATCGCCTATGCTTCATGATATTACTGGAATATCAGGCAGTATCCAATAGACCTATTATTCACGGATGATGTTTGCATCAGTGTATAATGCTACATGACTTAGTCGTGCTCGTTGATGATGGGAGCTTTCGATCCACTTTTGCAAGAAGATATGTACCAATGTATCTTAAGCCCAAGGTTATTCAAATCTTGACATTGACTTGCTCGCGCCGAGTATAATCGTGCACAGGCTGCAGTGCGTGCACGTGACCATACAGGAAAGAGTAGAACATGCCGTTACAAATCTGTCGACACACAGTGTCAATGTAAGTTCGAACAAGTTACACACATGGTTCTGGAGGTCATGGATGACTTTAGCTAACCTTCACGTCACAACGACGTGCTAAGTGAAACGTTGTCTCTGCACTTTCAATGGGAAGTCCTCAGCCACTATACAATCTTTACATTGGCACTGCAACTGTTAGGTCTTAGGCAAAGTGAAGAAAAAGAAACTGATTTCAAGAGACCTCAGTTCTGGAATTACGGTGAGGAGCAGAGAGACAGAGAGAAGACATTTCTACAGGAAGAAAGGTAGGAAAGCTTGCCGAAGAAGTATGCTTCTCGCCTGCTTCTCCACACCGGGGTAATCGGGGAAGAGCCAGACAGCAGAAAGTATAGAAGAACATAATAAATAAAGAAATAATGCAGTATGCTAAAGCGATTGCTGTCCGATGCATGTACACGCATAGAAATGATTGTACCCCAGTGCGACGAGCGTGTCCACTATGCGCACAAATTAAATCCCTAAAGCATGATTCCGCAGGCAACGACGAATGGCCGACTACATAGTGTATGCATCATGCCACTAAACGCTCGCATAATTATTTTAACAACACAAAATGTGGCTATGCCACATAGGTATGCGTCCTCTAATACATGACTCTTTTCTTTCCGCATGTTGACGTAGTGGTAGGAGCAAAGCATTACAGAAGATACCAAAGTCACAGTTTCATTTCAACAATCTTCATCACTTATCAGTGCACTTATGCGAGCCAATGTCGCAAGCATTTCATGTAAGTTAACCAAAGAGGCGAGTTTGTGAGTTCTGTTCTTGAAGTAGAAGTTGTGCCCTGGCCAGGTAAAGAGTGGACGAATGAGCTGCGAAGAATACTTGCCTTTAGTTCATACGTAGGACGATGGTTATTATATCACCTCAACGTGAGGCAGCCCCTAAAGTAACTAATATCAACCAGAGTGACTGACAAAATTTGTAGCCGAAATCTTGTCGGTTATTGAGATATACTTGCGGAAGTCGTCTGCACCCGGCGAGATACGGCTGGTGCAAGCGCGATAAATCTGTATTTCCTTCCACAAGAGCTTTGTGTTGTTGGCATTGCGCTACTACATCTAAGAGCACGAAAAAAAGAAAGACAGAGAAGGAGCTGAACACCATGCACAGCGGAATGGTAGAGCGTTGTGGTGTTCAGAAACACATGGTCACAGGGACACGACTTGCATGCACGGCAAAAGTTTGCGTGCGTGTTACTGAAATACTACCGCAAGCTTGTGAGTTGTGCCCAGTGATGTAAGACTTGGTGAGGGAAGCAAATACATGATAATCTCAGATACATTACAAAAGTTACAGTTTCGCCCGTTATGATCGAAACAGCGACGCGTTAGCTGGCTCTATACACTATGTATGCGCAGTAAATATATATGTTGTGTACAATCAGCAAGATTCACTCGTTGCATTTGTTCTTCCGTTATGAACACTGCTTGCTTCTTATGTTGCTAATAAAAACGAGATGGGAGATAGGGAAAAGAAAAGATAAAGGCAATGGAGATTATACAGAACACAAAATTCAGTTCGGTACCCTGCACTGCGGGACGCGGGAGAAGAAAATATACACACAGAGAGCACGTATACACGATCAGAGCTGTTCACGATCACCGCACACGGTCACGGGACAGAATCACAATTAACATAAATTAAGGCTAATCTCATTTGTGCAGATTAGCTGTCCTTTAGAATTGTAGCGATGGCATGCGTAGCTATCTGCTGCGGTGGCATTTAAGGTCTGCATTCCAAAATGGTTTGTTCTGACAATGATACGATAAACGCGAGATAGCGCTGTGTGAGCCAGCGTCTTTCTATACTGTACAGAGAACTGTCGCAGACAACGTATTCAAGGGTCTCCTCGTGACCACAGTCAATACACGTAACGTAGTCGGTCCCCTATTGCAATGCGGAAGGCAAAATACTTCGACAGGCCACTTCTAGCCATAGCCGACAAAGCAAGGTATAGCCTCACGTCAGCGGAGTCCAGTAGGGATGCGAAGGCGGAGCGAAAGAGTCCAGGGGACAATTAAAGTCGGTTATTTTGAAAACTTGAGGAGTTCCACACAGAGAACGTGATGTCTTGTGCAAGAGCCTCTCACTATTAGAACCTATATACTCAGCTCGGACAAAACCCATATAATACTCAAGCTGTTTCCAGCGTTCCTCACTTCATCTAATATTTTATATACGCACAGGAAGTTTGTGTACGATAGCCTGCCCCTGTAACCGAGCTGTCGCCGAGTTCCGTGTTTGCTTCATTCTTGTAAGGACCTATGGCTAGTGAAATTATATGGAAGAAAAAAAAAACTAACATTTTTAACATGTTTTATATCACGTGAAATAAGGCCTTTTTTTATTCGTGTTCTCTGTCTTCTTTTGTATTGCCAACATGGCCATCATCAGAACCCCAAGCCTGTTGCGTCCCTTCTCATTGATTTTCTTTTCTCGAATTTCGCGTGGAAACATCAGTGCCGGTACGTCAGCGTGACGTCAGATATTTCAAAGTAATGCCTCGTATTTTGGCCGCTCTGGCGTAGAAAAAGTTGTCAGAAGATGCTAGGTTGAGTAATTACTGCAACTCCTTTGGAAATTAGTGTAGTTTTGATTTGCCGACGAACACTTAACAGACCCGGTAATCGATGCTGTCAAAATCTATGACTTCACTGCAAGAAAGTGCAGGAATTTCAGAATGACGTCACCGCTTTCGTTATTGTGCCTTTTCCGAGTCGCCGTGCCTCCTCCGACGGCATAACAGTGGCCGTGTTACCTTCGCTGAAACGTAATTCACTAATACAGCTGAACCTGATGTGTTTCTTTAGTGTCCATTAAATCCTAACCTCGCGGCACGCGACAGCACGGCACAGCGCTAAACACCGCCTATGTTTATACACTGTATAGTTAATTCCCGCGTCGGCAAGCGCAGGCACTTCGCGTTCACGAAACGCACGCTTTTCCTATAGCTCGCTGTGCCGGAGAGCCAATAACAAACGCACGCTCCTTGGCCATCGCGAGCAAGGCTACAGATGCGGGGTGGCGATTTCCAAGGAGTGGGTTAAGGATATAGTATATTACGAAGAAAACGGCGGCGTCCCCGAAACCCAGTTTGCGGCCATTTCGCGTTCGGCATTCCCGCGGACTCGCCTCCTGCCTCGCATGCTGTATACACGCTTGAGGCCCGTGCGCGCGCCTCAAGGTGCATGAAGGCTGCAGGACGCGTGCCCATTCACGGCTGGCTGTATTCAGCGAACGCTTGAACGGAAGAAGGAAAACAAAGGAGTAGCGCCCCGCGACGAATGAAAATGTGGACAAACACATTACGAAAAAAAAAAAAAATCGACTCGCCATCCCGACCCGGCGAAAGTGGATATCCAGCGAAGCTGTTGAAAACCACCAGTACCACTGCTGAGGGGGATATGCAATGCTTTATTGCTTTAGAGTAATGGTAGTCATGGTAATTTAGAGTAATGGTAGTAATGGTAATTTTGACAGCACGCCACCGCTGCAGCATGGTCGTATTGCCATTTCTTTTTCCCTTTGCCGCTCCTCGTACTCACTCTGGAGTCCTAACTATGCGTTGCCCACCCGTAGCGGTGCTGCAACAACAATGAAATCAGTTGCTAGGCTGGTTCTTTTATATACGAAAGGCTAGTGACGTCACTCCGCACGTCGCAAGCTGCCGTCGCGGCGGCAGCTTCCGCAACAGTAATCGTTACCGGGAAACGTATATGCGGGGAGCGCTACCTGCTTCGCATTGTTATCAGGAGCGCCTTATCATCAATTTTGTGGTTCAGAACTTCAGATGCTTGTTTTGTGCTTGTTATTTATTGAAACGAATGCTGTTCTGTATGTTGTATGCGTGATTCCAAAGAATGTATATGCACTTTTTGGTTCACCTTGTTGAGTGCTAAGCCATGCTTCACCTCCGCCACGGATCGGCCCGGGAATCGGCCCACATTTTTGGCCACGGACGACGCCACAAGAAACGCCAACCAACGGGAGGCTAACAGCTTCGCTGTAAGAAAAAGTTCAATGCGTTTCGGATAGCTTTAGTTTCCTATACGGTGGTATTTTTGAACGATGCCGAACATCCTAAGCATGAGCAATATTCACCGGGAATGATATGCCCAAGACTAAACAGGGACATATCCGTCGCAGTAGCCCATGCAGTGGTTATGGCGTTGAGCTGTTCAGCTCGAGGTTGCGGGTTCGAACACGACCGCGGCGGCCCCGATTCGATGGGGGCGAAGTGCAAGAACGCTAGTGTACATAGATTTAGGTCCACGAGGTAGTCAAATTATTCCGGAGTTTCTCGCTACGGCCTGTAATCATTTCGGAGGTTATGGCACGTAAGACCACATAATTTAATTTTGCATTTGTTTTTTAACCAGGGACATACGAGATGCTTTTAATCCTGTAATACCTAACGTGTCATATACGCCGAGTTTGCTGCTTCACAACGCTGATTTAGACGCGGGCAAACGATACCGCAAAGCCCATAATTGCCCGACCGACCGACAGACTGGACGAGAAACCATATAGGTCTAGCAAAAAATAAAAAAAAATCGCTTAAAAGTTAATGCATTCGAGATAGAAAATTTTAGTAACCAAAATTGACAGCAGCGGCGGTCATCACAAATTGCGCGATAATCACCAATGCCTCTATTAATTAGGAAAATTTTACTAATTAATATTTCTAAGCAATTACTTTATAGGCGACATGTTTTAGTTGCAAAATTGAAGTCAACCATTACTCAGGGCGTATTCTTTTTGCTACAAACTCTGCCCCATTGCATCACTTCCGAGATATAAGTACTCAAACCTGCAGCAAAATGCACTGTTGTTCCAGTTAGTATATTTCCGTATTGTGGAAATATGTGTACAACTGCTGCTTGTAACAGCAATGCATTTCCCGATATATTTTGCGCCCGTAAATTTTGAAACTGGTTCAAATTAAGCTTCTAGCAAAAGGTTGTGCTCCGAGCACTATCTTTCTTCAATTCTGCAAATACATGTTCCTTAAGGACTATAATTAAATGCTAATAAGTAATTTGTAAACAAATCATCGCACTGCAAACCTATCGCATAAATTCTGATGTCTGCCGCTGCTAAACGCTTAGTTAGCAAACAAAAAAAATCATTTAATCGCGAATCTCTATTTTTAATAGTCTTGCAGCTATTATTATTATTATTATTATTATTATTATTATTATTATTATTATTATTATTATTATTATTATTATTATTTGGTTTGTACACATATAACACAAGGACACGAAGGAAATAGGGAGGGAGCAAGCTGACAACTGCCACCGACAGGGGCACAACGCCTGCCTACTCTTTCAGGAGGAGGTAATAGAGGAAATGAAAAAAATGACGGAGACACAGACAGGACAAAACAAAATACAAATAATGCCTATAAACGGGAGGCCAAGTCAGTGTCCTTCAGAAAACTTAGCAGGGCCTGGTCACGTCGGGAAGCGCTCCCCCTTGGAAATAGGCAATCGTCAAGGGTCGTCAAGGGTCGCACATTGCAGTCCAATAAGTCCATATTCGTTAATTAGCAATGCGCGCTGCGCAACGAATGCGGGACACTCTAAAACGAGATGTCCAAGTGTCTCACAGGAGCCACAAAACGTACACGATGGGATGTCCACACGTCCTTGTCGGTATAGGCGTTCATGCACCAACACAGACCCAACCCTTAACTTGTATAACAGTGCTGTAGCACGACGGGGCAAGCCTCGACCACGAACACGGGGGGGAACGATCCGTCTGCAACACGCCAGTCTGAGTGCTGCTTGCAGAGACAGTCATCGCAAAAGCATGCACCATTTATTTATTTCCTTAGTTTTGCTTAAACAGTCTGCTATAAACTGAATGGCGTATAGCGCGAAAATAAAGCTCAGGTACAATCGCAGACTGACTGAACCAAACTAAACAAAATATCGCGCGAAATGTTTTTATTGCACTTTTTTTCCAACCGCACTACACCATGCGGGATTGTACACGTTTGATATCGTTACGTCAGCGTTATTCTGACGTATAGTCATTCTGCACATTAAACATTGTTGAACAGAAGATGTGCCTAAAAGGCTACTGGATTTTCTTGCACTAACAAGGTGCAGTTCCTTTTGACTCTATTGAATACTGAAGTAATTGTACTTAACCTGGAGTATACGGCTTCGGAAAGACTGCATAATGATTTCACCAAAATAAGCATCTTATTTAATGCAGGTTTCTCGGGGGAAAATCTTTCAGGCATTTTTCTTTCTTTTTTTTGAAATTCGTAGTTCTGCCGTACATGGAAAGCAGAAACCGCGATAGTTTTCTACCACAAATTGTCTCTACTTTCCGCGGAACAAGACGCAATATACAAGGAGGAGAGGAATACCTGGTTGGCTGCAAGCGGACGTAGCCTTGCGAGCATTGTTTGGCAGCAGCGGGTACCGGAAGTAGTATTGAAGAAAGTAGGAACAGGGCATGCGCTGAACTCTCAAGTGATCTTCATTTGGGAAGAAAAGGTTAGCTTGTATGCAAATGAAAAACGGGTGAGAGAAAACTTATTGGGAGGTCAGCGCCATGTCCTGCTCCTACTTTCTTCAGTAGGAGCAGGACATGGCGCTGCCGCCACACAATGAACGGTCACCAACTTGCCCGATTATCTATTCTGATAGCCTTGGGAGACTCGCCCATCCACCCTCTCGACACAGCGCCCTGAAATGAGCCCGCAAAGCGGTATGCGTACGTGACGCAGAAGCGAAGTCCACATCGCTACAGAAGGAGCGGGATGCCTCCGTCCTGAATGTCCAGTGTCCTCGCGGGAACATCGTGTCGTTACATCAGCGTGTGCAACGCATGACGTTAACGTACGTGCCTCAACTAGAGTTTTCTACAGTGTCGAGCAAGGAATGTCGCTGGAGCCAAGGTTTCAGCAAGGAGATTTGTCCTTGTCAGTCCCTTCGTCGAAACGTTGACCACAGCGAGTTTTCTTGTTCGACCACTGTTCGCCACTTCAAAACCTCGATCTTCCTGAGAGCTACTGTGCTGTGTTGATTTCACCCAGAGTATTGCGTTTCGTATAGCGACTCCAGTACATTCCGACGTATAGCGTTCAACATTACCGTGCAGCCTACGCACATAACGGCGGCGCGGCGAATCCAATCTTGTAGTGCCTTGCCGTAGTACGCGGTGATCTCGTGCGGAGGCAATACAGCTCTGCAGGGAGGCCTCTGGTCTGCTCACTCCCTTCGCGACATACAAGGCAGTTGAAGTGTCATCTCACGCAGCATTTGTGATTCCCACCTTCAGGTTGTGCTGGCCTGCCCGACCGTGACTGCGTCTTACCGTCGACAGTGTGCTGTAGTGTGGGCATTGGGCACAGCGTGTTGTAATGCTGTCGGGCAGTAAACCCGCTATGCAGTTGCTACAGCAACGGTTACCTCAGGGCGTATGTGCCCACGAAGTTCGTTACGCACGGCCGAGGAACTGCGTCAGCCTTGGTTTCACTATAAAGCTTTAATCACATTACTGGCATGCAGGCCGAAGTGGGCAAAGAAGCTGCTTATGTACATGCAGACGGCCAGATTCACATGACAAGTCTATGTTCCTGAACGAATGACTGAAATTGTAACACATGACAAATTTCTCGCACGTGTTTTGCATATAGCTTTCAAGGCGCTAAGGCGGGATACTTGGTTGCTATAGAGTTTGCATTCATGCGAGGTGTGTCCGCAAAGTAATTTAACTTAGCAATGCAGACACTTGAAAATCTTCGAAGTATGCTCCTTGGGCCTCAATACACTGTTGCCAGCGTTCCTGCCAAGATTGGAATGCCACCTGATAGGCGGCAACCGCAACACCCTGTAGAGCCTGCGTTTACGGTCTCAAAGTGGTCTTTACAAACCGCGTTTGATTTGGGTGTCAAAAAGAAGTTCACTGGAGCCAGGTGGGGACTCCATGCAGGGGGGCTGCGACAGCGTTTCCACGTTGGTGCTTGGGCAAAAAACTCTCTCACTTTCAGCGATGTGTGACGGCGCATTGTCGTGATGGAAGATCCAGATATAGTGCCTACCTCACAGCGGACGCGGAGAACCCTGTGGTGGTAGTGGTGGTCTTTCTCAAGCGATTGAGTACTTCCGCGTAAAATGTAGCGTCGACACTTTGCCCAGCTGGCAGAAATTCCGTTGCTTGATGGTACTATCCATTTTGAACTCGACTGGGATGAAAATGATATTTCGCTGAGAATTCATTTTTTTTTCGTTACGCCTCACCAACACCTGCTTCGACGCGCATGCGTATAGCTTAGACTACACTATAGCCACTTTGTCTGTCGGTACCGGCATGAAGCCGTTCTGCTATGCGGGATAAACAGATCGGTATTAAGATCCGGACACGTCCGGCCTGTATTCGGAATGCGAAATTGACGGTTGTCCCGTCTATTTCGTTTCTTTATTTGGGCGCATTCCCGCTTGAATTTTGCGCTTCAAACGTTCATGAGTGTCTTACATAGGTCTTGAAAAGTTTCATATTCTTTCATTCGATAAGCTTGTCCTGTCGGTTGAAATACAACGTTCTCGACTGGGAAAGCACTCCGGCCTGCCTCCCACAGCCGTCACCCGCCCCGTGCCGTCACCGTCACCGCCATGACACCGGGTTCACTAAGGAAAGAGCGTTATCTCGCCGGTTTCTCTTCAAAAACGGGACGCCGCGGCGACGTTGGCCGATGCTCTTGACGTCGCCTATGTCCGAGTTTTTTTTTTTTTTTCCCACGAGAAACCGGCGAGAAAACGCTCTCTCCTGAGGGACACCGGTGCTATGACGGTGACGGGGCTGGTGACGGCTGTGTGACAGGCTTAAGCGTGTTTAGTCGTCTGCAAAATGTGCAGCTTCTGCATAAGCCTCGATCGTCGCTAATGTGCGTAGTCTTTCGCGCGCAGAAGCAGTAGAACGTCGCACATTGGCTTCATATCATACTTTATGCAAGCGTCTTCCCCTGGCGGGAAAAACGTGTGGAGAGCTGCCGAATAAACTCTTACAAATCTGTCTACTATAGCAGACGCCCGACTCCAAGGTCCACAGGAATAATTCACTGTATCTTCGGTTATTTATGGAGGACCGCTTTACTAATTATATTATTAAGTAATATCTTGTTCGCTTTCTACCGCCCCCCCCCCCCCCCCCCTCCCCCTCGCGTATTAAGGGGAAAACAAATGCCACATGCCCTCGCCGGAACGTCGTCTCAGATCTTTCCACTGCGCTCATGGCTTGCAGTTATATAGGTATGATCATTTTCGCTATAGCTGACACACACACACACACACACACACAAACACACACACAAAAAAAAAAAAACGGTGGTGCAAACGGTTGACAGAAATCAATGGGATAATCTGACATCAGGGTTATGTTTTCCACTAGTTCAACCATTACTGACATTTCTAACATGATGCTTCAGTTACGCCTTCGCCGCCGCAAGATATCACCAAACACGTGCTGTCCATTTACCTTACAATCCCTGACATACACAAAAAGTCTGATATGCCTGTTTCGGCCATATTCCAATTGGCTCAGTCGCACATGTTCGAGAAATTTCCAGATTACCTTCAAGTATTTACAGATGCATCTGTACACAGCGACGCTCAAGGCGCCTCTGCAGCTTTTTCTGCCCTTCAACTCAAGTACGACGTATATTTCATGTACCCCATCCAGCCTCGGCAACAACTGCGGAGCTAGCAGCAATTAATGCTGCACTGTAATACGTGCAAGAGGAGTTAACCATGCCGAAGATTGTCATATTTACGGACTCCCGCGCTGCCCTTAGCAGATTACAACGCAGTCAGGTTGATTGCCCAATTGTGCGCAGCATTACTGACTCTGCCAACAAAATTTTATCACGTGGGGTATCTCTCGTTGCTCAATGGATACCTTCGCACGTAGGGATCGCCGGAAATGAAGAGGCTGATCGACTGGCTTCAACTTGCACTCATAACGACTGTGCTTGCCCTGAAATTTTGTACAAGTTTGATGACGCTCGCCTGCTGATTCGTCGCCACCTACTCAAGCAGCATCCAGACCAGTGCGTCGCAAATGGAACGTTCCCGCCGCGTGTTCGCGGTCGAGGCTTGCCTCGTCGCGCTAGAGCGCAACTACTCAAGCTAAGGGTTGGCTGTGTTAATTTGCACGAATGTTTACACAGACAAGGACGTGTGACTAGTCCATCGTGTACGTCTTGCGGTGGCTGCGAGACACTCCAGCACCTGATATTGGAATGTCCCGCTTTCAGTGCGCAACGCGTATCGCTGGTGAGGGACTATCATCTCCTTGGCCTGCGGTGGACGACTCTAGATGAATGTTTGTACCCCAGTGGTTGTGCGTCTCGACGTGATCAAGCTCATCGTGCTCTCCTTACTTTTCTAGAAGCAACGAACTTAGGGGCACGTTTGTAACCCAGCAACTATTTCTGTTATTTTACATTCGTTAGTAGCTTGACCTGCAGGGACGAGCCCAACTGTATGTTTTACTTTATTCTTTGAGATTTGTCATCTCGCTCTTCCTTTCCTCCTTTCCTCCCCTGATTCCTATCTTTCCTTCTATGTTTCTCTCGTCCTTTCCGAAGAGTAGGCAGGCGTTGTGCCCCTTCTGGTGGCAGTTGCCAGCCTTGCTTCTCGCTTTCTCGTTCCTGTGTATATGTTTTCAAATCAAATAATAATAATAATAATAATAATAGTTCGACCACAGCCATAATTGCCGCCTTCGTTCTTCACGTGAGGCCAGCACGCTTGCTTAGCGCGAGGCATCAATATTGTTCAACCAATAATCGAGAACATATACGCTTGCAAACATCGCTCGCGCTGCAAACGATGCTACAGCTCCAACAAACAGGCTTATATCGCACCATATTTTGAATAACATAGCAGTGCCAGTGAACGCATTTCTGTGCTTCGTAATATAACATTAAATCACAACGCAACACATTTATGTAATACATGCAGTTGGCTCACACATACCTGTTGAGTGCACAGACCTGTTAATATAAGCTACTATCCGTGATACTATATGGTTTCATCATAAAAGTGTAGCACATCTGTCGTTGCATGTACCATATAGGTGTTACGAACTCGCCAAACATGCAAAGGGTATCCAAATAAGCGATTACGAGCTCAGAAGAGAGATGCTAAAGGTAAGAACTTAATTTCATAAATATTGATGGAGAGAAACACGAACCGGAAAGAGCCTATATAAAGATCAAATGCTCGGTTAATCGCGTTTTATATTTCAGTCTTTCGTGTGGGGTGATTAATTAACTCTAAAACTATACATTTGCACTTGAACTTAAAGAACAATCACCGGGCTCTTTCTCTCTGTAGGTGTCCTTAACTTGGCGCTCCGTCCCGCGCTGCAAATTTGATACCTGTAACCGTTAAATGTCACGTCGGCTTCGAATAAAGAAGTTTTCGCCTGCACTGTTTTGCGCCGTTTCCACGGAAACGGCGGCTCCACAAGGGGACAGGATATGTTAACGCCGCTTCCAAAGGGGGCCGCCTTCTTTTATCGCACTCACCGGAACGAAATATATATAACAATATCCAGCCAGATATAAAAAGAAAACACCACCAAAATATCACATACACTATATACGCCGAAATGACGGAGCTTCCGATTAGCTTCCTCTCGTGTGTCGTTGGCGTAACGAATGGAGATTAACGAGCTTGAAATCACACGGCTGGCCAACACGCTCCAAAGCCGGTGGCGGCTACCGAGGCAGCGGGGGCTAGTTTAGGACGCCCCAAAGAAAGATATATACGAAGAGAACATAACAGGCAGCACCGTAGACGGCGTTGCCAGCGTCAACTACGCCATGTGCCGTTCGCCGAGCGTATACCTGAAACCCGGCGCCAAAATAGAAAAAGAAAGCCTGCTGCCGAGGTCCTGAGACTACCACCTACGTAAAACGCGAAGCGAGAGAAATAATAGTAAAAAAAAAGGAAGATAACAATAAGCGCGAGAACGGAAGGAAACGATCCGCTAGCAACGACCATTACCTAGAAACCTGGCGCCGAGAAAAAAAAATGAGAGAAAGAAATGAGATGTAATTGGATCTCCATGGCAGAAAGTTTCTCCATTCCTCGGACTGCTATTAAAAACACCTACCTCAGGGGCGAGCCAGTAGGCAGCCAAGCCCATCCAACAACCCCCCCCCCCCCCCCTTCCTACCTTATTTACCCCTTGCTTTCTTTCTCGTTCTTTTTTCTTTTTTGTATGCTAGATCTCTGAACGCGTCCCTGTATTCTAGCAGACGATATCATAATCGCACTGGGCCTCGCTCGTATACAGAGAGTAGGGCACTTTTTCAAACCCACTCTCTCTCTCTCTCAAATGCAACTCGTCGCGCTGCCAGCACTATACCATCCAAAGACGAAAGAAGTGAAAACACAAACATGCTTCTCGCGACTAGGGCTGTGGACATGTCAGTGGTGATGGGAAGAATCGGTGGTGTAGGTTGGGAGAGAAAGAGCGAGTGGAAGTGGGATGAAAGCGGAAGATGGTGCGTGGGGGAGGGAATGAAAGAAAAGGGAGACGCGGCACGAAACGGACCTTCCCGATTGGCTGGCCAGCCGACTCGCCTCTGCGCCACCATTGGACGTTACGCGCGGACGGCACCCACGATTCGGGACGGCGACGACAAGTGCAGCGGCAGCGGTAGCAGCAGTACGCCGAGCGTCTGCAAAGCAAAAAAAAGAAGAAAATAACGAGTGTAGATGCAGAAACGCAAAAACACAAACGCGTACAGAGGGGACCGGGAGAAACGGATCGGTGACGCCAAAGTGCATTACGCGCTCGCGCGCGCGTCGCGGCGGCTTTTCGCACTCTCAGTCGGCACCCCCGGCGAGCGACGCGATTGGGTGCCGCGCGCGTGACGTATGCTGTGGGTCACGGTGGAGAGAAAGGGGGAAGGGAGGAGGGTAGCGCCGAAAAAGCGCGTCAGTTTGCTTTTTGTGCTGCTCGCTTTTATACGTTCACATTTCGGCGCAACAGCACCGCGAGAGGCGACCGGGGAAGTTTCGCAAGGCGGCCGGCCGGCCGCCTCTACCACCCATTGTCTCGAAACAATGGCCTTTCTCCTCCTCTCCTAGCTGCCGCCTTTCCTTTGTGTTACCTTTTTCTCTCATTGTTTCCTCGCAAATATATCTACAGACAAGTACACTTTCTCTTCGCCCCTCACTCTCTGCCCGCCCTCACCGAACACCCTCAGCCCTTCCGCTTTCGTCCCCCAACATCCCGCCGCGTACACCTTCTCCACTTTCGCGGTCCGACTCATTGTCGGCACCCTGTACATATATACGTGTCCGTTGTTAACACAGCGAGACACACAAATAAAAAAAAAAAAATATGGGGGAGGGAGGAGGGAGAGGATGAGCGGGCTCTACAGCATGACAAAGCACCAACCAGCAAGAAAAAAAAATACATCTAATAAACTTCTAGCACAATCGAAGGGCCGTAGAGGGTGAGAGAGGGAGTTTGGTATAGTTGTCGTCTGTACGTTGCTATATATATGTGCGTATACTTTAGCTCTTAATGGACACCTCTCGTGCGTCGACGAATTTCCGCTGCTTTCTCTGTCACCCATCTATACGTATATGCCACCTCGGGCACCCTTCCATTTTTTTATTAATTTTTTTTCGCTCTCTATTCGTTTGTTGTAGCTTCTCCCTCGCGACACGCGGACAGCCTGAGCTGTCCAGCCGTCGGCCAAATGACGGCAATGAACATAGAGGCTCCGAGTGTCCAGTACAGATACGATACGACTTCGTCTCCGCCATGTTATCCGTCTGCTCGCGCACTTGCGTGCGCGTGGCATTTCGGGCGTAAATAGGCACTTGTCAGTCCGTCGCCCTACTGCATGCTCCGCTCGTCGGGTTCGTTTTACGCGCGGTCCCGTTATTTTATAGACGCGCCTGAGTGAATCTTCACCCGTTGTCATAGTGCCACTCAAATGCTTACTTTTTCTTTTGAGTCCGGTCGTCTTCGTGATTCTCCGCATGACGTACGTTTGGTACATCGTCTGCGCTCGGTATGCGCACAATCGTTTTGTATTCGAAGTCTGGTATACATATTTAACATTGCCTTTTAGCGTCCTTGCTATTTCGTTTTCACTATTACATAAAATAAGGAGCTTAGGAGAGTGAATCGAAGTACTAAGCATGCACAAAACCTTGGACACCAAAGCTACTCAAAATAGCAACACCTGACCCGAAGACAAGCTGCACAACGACGATGATGATGGCTTCGTGACTACTGCAACAACCCGAGAGTAACGACAACTGAACGACTACTGCGTGAAGACAACGTCGGCTACGGACAGCGCGATTGCCCAGGCATTGCCGTCTTCTGCTTGAATCCAAGTGGGGCAGATCTGTTTTTTTTAATTTCTATCCAGTTATCTTGCCGAAAAAACATGGTGTTGATAAACATAATAATTATAGCTGGGAAGGCTCCACAAAGTGTAAATGAAACATCATTACGTAGTCATCATTTTCATAAGGTCAAGGAGAAATAAAAATTAATGCAGAATCAAGTTAAAATATTTTTCGAGAAAGAACCACAAAGCATGTGCAAACGATACTCTGCCAATGAATAAAGAAAAAAGGTGTTTAATTATAAACGACATAGCTGGAATAATGTAACGATTCTATTACAATGACATTACTTGTCGCGCATCGTCAGTGGTCAGAGCGGCGTACCGCCCACGTTATCAAGAGGATCAGGCGGCCGTATATATACGTGAACGGCGTATGATAAGAGTGGCATAAAATCGAGCACAACGAATGGCTACATATCATACCGACCCACCGCTAGAGAATAGTCGAATATGACGATAGTGAGATAGATAGACAAAACTAAACGTTTCGAAGGTTTGAACATCCAAATTTCAGACAAGACCTGCAATCCGGAGGCATCCCTTGTCGAGACGTTGGCTCCGGACTGAGGCATCCCACGTTTGACCACGTTGACCATTCCGAGTCAACAATTTTGCCTGATTGTCTGTGATGTATGCATCATCATCATGATCATTAGCCTATTTTTATGTCCACTTCAGGACAAGAGCCTCTCCCTGCGATTTCCAATTACCGCTGTTTTGCGCTAGCAGATTCCAACTTGCGCCTGCAAATTTTCTAATTTCATCGCCCCACTTAGTTTTCTGCCGCCCTATATATATCAACTGCGCTTCCCTTCCCTTGGCACCCATTTTGTAACTCTAATGGTTCACCGCGGTTATCTACCCTACGCATTACATGACCTGCCCAGCTTCATTTTTTTCTCTTAATGTCAGCTAGAATGTCGGCTATTCCCGTTTGCTCTCTGATCCACACCGCTCTTTTCCTGTCTCTTAACATTACGCCTAACATGTTTCGTTTCATCGCTCTTTGCGCGGTCCTTAACTTGATCTATAGATCTCCTTTGTTAACCTCCAAGTTTCTACCCCATATGTTAGCACCGCTAGAATGCAATGATTGTACATTTTTCTCTTCAACGACAGTGGTAAGCTCCCAGTCAAGATTTGGTAAAGGCCTGCCGTGTGCACTCTAACCCATGTTTATTCTTCTGTAAATTTACTTCTCGTGATCAGGTTCGCCTGTGAGTACTTCACCTAGATAAACGTACAGTCAACCACAAAAGTTTGCGGACCACGCGAGCGCGTGGCCAAGAGCCTCTTCGCGACACTTCCGCTACGTCACCAGCGATCGACAGCAGCGCTACGTTGAAGACGCATCCTTCCTTAAATCTATGGCCTGTCTATTTTCGCACTGTGCGCAAATATTTTCTACCTATCTCTTTCAACGTGACGCGCTCTTTGTTAGCCAGGGCTACTTGCTTATATTTTGAGAGCAGAATATCAGTACAAGTAATCAGACAGCGTATTCTTCGGCTGTTATCAGTTCTATTTTCGCGTAGCCACGCTGTTTTTTTTTTTTTTTCGTGAGTGCGTGAGTGAGCGGTGAGGCAGCCATGGGGCACAGATGCTTAGTCAGTAGGCAGAATTTTTTCGTTCCTCCCCCATCGCTAAGTGACAGTAGCGGCCGGGATTTGATCGCCTGCGCCCAGGTTTTGCTGCGCAAAGCCCGAACCACCGCGCTGCTATAGTGGTTACATTTAGAAAAATAAGAAATAATCGGGTGCGATGACTCTTTTTATAACCCTTTGCGACACGGCGTCCTCGTTTGGGGACTCGAACTTCGGAGGCGCGTCCCACGCCACGTGTTTCTTCAAATGACCTAAAACTCAGTGTGCACATTCGTGTCCGCTTCCTGATGGGACAACTAGCGGTCAGTTAACTTCATTGTCCTGCGTATTGCTGCAGATGATCACTTTGCTGGAGACACTACCATGTTAGACAATCGTTCGACGTGCCGCGTTCCAAGACCAACGTTAAGAGTATTTTTTTTTCTCCGGTCGACACGAATACAACCGAAAAAGCAAGTGTGCATGCGTTTCGGGCCTAATAGTTGATTCTTTTTATGCAAGCATTGAAGCTGACGGATTTCAGAATAATTAGATAATGAGTTATACGCTAATTAATTTTTTTACTGAAACTCGCACAAAACAGCACATTGCTTCGTCTTCTTTCTTGGAATGTAATAGTGAGCGTCTTGAAATGATGCCATGCGCATTTGACGCATTTGCAGACAGTGCATCATAATTCGTGTCTGAAGGGGATGAATTTATTCACAAGACATTTACAGAAGTGTCATGAAACATAGGTCTCTCAATGATCTAGTAGGAAGTGAAATGTCCGCCGTTTTCTAGCACCTTATTGATGCGTGTGGGCATCGACTCGTACAAAGATTCAGTAATCTACGGTCGACCGCGCAGGCTTTCCCATTCTTGTGCGATCGCTTGCCACAGCGTATCGGCCGTGCGGCCGCGGTTGGCTCGTGTGGACAGCCGTTTCTTCAACATGCCCCAGACATTTTCTATGGGATTCAAGTCGGCGCCACATGGAGGCCACTCAAGCTGGCAAACAGCATGTTCTTCTAGCAATGACTGGACGATACGTGCTTTATGGATCGGGCTGCGGTCGTGTTGAAAAAAATAGCAGCCGTCGCTGAAGGGACCGTCCAGCGCATACGGAACGAGGTGTCTAGTGATGACGTCGCAGTACCGTGACGCAGTGAAGGGCCCTTCCAGGCGCACAAGGGGACCAAGGCCATCTTTGCTGATTGCTCCCCACACGCTCACGGAACACCGTCCACTGGATAGAACACTCTGTGTGTAATTAGGCAGATATCTGCAAGAAATAGCATACAATTGGGTTCCAGCGGCGCGTCTAAAAATGTTGTGATTCCTCTTGCGTATGAACTTTATAATGATGTTATAGAGTTGCAATAGAAAACGTGCAAACATCATTAGATAGTACTGAAAGACCCACTGGCACCTTTTAATTAGCTTCAAAGTAAGTAGTACTATGAAACAATCGTTAATGTTTTCAACATAATACCACTACAGAAAAATCTCGTAATGTCCAAAAGCTCATTTTACGTGAAACATGTTGTGATGCAGAATTAGCTTCGTGAATTAACTGCCAATACACTGTAAACACACCTGCAGTTTAGTGGACGCCAAACCCGCTTCCGTTGGTCCCAGCGCCTGGAAAAAGTTGACTCGTCGCTAAAGATGACATCGCCCCATTTCTCTGTTGTCCAATCTTTCATTGCTGTAGCGAACATGAGTCGTTCTTGTAGCTGGCTGTCTGAGAGGCAGGGCTTCTGTGCTGCTACGAAAGACTGCAGGCCAAGCTCACTCAGCCTTCTTCTTACAGTCTCAGACGATACCGTGAGCGAGAGCGCTTCTCGGATATCCTCTGCACTTTGAAAAGGATCAGCCACGATGGCGGCCGTAATCAGGCGGTCCTGTTCCTCAGTCGTGGCCCTTGGACGCCCACTGCGCTCCATATCTGTGAATCTGTCATCGTCGCGGAAAGCTTGAATAATCCTATTCACGGCAGTCCGGCTCCTGTTGGTTCGGCGGCAGATTTCGCGCTGAGGTATTCCCTCTATAAATAAACGCACAATGTGCCTTCTTTCGTCAAGTGGAACACGCAGCGGCATCTTTCCAAATAGGCAATCACCACGTGGCCTGAAGCAAGTCTACTACGTTTTCAGCGACTGATGCGAAGATGCGCCTATGTGTGAAAGAAAATTTTCTATGCATCCGCTTTTTCTTTATTTTTGATGACAGTGAAACACCTCCCTACCCTTTCTCTCAAGACGCAGAAGCAGCAACACTCATTGGACCAAGATGCTGCCAACCAAAGTGCGCCAGTAAACGTCGCGTAAAAAAATCGTCGCAGCGCTTCGTGAAACTTATCTACCCACTGGCACACCAGTCGAGAAAGGTTGCAGTGATTGCTCCGATACTGCTATCAAGCCAGATATGTGGCGGTCTTATCGCAGACAGCGCTCTGCGTCAACACAACGAACTAACAATGTCATGCACGGGAATAAAAAATTAACAGGCAGGCGAGTACCAAGAGGGCTCATATCCGGGAGAGCGCCCCTGTCGCCGCTAGGTGGCGTACCGCTAGGTGGCGCGGATAGGCAGTCTGGCACGCGCTCGCGTGGTCCGCAAACTTTTGTGGTTGACTGTACTTCTGTACAGACTCTAGAGGCTGACTGGCGATCCTGAATTCGTGTTTCCTTGCCAGGCTATTGAACATTATCTTTCTCTTCCCCATATTAAGTTTCAACCACACTTACACTTTCTAGGTTAAGGTACTCAATCATTTGTTGTAATTCGTCACCAGTGTTGCTGAATAGGACAATGTCATCTGCAAACCGAAGGTGGCTGAGATATTCGCCGTTGATCCTCACTCCTAAGCCTTCCCAGTCTTACACCTTGAATATACTTCTTCTTAGCATGCAGTGAATAGCATTAGAGAGATTGTGTCTCCTTGCCTGAGCCCTTTCTTGATAGGTAACTACTTTTCAAGCATGATATCTCCTCCATTTTTGGTTAAATCGATTGCTCCATCTTCTCCTGCCGCTTTTCCCCGGGTCGTGTCTTTCAAGGCCCTTCTAATTTCATCGCTAGTTATAGAAGGAGCCTCTGTATCCTGTTCATCACAACGTCGTATGAAGGTAGCGTGACTGCTCTGGGTACTGTACAGGTCAGTATAGAATTATTCTGCTGCTTTTACTATATCATCGCAATTTTCAATGACATTACCCTTCTTATCTTTCAGTGCATACATCTTGCCTTGTCCTATGCAAAGTTTTCTTCTCACTGATTTCATGCTGCGGCCGTTTTTTACTGCTTCCTCAACCTTTCCCACGTTATAATTTCGAATATCCTTTACTTTCTCATTTTTAAACAGTTTGGCAGTTCAGAGAATTTTACCTGATCTCTTGAGCTGGCCACTTTCATGCTTCGTCATTTCTTTATTGGGTCCTTTGTTGCTTGGGAGAGCTTGCTTACTGGTTGCCTTGGTGCCTTACCTCCCACTTCAATTGCTGCTTCTGAAATCAGCCTATAGTTACGGTTTCATTCATTACCTCTATGTTATCTTCATCTTCCTGTTCTAAAGCTGCATACTTGTTTCCAAGCACCAGATTGAATTTGTCTGCTTTTACCCTTACTTGCGTCTAGGTTGGCCTGTTTCTTCATGACTAATTTTGCTATTTCTCTCCTCAATTTGAGAGAAATCCTAGACCTCATTAACCTATGGTCACTGCACTTTACGCTATCTAACACTTCTGCATCCTGCACTATGCTGGGATCGGTAGAGAGCATGAAATATATTTCATTTCTTGTTTCTCCATTAGGACTTTTCCAGGTCCACTTCCTGTTACTACTCTTCCTGGAGAAGGTATTCATTATTGGGCGAAATCTACCAACATCTCTCCTCTAGTGTTCCTAGAATCGATGCCGTAGTTGCCGATTGCTTGTTGCCCAACTGATTGTTGTGCGCATGAAGAAAGGTATTTCCTCTCTATAGTAGTTGAACAGACACTAAAGAAAAATATTAAGTGCATCTAGATTGAAAGAGTAGCCTTCTGTAATACCGATTTCGTCATTTTTGGAGAGAACAGAGCTTTTGTACTAGTGAAAAGGACAAAAATAGAAAATCAGAGTGGTGGCACCAGTTATGGACTATGGAACCTCAAATGTGACGCCAGCGCCGGCTGATTCGCCGAGAGCGACATAGAGGAAGGTCTCGTGGAGATTACGTCAACTCGTTCGTTTTGGCGCAGGCGGTTCAAATTGAGGAGCAGCAGCGGTATAACCTCTGTGGTAATTTTGTACGCAACAAAGTGATATACTGGCACACAAAAAACGATAGTAGACATTTAGACGAATTATCTACCGATGTAGATCGGCTTAATGTTTTTCTTTTAGTGTCCCTTTATAGAAAAAAAAACAATTTCGGCTCTCAGAGGCGATATTTTGTCGACTGTCCAGTCAATTGGGCCCTGCTGCACGCTTAAAGGACCTCTCACCAGTTTTGGCCTCCTTAGGCAAGCTCAACGTATAGATCACGCGCTGACGATCGTGTCTGCAAAGTATTAAAGCGCTGCGCGCTGCCCGTAAAAAACTGAAATTTCAAACCAAACGACCCGCGCACTCCTTCTCGAGGAATTTGCGCTCCGAGCCAGAGAGTAAAGATCACACACACGAATGCCGTGACGTAAAAAGCACTGCTATAGCCACGTCACTCACCACGACACGTGACTCCAAATAATCATCCAATGCGGAAGTCGCAACGCCTCCGCTCTAAATGCGCTGCCCAGTGGCCCATACCCAGTGCTCCAAGTATAGGCGCCAGATTTAATTGCAACAACGGTACCTACCCAAACCCGCATCTACAGTGACCGATGTCGGCGTGAAAGAGGCTCCTTGAAGAGCGGTACCACGTGTGTACCCATTGCCACATGCTCAATGTGACCCAAGTTGGTTCAACGGTTGGTTTCGAACCCTGTTCACTCAGCACAACACCCCAACGTGCTACCCATTCGACCATGGACTACCCAGTGACCCAAGTATAGGCGAGAAAGGGTTAGATACAAATATGGATAGATACATATATACAAACATAGATAGATAACCCCCGAAAAGTGCGTGAAGTTCCCTAGAAATGTCAACGTGTTAAACGAAAAGAAAATGAGGCGAGTATCGACGGTGGAATGTGACGCTGTCCCTCGGCTCCGCTATATATAATGAGAGAAGGCAGGGAAGGAACACCGCTTGAAGACGCTAGTCGAGGCAAAGGTAAAGTATGTGTTCATTGGTGAGGACGCTCGCCTCCTGGTGGTATGTTAACAGCGCATTCAATTTCTTCTGTTTCCTACAAAAGCGACTGAATTTGAAGAAAAAAAAAAGTATTTCGCTAATAACCTCCTCAGACGGTGTTTTACAACTTCTACCGTAAAAACAAAATTTGCAATGGGACCTGGTGAGGAGACCCTTTAATGTATACCATCACACACGGGTTTCAGAATTTTCGGTACGAGCCCAGTTTACCGTTGCACTATCTCCAGGTCCGACCCACCTAACTCGGAAAGGAGACCGAGCAAATGTGCCAGACCGCAGGAAAGAAGGCGTAGAAAGCTGGCGTAGAAAGCTGGCGTAGAAAGCGCACACACACACACACACACACACACACACACACACACACACACACACACACACACACACACACACACACACACACACACACACACACACACACACGCGCGCGCGCGCGCGCGTGTGTAACAGTGAAACGTTACAACATATGGGACCGATGGCGCGCGCGCGCGCGCCATCGGTCCCATATCTTGTAACGTTTTACTTCGTACCACATTCTTCTTTCCTTATCGAGCGACGCGTCGAGGGGTAAAATCTCAGCGATACCGATGGCACTGATATGATATACTGCCCCCACCCAATTCACAGAGCGCTTCTTTCGTAAGCGATGTTTGTCATTGGCCGGCCGCTATCTCTAGCGGCAATGCGACTGCCCGACATTTGCTCTAACGAACAGTTCTATATAGCTTGGACTAAAGTCCCTATATAAGAAAAGTACCGTCATATACTCTTTCCTCCGCCGTCTCCTCTCCTAACGCGCTTGTTTTTCTTCTTTACTTTTTGCTTGCGAAAGCAAGTCGATGGTGGCGCTCCTAGAAAGCCCATGTTGAAGCTTTCAGGCCGGGCGCGCGCCGCCGCCGCGCTGCCGGCGACTGCGGCTGCGCAGAGGACTTTCAACATGGCTCTGAGGCGGAAAAAAAAAACAAAATATAAAGAAGTGAAAGCGCGCGCTATCATCGTCAAATCGGACATACAGGAGAGAGAGAAGTGGCGTTGATCAAAGGATGGCGGTACTTTTCTTATATAGGGGCTTTAGCTTGGACCCTTTCTACACTATCGCCAGGATCGGCCCACTTTTCAGCGTGACACCACCGCCACCACCGCCACCGCCGACACTTGTGAGTCTATATAAAGCTTCGCTTGAAGAAGAGTCGCAGTTTCGCCCGAAGGCGAAGCATCGATTGCGACAGAAAATTAGTAGACAGCCACACGCAATAAGGATATTAGATTTATCGGCCGCATAAACTTTTAAACATTCGCTTACTATCTAAAGTAACAAGCATGGTGTCGGCGCGCACAGGCAAACATGAACACATCCCACTCGATGACCGCGGACACCCGCTGTCAAAACGCGGACGTGAGGAAGCGCGGCAGCCAGCAGCAGCAAGCGAAGTGACCTTCGTGCTGTCTATCGCTTCAACACAAACTGAGCGGCGAGAACACAGCACACGCAAAAATACGAGCCGTCTGTCCACATAGACTGTGTCCTCGAAGCAGATCGCTTTCAAGCAGATCGAAGCAGATCGCATTCCTCCCCGCTTTCCTCCCTCTCGCGCGCGCGAGATTAAGCCGTGATCGTCGGCTCACCATCGCACACGCTCACTCGCAGATACAGCATACGGTGCGCGGCGACGCTGATATCGTCCTTTGACTTTGTACGGAACATCACGACGATGGCTACGACGACGGCTACGATGACGGTGACGACGACGGCGACGACAAAAATGCGCCTGGAGTCTCCATATTATTGCTATCGCATTAAAAGAAAAGAAAGCACAGCGACATACACTGCGAAGAGACGGAGGGCGCCACCGTTCCATTGCAGAGAAATTGCTATCTTTTGAGCCGGCAGAACTCGCCATTGCCTCAATTGTATTGGCGTTGCTTCCGAGGCAACGTATACGCCAGCAGATATGCTCCCATCACTGGTGCAGCAATGCTCGGACGCATCAAATTGGCTTTGTAAATATTTCAGGACTCTTTAACACATCCTAAGTCTTGAGCTTCTCGTATAGCTACACTTTATGCTTCAGTGACGTGTGTGACAACGCTGCATGCCTCCGTTAGGAGCGCTGGCTTCATCAAAGGCAAGCAATTCAACGGAGCGCTTTCTAGGTTGCCCCGCCAGAGAAAGCGTATAGTTGACAGTCCTGCAGAACCTTCCAAACGAGCAAGGTACGCTGGGACCGATCTGTTGTGGCTCAAACTGTGCAGATCGGCGACCACGCGCTCATACACATTTGAATGCCATATTTACTTACAAAACTATTTGTGATTACTTTCACTGCTCCTATGACAATCAGTGGCCACAGCTTCTGCGGTAACTTACTTTCGTTGAGAAATCAAATATTAGTAAAATTTTTCTAGGAATACGGGCCCCGTGGTAGACGAGTATTAGGCGATGCGAAAGCGCTAGGCAGAGATAGGTATACTAGCATTCACCAGAACGAAGCCATAAAGGACAACGTGGAATATCGTTAGTTTTTTTCATAAATTTACAACACACTAACAAACGACTCGAATAGCCGTACCACGTATTCCCCATACCCTCCCACCTTTCGTTTTCTCTTTCCGCCGGCGGTGTGCTACTAAAACCGCTTTTGCTGCAGGGCGTCGCTCGGCACATTCCGTCGCTCGTGATCCGGGCATTTCTCTATATGATCCGGGTGTCGGCGGTCCGACGCGACCCACTGAATGGACCCTATTTGTCACGAGCGAGTACAGGCGCACATCGGCAACGCGATCACGTTCGCGCATATCCATAGCTTTCTTTTTCCCCCTCCCTCCCTCCCTCCAACACAGCACGAACACTCGCAGACGCTGCTTGCGGACACACACACACACACACAAACACCGCGACACGCATTCAAGCGGATCCGATTCTGCCATATCCCCCCGTTCTCCCGCTGTCCACTTGTATTCCTTAATTTGTTCCCTCTCCCATTTTTTTCCCCCCTCCTGGCTAGCAGAGGTGAGAGCGCGGAACAAGCAGCGCCGTTTCACGACCGACGACGCGCGGTCGCCGTTATCGGTGGCCCATCTCGAATCGCTTCGCCGGTCGCGCCGCGCGATAGACACGTCGAGCCCACGGCACTCGGCACTCGCTCGGGGGTGCCCCCACGCTGGGTGACTTATGGGGACCCGTCAGGCCGTGCGTCATTTGTTTCGCAAAATGTTATCACGTGTCACCTATATGGTAGCACCGGCGCGGCGCCGCGGTCGCCCGGCTTCTCCATGGCTACATGCCGCTCATCTTTAGACATGTCCGTCCTTCGTTCCTTATTTTTTTTTTTTTTTGTATAAGGGGGTCAAGCGAAACCATGTGAGCTTGGATTTTTTTTTTCGACTTTCTTTATGCGGTGACCAGTACTTTGCGACGGGAGGACATTGGAGAAGTCTCTCTTTTATGCCGTTCTGCCACTGACTGCGATTTTTTTTTTCGATGATATCTTTCTTTTTTTTTAGGATTTGTACCCAGCACTCTCACATGTAGCTCGTGTTTCATTCGAAGCTGTCTCTCGAGCAAAGTATAGCCGCTTTTCACAAGAGAATTAAGCTTTACAAGTGACCATGAGTTTTTTCTTCCCTTTTTCTTTCTTTTTCGATAAACGTCCCATCTCCGTCAGACGACATGGCAGAGTTAAGAAAGCTGCCCGTTGAAAAAAAAAAAGAAAGACAAGAATACTTTCTTCTATGTTGTATATCTGGGACTCAAGTTCCGAATGGGGATGCTGGAATAGTTAAACTGTTTAATCGCATCGAATACGAATATTCTATAAAAACGACCACCAAATATCGAATCGAATAGGGAATATGCTTTCATATCTAAAGCAACGGGAAATATCCAGCCGGCGCGGAGTCCGCGTGGTAAAAGGAGAAAGCAGGCTGCCCTTGATGGCTTCCGTGCTTGGCGTCCTGACGACGGCTTTTGTCGGCGGATATGTTTTAGGCGCTTTCTGCAGCTTCGGTCCCCCGTTTTGAACAGTCGATAAGCAAGCAGAACACGAAGAACATAAATGAATGCCAACTTTGAAAGAACTTGTTTTTATAGGTGTAGTAATCACTAAATCGTATCTACATAGGCGGCATACATACATCGGCACCCGTGCATGCATCTAATAGCGCCTACAATTTGTCGTCCGGAAAACTGAGGAACTTGAGAAAGTAAAACAATTGCTTTCAATTATTTGGGGCACTGTGGTAATGAGAACAATGAAACAACGGAGCAGCATGTTACCAGGTGCACGTAGTACTGTGTTGTGTTCGCTGAAGGAGAGAAGTGCGATACCACAGCACCACGCATTGTTCTAAAAAGCACCGGAACAGCGACGCTGGCCAAATATTAAAATGCGAGCCATTCCTAGGGCAATGACTGGAAATTATTGAGCAGAAGTTATCTGCCCCGTGGTTTCGCTCAGGAACTGCGGTCCTTGCGCAACAACTACAGCTATCCTGCAGCAGTGTCTTTCGAAACAGCCGTCACATCAATCGTTCTGTCGCTCTCGGTACTCCAATGAATGTTTTGATTCCTCATGTAGTCGAAACAAACGAATATTCGACAACTCCGAATGACGATTTCTCAAATCGAATACAAATCGAAACAAGTGTGCAATGACGATTCGATTCGTATTAAGGATTTCGAATATCCGCGCTCCCATAATTGTAAAGCCATACAAAAGAAAGGATTGAACTAGGCGGCACCGCAAATGTGAAGGTGAAAACTGTGGTCACATGTGCGTCCGCGATACAAAAGGAAAAAAATTCAGATTCCTTCCCCTGTCGAGGAAATGGGGGTAAGCGAAGCTTGTGGCAAGACGACGCTGTCGCAGGCGTTCCGCTTCATTTACCCTAAATTCAGGGTAGGCAGATATATATGTTGAGGCCACACGTTGACGTGTGGCCTCAACATTGCGCTCCCGCAACTCAGGGTTTCGCTTGCGGTTAGGAAGCCCTCACCCTAGAATTGGCACGCCGATGACGAGTCCTTTCCCGAGCATCTTCGCGGCGCCGTTGCTCAAACGCAACCTGCTCCTCGGTCGACCGCACTAAGCGCGGCCTTCCCATCCGGGCGCCGAAACTGATATGAGGCGAGGGAAGCCCGGCGGAGCACGCGCCAACCCACTTTACTTCCCTTTCCCTCCCCGCTGCACACCAAAGGACCCTGATTTGTCGCACACGTCACGTGATCCGGCGCTCGCGCAGCTTTCCCCTCACCTGCTCTTTCTTTCTTCCTTCCTTTCTTTATGTCTTTCTTTCCTTCCTTCTGTCTGTCTTTCTTTATTTCTTGTCTCTGGCTCATACCGGCATATCCAATGCTGGTATGAGCCATAGTAGTTTTAGCGTTACATCGCCGGCGCAGGCTAGCGTATACAAGCTTCGCTTGAAGAAACAAAATGCATAGCAGCTGCATCACTTCTTGCATGCGATACAGATCAAAACAGCACAACTCGACTGCAAAAAACCATGCAGAGTATAGGCTTACTGACGTTCAGCGATGAAAGGATTTGCGCGTGTTCAACATTTTTCAATGTGCCCAGTTCCTACCACTCGCAATTCTTGAATAAAACTGTGTCGTGACATCAGCCTTTCTAGCTCTGCATTTCGGCACGGGAGCCACGATCTTTGAAAGCTACCCGCCGACATCGTTATTCGAAGTGACATTGACAGCGCAGAGCTACCAGAACCTACACTCCCTGTTTATTCGAGTGTCCCGGACCGCTTCGCGTAATCACGTTATATGGGGATCAAGCCCCCATGTGCATTAACATTGCCATCCTCAGTTCTCGCTCCACACGTGTCCCTTGTTCGTGCATTTACGCTGGCCATGCTTTCCTCCTAACCTCGGTGGCACCGCGGCCACCGCTACCACGTCTCTTTCGGTGACCCCCTCCCCTCCCCACCTCTTGTTGTCCCGTCGAGAGCCTTTTAGTGGATTGCCGACAGAACGGGACAGGTACACACACGTGGGAGGTGGGTGCCGCGAACCGACCCTTTTCTTCTGCTGGGACGAAGCCACAAAGACCCAAAAGCGACTCCAAAGCAGCACACAGCCTGTAGCAGGCCCGCCAGTTGTTACACACACAAACACTCAAGGTAGAGCCGTATAAATGTACAGTGCAAGATAGAATGAGTGAGAGAGAGAGACGAGGAGGGAGCAAACATGGCAGTGTGTACGGACCGAAAAAAAAAGAAGCCCACCCACTCACCAGCTTACAACCCGTGGTGGTGATGTTTCCAGTTTTGTTTGGTTTACCGTCACTCCCCCGTTTCTCTGTATTTTCTTTCTACGTTTCTCTTTCGCGTTTACATTTACGACGTCCTGCGAACGTGGGGCGGCCGCTGCGGCGGCAGCTCGCACTATATACAGGGTTCGTTGCCGCAACGCTGCCGCAGTCGTCGTTGAGGGGACTTATGGGCGCCTTTCGTGACCCCGAGGCGTCCATCACGTCTATAGAGAAGTGGCTCGTCCGCAATGGCTCTTGCTGCCGCCAACAGGCAGGCAAGGGAAGGCCAGCAGCCGGACAGCCGCGTCTCGCCGGAGTGTCTATTGATTCGACCCCGCGGCACTCGCCGTGGGTTCGGGCCATTTCAGGAGATGACGGCGCGCTGTGACGACATGGGACGGTGACTTCTCGGTGCGGGCAGGCTCGCTTGGACGGCACCCTGGGGAACGGCGCTCCGTGTCAGCAGCTCCGAACGCTGTAGGAGGAGGAAATGCACATAAAAACTTTCTGTCTCTCTCTCTTGACAGTGTAACTTCATCGAGAGTGCACGAACATGGTCAGTTTGGCCAGTTTCCGTTCTATGGGCGAACACAGTGAGACACTTGGAGAGTCAGACGAGAGCATAGAAGGGGTATCGATTGTAGTCCTGAGGGTCACGGTCATGCTAGACGACGGCTGAGTGAGGTAGACGATAAGGAGGGATATCAGGACCGACGCTAAAGACGAAGAACATGAGCAGTTACAGACATCAATAACTATGGCGCAGTAAAATCATAATAAATGCCCCGCGAATGAATGACTGTGGCGTGCTTGTACATTGATACATGGCGGTTGTACAGAGAGGAGTCGGGTATTATTGCAGCTGTTGGTTGTGTAGAACCGTACTATATCAATTGGACGCGCGTCATTTAGAAGGCATTGAGAAATAGGTCGTCATGAATATACACTTTTGCACTGCGGTTGGTCTGATACTGATATACTGGGAGCAAAGCAGTTAAGCGGCGGAGACTTAGATATGCAGATACGGACGGTGCACTTCTAACTTTCAACTCGGAGAGAGAGAGAATTTATTTGAAAGGCAGAGAGGTCGGACTGAGCGAGCATGCTCTGAACTGTTACTCTGCACAGGGGAATAAGGAAAGGGGACAAAAAAGAGTGATGGACGATGATGATGAGGGCAGGAAGAAGGGATACATATATACACTAACACAGTAGTTTCCTTAAAGCCTTGTGTCTAGTCCGGTGGTATTCAATTATTCCGGGGAAGCCCTTGTTGCTATTGATGCTACTGCACAGTCACACATGGCGGACAAAATACTACTTTTGGACAATGTTTGTCTTCCAATGCCTGCTAGCGTCGAAGCAAGTATCTTCCGCTGTGATGCGTACAGAGGGCAGTCGCAAAACAGATGTTGGAGAGTCTCCGACACTTGGCAGCGTTCACAGTTCGGGCTGTCCGTATAGGGCCAATCAGATGCACATAGCGTCGACAGAAGGCGACGCCCAGGCGAATCCGGTGAAGCATGCTTGCTTGGCATCACTTGACTTTAGCTGGGATGCGAAAAGTCCTCTCAAAGTCCATTTTCCGCAGGCGCTTGCACCGATGGTCTGTTTGAGCCCAGTATTGTGCTGCACAATCTCGCATGCGCGTGGTCAACAAAGAGTTTACATCGCTTCGCGAGTAAGGAATATTTACTTCAACGGATTTAGGAATAGCGGTTCCTGCTTCCGCATCAGCTATAGCTCGTTGCCGGCCAAGCCGCAGTGACCAGGTACCCATTTGAAGGTAATTGAGTGACCGTACCTGTGATCAAGATAAAATATTTGTATGATGTCTAACGCGAGCATGTAGGACTGGCCTCTCCTATAGAGAGAGAATCGGTAGATTGCAGCGCTGATATTGCGTCAGAACGAATAGTCCATGTACGTGGTGTCAGGTAGGAGACAAAACGGACAGCTAACCGTATTGCGACAAGCTCTGCAGCTGTTGGAGACGATTTGTGGTCCAATTTGTATTGGCGGGATGTGTCCAGCTGAGGGATCACGAAGGCCGCGGTCGAGGCGCATGAAATAACTGTTCCGTCGTATAGCCCAGCCAAAGAGGGAAAAAAACTGAAAAATTCAGAGAGTAAAAGAAAACAGGACAGGGAGGACGCTGCGTTAAGAGCGAATGTGGAGAAGCGTGCTCTATACATGAAGTCAGAGCTAAATGATTCACTTAGTCAGCTACTAAGTGGTTTGTTTGAAAGGGAAAAGTTGGTGCTATCTTCTGCAGCCCTTGATGGAGCACGGCTCAGCGCCAAACTTAGTCAGCTGCAGTCAAAGGACGTGACGACAAGAAATTTGGGCCCAATGTACTAGAAAGAGTAGAACTTATGGCAGAAAGCTGCACGCTAGTTGGATTTCTGATAAGTGACACATTTCCAGCGCTTCGAATGTCAAGAGCGAACGCGTAGATACGGGCTCTACACGAGGTCAGAGCAAGAGGATTCGCTAAGTCAGCTATACAGTCAAAAGAGGGGCCATCGTCCTTGCTGTCTTACTCTCTTTTGCTCTCAGAATTTTTCAGTTTCTTCCGAAGCGCTGTAAATGCATCAGCCATCAGAAATCTAACTAGCCCAGCTTCCTGTCTTCCTGTAAGATGTTATTTGTAGATATAACTCGATAGCTTCACGCATGCGTATACGCGCACAGTGACTATCAGAAAGCCCAGTAATCGATGCAACCACAGTATTCTACAAGGACTTAACTGCCGTCGCCCAGTTCAGAAGGGTGGCTCAGTGAACTACAAGAATAGAGTGAACAGCCTATCCTATATATATATATATATATATATATATATATATATATACGCAACACGGCAGTCACCGCGCCGCTTTCTCAGTACAGCAACCTGTGCTTTCCTTCCATTTTCTGCCTCCGTGCGTACGCCAATTATATCTGGAAACCATTCACCGATTTCCATGGCTGGCCGCCATTACGTTGCGTAGCACCGCAGCAGGCATTTGCGCTTAACGACAGGAAGTCGCTCCCAGTTGGCAGAGAGAGAGCTACGCAAACTGTTTGTACACACACCACATGTATATAGCCCGAGCGTATACGCAACGCGGTAGAAACGATGACACCACCGTTCCGCGGAATTACCGCTCGAGCGCGGGACCAATCATCGGGCAAAGAACACACGCGCGCTCACGCAATGATGCGCAAGAACCCCACCGCTTGCCCCCGCACGCAGTGGATTCACGAGCTCATCCATACATCCACAGACATGTTACTTTTAACAAAAGTGAAATGGAGAAAGAAAACGTCACAAGAATACAAGTTCGGAGGGTACTTGGAGGGAGACGGTCGGAAAGGGGGTTGGCGGGAGGAGGGGGGGAGGCAGTAGGTGTAGTTTGGGCGCGAGCACGCCTCAAGCGCTACAGACCAACGGTCACCCTCTCACTGCGAACCGAACGCTGCTAATGCTGACCGGCAGGCAGGAAGTGCAACAGAACCGTGCCCGCGCCAGAATCGCCCTTCTCTACGCGTCACCAATAGCCAGAGTTGCGTGACACGCGCTTGTCCAAATAGGCCCTTGCCACCACGCTTACTCAACAAGGTAAACAGGCGGTAGACCGCCGCTGTAGGGAGCAGCCACGACCGCGTGGTGCGAGCCGCATGCGGCTTCAGCTGCGGATATACCTATACGCCGGTCGAGGATCGCGCGCAGTAGGCGGCGGTGCGTTTTCGCGCCGTAGTCGAGGCGACGGGCACGGCATGCGTTAAGGGTGCTGCATGCACGCGATGCACCCACCACGAGAAAGCGAAAAGGAAGCCCGAAAGAAAGAAAAATGCATTCGAGTGTGCGCCCAGATCGCCCGCAACACCATCTATCTTTCTTCAGGCCTGTCAAGTTGGTTGGCGAATACTGCTCTCTCATGGTGAACCCGTGAAGAGGAAAACGGTAAAAAAAGAAAAGAAACGCCCCGAGGGCCTCAGGTGCTTCGCCACATATATAGTTGCGTCGTCTCCGACGACTTCCTGCGAAGTCTACACACTGCGGGTTCGTCGGGCTCTCAGCTGCCTCTTGTGGCGCCATTTTCGTTCCGTCGTTTACCGCAATGTTTGCACTGTCAAGTGTAGTTGCGGGCTTACGATCGAGCACTTTGCTGAAAGGAGGAACAAAGCTTACAGAATCAACGGTTTCCCATAAACTTATGCGCGCTCGCGTGGAAGCCTCGGGGGTGTCTACCTCTGAGGCGTTATGTACGTCTAGAGAAACCACCGAGTGGAAAAAGACAAAAGAAGCAAATGAAAGAGAGAAGGGAAACCGGAAAGTGAAAGAGCTAAGTAGAAAAGCAGAGGAAAAAAGAAGGGGGGGGGGGGGAGGTGCAAGGAGAACGATGAGCAATCGATGCAATTTGCAGCACGCACAGTCTGCCCAGGGTATATGCATGCAGGCGGTAGGACGAAGCTAACGAAGTAAAGGAGACAACAAAAAAAATGACTCGGGAAGTGAAAGGCAGTCGTCAAAGCAAGGGCCTGACGAGCGTCTTCCGTTTCGTGCAGCGACCATGAGACCGACAGACGCGCGCGAGGGCTGTCATTTCGCAAAGCGCGCTGCGGTGCTCGGATTAGGCTTAGCGCTCTGTCTCGGTGGAGGACTCGACATCGCGAGGAACAAGACACGGGAAACCGGCCTATGTGCCGGTCACCAGAGGGAGCGGCTGGCAGAGCGTTCTCTTTATGCCATGTATAGTGGCTTCTCGGCGTGCATAGGCTGCGCGCGCAACGTTCTAATTGGGACCATGGTAAACTTACGATGTGGAGACCTGATATGCCATTTTGTGGTATATACAGGGTGTTCTCTTTAAGCAGCACCAAATTTTTAGAAATTGCCTGTGGCTGATAGCACAATCCTGACCCTTGATCTAAACTACTCGATGAGGCCGGCCATTACTTCTACGAGAATTCAAAATGCTTATTTGAATAATTAACATAATTGCGTTAATTAACTTTTTGTTTATTATTTTACGGCACATATATTAATCTACGAATTGTAGCTTGTGAGTTCGTAAGGCGAAAGTTTCCTCTTGGAGCGAATTCTCAGGACTGTACCAGTTTCGAAATATTAATTTTGAAAGTGTCCAACGAAATGCATTGGTGTTCTAGTTACTTTGGTACTTCAATGCATAAAACAGCGTTTTCTGCAAAATAGTTTAAAAATCAATCAATAATTCAAACTAGGCTGTAAAGGTGTGGGTTACAGAAAGATTTACTCCCTTATTCACTATTATGGGTGTAAATTATTTTACAGTGTAGTTACGTGCTGTCATGTCGGAATAGTCGACACCGTTTATGCGAACGCTTCATCAATACAATGTTTCTTTGCCAATTTCCCAGCATCGACGATCCTCACGAAATAAGTTTAGCCGCAAAGGAGCCGCCACGTTTATGATAAACCAACGCTGAAGCTCTCTTTTGCCAACTCTTGCCCACGTAACGTGGACGTGTAAACTACGGCCTCCAAATTCTAATTCGCCCCCTTACGGCGCAAGTGCCAAGTAATAGGCAGTGGGAGGTCTGGTTTCCTAGCAAAGATCTAGAGAGCCATAGAGCTCTTCTCGATCAAGCCCAACAAACCACAGAGACCAGTGGAGCCCTGGTCTGAGGGACCCAACCACCGCCGAAAACCACTAAGTTAAATTAAGTTTATACTACTACTACTACTACTCTTTATTTTACAATCCTGGAAACGGGATTGTGTGTACAAGCACGTACACCCGTTCCGTGTTCACGAATCACTCCGCGGACAGATCCCATTGCCGACACACTCGCATGTCACCGCGTCCAGGACAGGTGCAGACGGGGATGTTTTCGTGACTGAGCCTCGGAAACTCGGACGGGTGGGGGACTTCGGGGGCCAGACGAGAAGGTGGGACGGAGACTGACGAGGGGATGGCGGCTTGAGGAGGGGGGGGGGGGGGGGGGGGGTCCCGCGGTTGCGGTCGACTTACAGTAGGGCCTCGAGAAGCATTGAGACTGTCTTCCTCTCTATTCTCGTCGTTGCACGCTATAAGCAACGACTGAACAGCGAAGTACGCATGTACACAACCACGGCGGACCGCCTTGTGTAATGGCGGCATCGGCGCGTTTTACGCGCGAAGGAGCGTTTTGTGTCCGTAGCACGGCTTACGTGTCGCGTGTGGGGGTTTGCGTGATCCGCGAGCTTTTGGGAGCTAGAGGGTCGCAGGTGGAAGGACAGCGCGGATCGCTGGCCTTACAAAACGGGCAGGCCGGCGAAGATGATGCGGCATACGCTCGAGTCATCTCGTGGGCGTGGGAGCGAAGACGCATATGTGCTTCTGCAGAGTGGTCGTAGGGAAACTGTGGACGTTCGCTTACAAAATTGAGCTCCATTCCGTGTGTGCTATAATAAAGAACTACAGTTAAAACTTGATATAGCGAAACCCGATTTTACGAAGTTCTCGATCTAACGAAGAAATTTCCATTCCCCGGCAGGTATACTCATAGGGTTCAGTGTTGTCATCAACCCGAATTAACGAAACTAATGGCCGCCAAACCCGATTTAACGAGGTTTTTCCTGAAATAAATGAGTAAAAAAAGCGGTGATTTTTTTTCTGATTTTGACACAGAGGGGTTTTTCTTCGAGCGTGTGCTCTACGCTATCGCGTTAGAACATCTAGGCGACTTAGTCACGGCATGTCATAGCTTCACGTGACCGTCTACCTGGCCTGCATCGCACATCGCACAAGCAATTCGGGCCGTCCTCACGGACTTCTCACACGCGCAGGTGTGGTTTAGCGGCAAATACAATGCCGCGGCTTTTGCGTGTCGCTACGTTACAATTTCAGATTTCGAAGGACCGAAAAATCCCTTTCTCGATTTTACGAACTTCCCGATTTAGCGAAATAATTCGAGCGTGGTCATCAATTCGTTAAATCGAGTTTCAACTGTGCACCGAAAGATCGCCCCTGGCACAAGGCTTGCCAGTTACCCTCAATCTTTTTTTTAAAGATGATGCAAGCATTTAATTACCATGCGCACAGGCTTTATAGCAAGGACGAGGCAGTCGGGCTGGATTATTAAGCAATATTCTGCGAAGCTTATAAACGAGAGCAATGCTTCAGGTTTGTACATTCTTCAATGCTCTAGTTTTGTTTCGTTACAATGCCAAAAACTTTCGCAGGTAAGGGTTGTTTTATGCTAGAAAAGAATTTTGTGCTTCAAGCGAAAATAAAAGCGTTCTTATCAGTAACAAGAAGCATAATTAGATGGCCGCAGCGATAAAAATGTTCAATTAATTTCATTTTGTCTAAGTAGTACAGCCAAGCCAGGTAGAAGCAACAATGCAGTTGAATGGGACAGTGCCATATAGTCACGAACAAAAATATTTTGTAGAAGTTTTTGAAAAGTGTAGTTTATAGCCCTGCATGGTAGATGGCGCAGTCAGTTTTTAACACCCCGTGCCTATATATATATATATATATATATATATATATATATATATATATATATATATATAGTGCACGAACACAAACACTGACCTCACCATTTTTGTTAGTAAACGGACACGCGCCTGCACTAATACAGGCCAGTTTACGAAGCGCTCGGACGACAAGCTAAATATGCTTCATCGAAGATGACCACTCTACGAGAGTGCCTATTTTTGGACCGAAACATTAATTATTCGGAAGCTGTAGTCACGGTTTTGCTAAGGAAGCCTTGAAAGGCCATCTTACAAAAAGGCCCGGTGACAAAGCCGGGGAGACGTGGCCCGTGTACTGGACATTCAATGAAAATTATTAAAAAAGGAAAATTATGACACGGTGTTTCTGTAGGTTTTTTTTTTGCGCGAAATAAATTTTCATCTGTTAAATAAAGAAACGACTATTGTGGATGAACCTTCAAAAGAAAGCCTTAGGTGCCACCTTAAGTAAAAACAGCTCGCTTGATGACGCGGTACGACTATGAGAAAGCATGCGATCAACTCCACGATGACAACACACGATGACGTCACGGTGGTGACGACGACGGCAAAGCAAGGGCTCACACGTGACATACCAGGAATCGAAACATATAGCTGTATACCGTAGTAGTATGATTGTCCATGCGAAATTTTAACATACACGATGTGGATGAAAGAAAGGAGAAAAGTGCTGGAACACTTGCTATTCGTACATTCAACTACCTACCCCTCCCCTCCCCCCTGCCGTTTTCCCCCCTTCTTTTAGCAAGAAATTTAGCAGATATAATTCCAATGCTCGCGTGGAAATATTTGAACTACGTTTGAAGAAATACCTGAACCACGATTCTGTAATAGATTTTCTGTTTTTTCCTTTTCATATACAAGTACTAGAATGGCTAAGTGAATGGCCGGAGACTGTAGCGTTCCATTAGGTAACACGCAAACACATCGCAGCAAGAAAGGTCTGCCAATACGGAGAGTCAAGAAAGCCGGGGTCAAATTCAGAAATGTCATTATGGACGAAGATTTGCGTTCGTAAGGACTGTTTGTCATTGCCCGACGCATCTTCGCAACTAATATGCGCGTTGTCTCTGTTTGCCTACACGTATTGTGACGAACCGTTCCAGCATACGAAGTGCTTCATGTTTAAAGCGTAACGCGAATATATATCTACACAGGACACTGCACTTCAAACATGAGTCAGTGCCGACTTGCCCCGTTTACTATTTTCCTTAATGCGAACTGCCTCGTGAATGAGAGCCCTGCTTCCGAATATACTTATTGCTTACGCTCTATTGACACATGTTTGGTGAAACCGATTCAATACAGTTTCAATGCATGTTCTCAATCAGCTAATTGGTATGTACCTTTCACAAATTTCATCGCGAATTGCTCAATAAGTCTTTAGTGGTGATGTTGTGCAGATTTACCGTTGTATATAGACTCAGTAAAAGCACCACACTTTCGCAAAATAAAAATTCAGCCGAAATTCAATGATCGCACGATAGCCACAAGTGCAAACTTAGCGGGAACATAATGGTCGCAATTCTTTAGATTAGGCAAATATTCAGACCAGCTCAAGGTCGGGTTGCGGCACGACATGTGCCTGTGCATAAGAATTAAGCCCAACCAATCAAATTTCAATGAAGTTTTCCTAGAAGTTTTATCGGAACTTTTGAACAAAGGAATTACGCACTGTAAATAACAGAATCATACGTCCTCTCCACTCATCTCCTACCGAAAACAAAAATAAGCAAACAACTACAGCAAATTTTCACTAGCGGGAAATCGAATAAGTCAGCAGCAACTGGTCGAATTCGCCCGTAAACCTGACCATCGTATCAACATAAACAGCTGGCTTGACAACGTATAAGACGGGTAGGAAAATGGTTGAATACTTGAATACTCGTATTATTTGTTCTCTACCCTGGTTGTCACCGCCATCGAAGATACTCACGTGATCAGCTAAATGTGGCACGACGGTTGCTTCGCGTGTTGTGGTGATACGCCATCGAGCGCCCTTCCACATGTGTCGCGTTTAAAGACATACACGTGCATATCCGGCACGTTGTGCGACGAATCTAAAAGATGCCTTCTCCGGCTGTTAGAACTTGTCAGAACTTGATGTAAACAGTCGAAAACTTAATGTATAAGCATGTTGGTAGATACGAGTATAGTGCGTTCCATCTGGACGCCGAATCGTCGCGTAAAAATCGCTGATAGAACTTGTTGATGAAAATTGCTCGTAGGGGTTTGGAGACTGTAGTTAGATGTTTTCGAATTGTAGTTTTTTGAGATCGTATCGAATACGAATCGAATAGTGCCTGAAGCAAGTCGAATCGAATATCGAATATCTGTAAAAATAGTTTGTAAATAACGTGCAGTGCTTCTCACCATTATTATTAAACAATTCTCGCATCGTCGTAATCGGAACATTAGAAAGGTTTCTGCCATTAACTGTACATTATAAAGCATGCTTCATTAAATGCACAATAGGAGCATTAGGAAGAACTCAGATGATTGTTCGCAAACTTGGGGCTCTTCGGAACTTACGAGGTCATGCATTATCATATAATGTTCAGAAAGGCAGCCTTGTTGGCCAGTTAATAATGATATGTATACATCCGCGACTAAACCAGAAATCGTTGCCGTCTATGGCAATGGCAGAGTGAAAACAAATAACTTTTTCTGTACTTCAAACGATGGCGGCAGGTGAAGCCACTATCGTATCAACTATGCTGCAATAAAACGTATTCATATCTAATCTGATTCGAGGACAGAGAGGTTGCATGTATAAATAAAGAAAAACAAGCAATACCCACTGCTGAATTCTGTGTCTAAAAACATTTTATTTCTAGTAATCGTGTTTAGCCAGCGAAGACTGGCTGTCTCAGCGACGCAGCGTTAATCATTATAGCTTATGTCCACTGTGGATGCGAGGAAATGTATCGCATCCTGTTTCGATTTCATGTTTGATCGTGCAGAGTCGATGACGTGAAGTACGCGGAAACTATTCAAAAACATTTTCAGATTTTCGAATAGCGACTATTACATTCGAGGACTGAATCGAAAAGTGACTATTCGATTCGAGAACCAAGGCGACCAGGGCAATATTTAAATCGTTATTCGAATGTTTCGAATATTCACACACCGCTGCACGTTTGAAACTGGTAGGCAGTCAATGCTGACATGAGTATAGTCATATACGCCGGATCAGACGTTAGTTCGTACACCATGGGCCTTCTGCTGGAACCACGGCAATGTCCCCCTCCTTTTATTCCTCCTCTCCTAAGTACTTTTCGCGTAATACTCTTACGACAGTAGTTCTTATTTATCGCTTCTCCACGCACTGATACTTTCATTACAGAGTATATCAAATTAAAAACAAACGAGCGTATATAACGTATGTCCCTACAGACGGATGGACGAACGGATGGATGCATTTAATGGGCATCCTCCTTGAGTTTCGTGATGGCTGGTGCCACTGCGAACACATCATTTTTACCTTAGCCTGCACGTATTCTCGGCCCCTAATGGTAGCGACATATTGTCAAGCTCGATGAAACAAGCAATGCTACACGTATTGTACGAGGTGCACAGCGCTCAGCTCCATGTTTAAAACGGTTCAGTTAAATCTACCAATTCGCCAGGCACAGTTTTCATTCTACGGAAGTCTTGAAAACAAAATCGTGACGTTTTGTCTGACAAGCTCTGCGGTTCTACAAGCTTTCTGCGCTTCGAGCGGCACTCGAATTCACTCTTCAGGCGCCACTTCATCGCGAAAAGTGCCATTTTTCCGTGTTTCGCGGGCTTTCTTTCAAGCTTGGAAAAAGCTATCATGTAGCACGACAACAGAAAGCTGGAGCTGGAATTTTTCAGGATGGTCTACAATTTTCTCATTGGCACTTTTGCTTTGAATATAACATCCGATAAATAGAATAAGTCATCATCATCATCAGCCTATATTTATGTCCACTGCAGGACGAAGGCCTCTCCTTGCGATCTCCAATTACCCATATAAATATAAAAATTACTCTGTCTTGCTCCAAGCGACGGCAAACATCATTACCTTGGTTCTGTCCAAATACGTGGCACTTGCATATTGCTACATGCTTACTGCGTGTTTCTTTTGGACGATGCGCGTGTTTGCCCCCGACAGAGAAGACGAACTGCTCCTTGAGCTCGAGCTGTGGGCTGAACTGGTCAGCACTGCAGTTGCTTTATAAATATATCTTGTAAATAGTATTTATTATATTTAATCCCTCATTCGCGTAACATTTTGGTGGGGGTTGGCGTTCCCCGTGCTCACCCCGGAGTTCCGCAGCGGAGCTCTGTGGCGAGGACCGATTTTAAATGAGTAAGCATTTCTATGCCTACCACGAGGAAGCCTGTCCGTCCGTCACGTAAGACGAATGCAATGTCTCATATCCCCCTAAACAATTGCTCATACCCCCATAAGTAAGCAAAAAATGCAATGGCTCGTAACCACAAATCAGGAGATGATGGAGATCGCGATTTCTTTTTGCACGTACACAGAGACGCAGCTTTTGGCATGCAACCGTGGCATTTAAATTAAAAAAAAATTTTCACTTTCATAACACAACAGTAGACAATAGAAACCACCTTGAGGAGCGATTATGGCCCATAGCAGTGTTCAGCTCTCAGGAGGTATTAATAATACTGTTATGGCCTCACTTCTACCACATCGCCAAGATGATGATACCGGCGACTAGCTGATATGCCAACAACACTATCATTGAAAGGATGAAAGAATGATCCCGTGGCGGCTATCTGTCCCTCTCACTGTAAGAAGTTCGGAATTCGAGAGAAAGAAAGTTTAATGATAACTGGACAAGTTAGCTTATACCTACAGGTTTGGCATGCTACGTAGCTCCATGTTTATTATATGATTAGAGATAAAGGAGACAGAGTGACAGAAAAAAACAACGAACCCAAACGCAAACACTCTAGGACACTAGTTTGCAGACTCTCAGTGAGGTTTATATCCCTAAGAAATGCTATAGAATCATGGAATGGTAATTTGGAAGCGCATAAAAAACAAGGACACGGGAAGAAACGAAGACGAAGACAAGCGCTAACTTTCAACAACGAAGTTTATTCGTTGTTACATAGATGCAGATGCTACATAGGCCAGACCGGAAGATGCATCAATGAGCGCTTAAGAGAGCGCAGAAATAAAGTACAATGTGTATCAGGTGACGGCTTTCTTGCTTTGCATTGCAAAACATGTTCATGTCGCCCTCTACTAGATGACACCGTCATTTATACAGGGATAAACGCGAGAATGTAAGATTGATAATAGAAACCGAGCAAATCCTCTCGGCCGCTGACCAATGCATCAGCAAACCGTCACTTTCATTGTCGGCGAGAGAGTTAGATTATTTGCATATGCCATAAAGCTACCGAAAATATGCATTTCATCATTCAGGTTCTTAGTGTTTTCTGATACAACAGCCTTAGATTGCTTTTATGCCGTCATGTACTTATCTTCAGTGTTGATATCGCCGTGCATGTGGTTGTTGTGTATAAGTACGACCGGTCCCGCAAATAAACTTCGTCGTTGAAAGTTAGCGCTTGTCTTCGTCTTCGTTTCTTCTCGTGTCCTTGTTTTTTATGCGCTTCCAAATTACCATTCCATGATGACAGACCAACAAGCCCACGTCGCCACTCTCGTTGCTATAGAATCGCCTTACTAGCGCGCATTGCAGCGGCAGGACACCGCCACGGTTCAATGAAATTTGTTTTGTAATCGGTGTTCAAATGAAACTTTCGGTATATATTACTGCGAAGCTGTTTACTTCTAGCCTCCGTATGCATCCCCTGCATGCGTTTCCGCCATGCAGGGGTACCCTGGGCTAGAGCACTGCACGGGCCGATTTTTGCGGCCCGGGCCCGGCCCGGGCCCGTTTTTACATTGGGCGGCCCGCCCGAGCCCGATCAAAACTTTTATGGCGAGACCCGGGCCCAGCCCGGGCCCGGAAATAATCTACGTTACCCGCCCGGCCCGGCCCGCCACCCCTTTACCTTAAGCCCGAGCCCGGCCCGAGCCCGACTCGAAACCGGCCCGAACCCGGCCCGAGACCAAAAAATACATGTTTTTCAGAGTTGAGAAGCCCGAGAATCACTCGCAGAAAGCCCGAGCCCGGCCCGGGCCCGCGTCAAAAAACCCGAGCCCGGCCCGGGCCCGAGTCAAAAAGCACACGCCGTGTCCGAGCCCGGCCCGAGCCCGTGAAAAACCTCCTCTACCCGGCCCGGCCCGGCCCACGGGCCGGGCCGGGCCCGGGCTTTCGGGTAAGCCCGAGCCCGTGCAGTGCTCTACCCTGGGCGGCTTGCGTCCGTATGGGCGACAGGAATGGAGCCGATTGTGCACGTGGCCTGCGCTTCTGTGGTTATAACGTCACGCGCGTTCGTGTGCAGAGAGGGAAAGAGTGTGGCGACGACGCTGCAGCAATGGCGACCGGTAGGGGGAGAGGGAAAGGTGTGTGGCGACAGCATTGCAGCAATAGAGACGGATAAGGGGAGAGGGCGAAATAGCGTGGTGACGGCGCCTGTGCACTTGTCCTGCGCTTCTGTGATTATGACGTCATGCGCGGCGCAGGCGCCAGCGCGGTTGCAGCAGCGGTTGCGGCAGATAGCTTCTGCTGCGGCACGAGCGTTGTGCGCCCAGACATTTACGCGTTCCTGCTGAGTAGCTCTGTACATCACCATGGTGAGCGTCAAGCTAAATTTACGTAATCTTTTCTTTGAAGGTTGACGAACGGCGACGGTTTTCCTTCGGCCTCCTCTCGTGCCCCATGGAGGTGAGATGCCATGCAACGCCGCTAACACGCTCCACGTCACGCCAGCGTTCTGAGGCGCCTGTGAAGCGCAACGCTAAACCTTTGATATCGCTTCGGGCGTAAATGTTATATTTTAAGGTTCGAACAGCAACGTTGACCCTTGAGGCCCCGAGTGGGTGATGCAAGGAGGAAGACAAATGCTCACAAACGGTTGTTCTGAGGAGCCATGCGCCAGGTGCGCTGTTGCTGTTTTCTCTTTAGGCCGGAACTGCTCACAATGTTAACGCGAGAGCGTTAAGGGCCCCGTGTCGTAGAAAATCTGGTGTCAGGCGTTCGGCGTCGGCGCAGGTGCGCTGGCGTCCCGTGAGCGGAAATTATATATATATATATATATATATATATATATATATATATATATATATATATATATATATATATATATATATATGCCACACCTTGCTATATGACATGCGGTATATGCGGGTTATATTGCCACACCATTCTTCTTGACAAAGTTCTTTCTCCGAACTTTTAATTGGTTGTGCCGGCAGTAGCTGTTCCTCAATCGATGATTTTGGCCCCTCCGTCTTACAGACGGTATCCAGAGCAACAACGAAGCATATATATATTGTAAGGCGGGAGCGCCTTAAGACCGGGCGTTCGTCGACTGCGCCATTGTAACGGAATGAGAGACACAGAGACAGCACCCGTTCCTGCATGGGCCAGCTGTTCTATTATCTGCCCACCTCCTCTTCCTCTACCTCGCTCTTCGCCCAAGCAGCCGAGACACGGTGCTGTACTTCTACATCACAATAATCTATCTATCTATCTATCTATCTATCTATCTATCTATCTATCTATCTATCTATCTATCTATCTATCTATCTATCTATCTATCTATCTATATATATATATATATATATATATATATATATATATATATATATATATATATATATATATATATATACCTAGTCGTGTCCGTCAGCCTCATTGCTCTGGCACTCTATGTATATATGGCCATCGTAGTTAATAAAGCTAACGGCATCAATTTTCTGATACAGCCTCATTATTGTAAAAATAAACGTGCTTCAAATCTATATACTCGAGCGCCACTACAGCTACCCATGGATTTTTAGTGCCATCCAACCAGAGTATTTTGATGAAGCCCGGGAACACACGCAACCTGCCTCGAGTGGCCAGTCGCGCGGCAATTTTGCGTGTATTCGCGGGCTTCTTTCACGCTCGGAAAAACACATTTATGTAGCACGTATTGAGCAACAGAAAGCTTCATCGGGAGTTTTTCATGTTGCTCTGCAATTGCCTCAGTGACAATTTTCACTGTATTATAATATTCCAGAAGTTGATTAATTAATTAGGACTAATTATGTAATTAGGCTGAATGCAAAAAATCGGGGCAGCTTGCACTAGTGGCGCAAGGCTAAAGACACAGTGGAGCTGATCGGTTCTTAGCTGGTCCTGGCTATACGAAGTGATGGTAAGTTATACGAATTGTATAAGCATTTCCTCGTGGTCCGTGGCATCTGGGAACGCCTCGCAAGCACTTGCAGTTCGAGCACACGTCTAATAAGCTCACGTAATCCGCGAGCTTATTACGTCTGTGTGTACGGCAGGCTTAAAAATGAAATATTAAAGCTCTTGCGCTCTATTGTATTAAAGCTCTAGCAAAGGCTCCGCTATAGACGACGTAGTTCAGCATTTTAACAGCCAAAAGTAAACCAGAATCGAAAGAATTGCCATCGAAACCGAAACCAAACCAGAGCGGAACCACGCGTCCCAAATCTCGAAAGACAAAATTAGCGTCTGACCAGCCGCTCAGGGCACTTTCGGCAGTGCAGTAGCACGGCCCCTGGATAAAAAAAGGTGCCTTTTTTTTTTTTTTTAATCCAGCGGCCGTGGCAGTAGCTCGGACGCAGGGCCCTACGTAAGTGTCTGCTCTTTACCTATATGTTTCTCTATGTTACGGCCGGCTTAAACAGCTACACTGTTAATAATCTGAGTATCCCCAAGCAACGGCACACAACATTATCTTGGTTCTGTCCAGCTACGTGGCATTTGCATATTTTAAAACCTTGGTGCATGATAGTTGGGACACCCTGTAAGGCACGGAGGCCTGCATTTGATTTTAAAAATAAAGACGTATTTTCCACAACCTCTAATACACGGGTAACGCTAGCGGATACCACTGCTCAGGCCTCTCAGATTCACTCCTAATGCATATTTCAATGACAAAGAACTTCATTGAATCTTCTATCATGTTTACAACCTACGTATTCGTAATTCCTTGTATGTGATCATGTACAGGGCAGCACTGCTGCTGGAGCCGTTTTAGACACTCGAAAGGCAACCTGTTGTCGAACACAACTGCAACAATATCTCTAGATAAGCTTGCGAGTTTCTAACAAATACTTATTTAACGTCTGACTACCAAGAACCGCAGAAGAGCCATTGTAAAACTGTCCGCATGCAACCAGAGCATTTTAGTTCAATATGTCTCCAGCCCATTTTAAAGTGTTAAATTTTTTTCAGTGTAATACAAGATTTTCTAAATGTCTTCAGTCCCTTTACAAAAGCACACAGCGTTGTCGTACTTTCCCCATCTTGCACAAGAAGCACTTATTACAACGAGGCTGTTCACCTCTAGCTAAGGAGGTTCCTCCTTGCCTCTAGCCCACCCCCCCGGTATACATATCCTGCATGCGCTCCCAGGGGGTGTACCCTGGGCGGCTTGCGTCCGTATCGTGTACATAAATGGAGAAGATTGTGCACGTGTCCTGCGCTTCTGGTGTTATAACGTTACGCGCGTTCGTGGGGAGAAGGGGAAAATGTGTGGCGACGGCGCCTGTGCACGTGGCTTACCACACTTCTATGGCTTCTGTGGTTATAACGCCACGCGCGTCAGAGGTGATGGCGCGGCTGCAGCAGTGGTTGCGGTAGATGCATGGGAGGAGCGGTGACCGCGGCGCCGTTTCTGTCGGCGTAGTGTGGTGCCGTATGATTTCATAATGCATACATGCAACCCATGTATGCAACCCAAACACCTTCGCTGGTAATCTGTCTCCATATGAATGTTGCGGTCCCACGGATCTTAAACAAAGAACGTTAAAATAGCTCGTGAACTATATCTATGACGGCTCTGTGCAGACTGTTTACCATTTCCCCTACTTACGACCGGAGCGCGTGCCCTGCTTTCCATATACAAATCAGTGCACGTTCGCGCATGCACCCTTGTACGCAGCGCCCAGAAGACGTCAGCGAAGCGCCGCACTTATGTGTGCATTCGAGGCGCACGGATATACTGGTATGCCGTGTACGTATAATACATCGCGGGCTGGTTTGGTTGCGAATCGGAGGAAGGCACATTATAAGAACGGCGGGAACGGTTATTTAAGACGACCCCGGCGTAGATCGACACTACGGCCTGCGCGCTGGCTCGGGCAAACCGATCTCACCAGCCAGTTTCACGACGCCACCGCTGCCGCGGTGCATGCTGGTACTTGTAGTCATCCGGCCGCTCCAGCCGCCCGGAGTGCCTGTGCGTTCTGTATCCGAACGATTTTTGGCAATTTTTATGGTTCGTGTAGAGCCATCGTGCGATGGGATGATTGACCTGCTGCGTTCCTGGCTGGTACAACAACCACACAAGGGACAAAGGCTTCGGATTCTATGTGTTTCCTTAAGCGCGAAGGCTTCGAGAGACGTGGATCCAACAGATTAATAGGTGGTACTGGTAATACACAGCGTGAGAATACGGGGACAAATAGCGGCCGCATTTCGATCGGGGAAAAATGCGAAAACACCCGTGTACTCAAATTTCCCGGAATTTATAGATTATTTGTCGATTATCGATTAGCTATTGATTGGCTATCACTAGGTATTGGCCACGTATTTGGGCTAGGCCAAGAACTACCAAGTCATCCCCAGCATTTCCCGGAATTTATTGATTATTGATCGATTAGCTATTGATTGGCTATCGCAAGTTATTGGCCACGTATTTGGGCTAGGCTAAGCACTACCAAGTCATGTCCAGCATTTTCCGGAATTTATTGACTATTGATCGATTATCGATTAGGTATTGATTGGCTATCAATTGGTTATTGCAAGGTATTGGCTACGTATTTGGGCTAGGCTAAGCACTACCAAGTCATCCCCAGAATTTTCCGAAATTTATTGATTATTGATCAATTATCGATTAGCTGTTGATTAGCTATCGATGACTTGGTGATGATTGGCTATCGGCGTTTTTATGTTAAAAACGCCGCCTAGCTTACTTAAGAACTTCTAAACTTCTAGATATCGCTGTTACCGAAGTCTGCAAGTCGTGCGCGAAACCCATGTAGGTAAGTAGGGAACGAAAGTTTTGGCGCCGCATTTCAAACCTGTCTCCAACAGGTATACAAATCATATTATGTCCGTCGCTAAGCAAACATAACGTTGCAGTCACCGAGATGCACGTGCGCAAAAATAGTAACGCAAAACGACCGCGTACATCAGCATGTACTACATACAAAGCTCGAAAAAAAATACGATACTCAACGCGTTATAAGCGGGTAACAACCGAAAGGAAAGAGGAACAGGCACTTTACAACGTTCGCCTCGCATGCTGCAATGAACAGCCGATGTAATTTCTTTAAATACATGACGAATGTTTCTCGGTGGTGGAGTCGCAGATATGTCTGGGAAGCTCGTGCGCAGTACTCAACAAGGCGGACTGCGGTGGTGTGGTTGACTAGTTGACTACAACCAAGATGGTGTCAGTGCTACTTCCGGAAAACCGGCGCATGCGCAGATCGGTCGGTGGGATCGGTCTATTGGAAGTTCATCGCGAGCGGGACACGTCGCGCATAAATTTCGCCCGCGTCGATCGCGCCGAGAAGCGGTGCACAGGCAGCAGGCCACGCTCGGCCATATGAAACTCGCACCACGCCAATGTCATTCATTATTATCGTTTTTTTTATTCGATTTTTCGCGTATACGCGTATACGAACAGGATAAGAATATGAGTGAACGGAGGGGGCCGCTTATACTCGTGGCTTCTTGCGATAGAGATATATAGACGAAGCCTGCGCCTTTGATACCGAACGAAGAAAAAATATGACCGGATTGTGGTAAGAAAAAGAACGATAATCGAAAGAATCGATCCTCTATCCTGAATCCGGCGGAGTGACGCGGCGAAGGTGTATGGTTACGCACTTTATCTGCCCTATAGCCCACGCGAGCGACGCGTCTCGGTCGTTCATTCGAATGGTCCGGCGCGACGCGATTCTGGGAAGACACGCGAGAGAAAGATGCTAGAGGGGTGAGAGGGTAGACGCAAGAAAAGGTACACCTTGCACTGGGAGGGAAGAGAAGTCACGTGGGGGGGAGGGGAAGAGGATTTATCCGCGGCCTGGCGTCCGAAAGACTGCAGTTGATCGTGTGCATAGCCGAGAGGTTGCAGCGCCCGCCGTCTCCTTAGTTCCCGAGTACGGGCACATTGCCGGTTCGCTCTGTGCGAGCGCCATTGCCTGGGCGCGTGTATAAAGTATACTACCACTATACTACTGGTTCCTAATGCTAGGGTCGACCGGCGCGCGAGGGCAACACTGGGGCGGTCACGTAGGCCGGCTTTGATTTAGTGTGACACCGGTGCGCCGGCAGGGGCGAAAGATGCCCACGAGAACAAGGCAAGACCTCTGTTCGGTTGTTAGTGGTGGTTTCGGAAAGAAAAAAAAGCTCTTCTTGTTTCTGGGCTTATCTTTTAGTCAGCGTCGTCTAGACGGTGGAAGGAGCTGCCTTGGGCCGGCGGAACGTTGCCTCAGGAACTTATATTTTAGGGACTGCTTTCCTTTAGTTTATAATCTTTTTTCGTTGTTCTTGTTCTTTCGTTGACTTATGTTCTGGTTTACGTTAATGACGAAGCTCCTTTTTTTGAGTCAGCGAGTCGTCGTCCCCGGAGGTCAGAAGGCTGACGTCTTTGAACTTTTTTGCTCGGTCACGGCGAGGTATAGGTATAGGTCTGAGGCTGGTTGTGCGTGAGGGCGTTGCAGCAAATATTGCGAGGGTTGCGGCGTTGGCGGCGTTCGCGGGGCTGGTTATGCTCGCGGCTCGAAACTGGCAATTGAGGCGTATAAACTATCGGCCACCCGCCTCCTCTCGTCAGTTGGTTTAGCAGAAATGCGTACAAAAGCGACGAACAAAATAGAGAAGAAAGTCAAAGAAGCCAGAATAAAGTGCAACGAGCCGAGGTCTATGCCCTCGTCGAAGTGTATACGAGCCCTTGAGGGCCAGGAGGGAACGATCGATTCGGATACTGCAAATTGAAGAAGAGAGATACAAGGAAAATAATAAATAACCTCTTTTTCCAGGAAGTGACACGTAAGGCTGTACGATTTCCTTTTTTTTTTTTTTTTGGTCTTTTTTGCATTTTGTTTTCCGCAAGGAAGCAAGCTCTCCGAAGTTACTCAGCTATGCACGTGCAGTCAATGCCGACAGCAAACCGGTGCAACATTGGAAAGGTCGAGAGTTCGATATGGTGAGAAACAAAACTTCGCGCTGACCGTACTGTAATGTACACAGTGAGCAAGTCCAAGTATACCGTTTGTCTTCGCGAAGAGGGCAACGTAACTGTGAAATTCGCAGTGTATTGTTAATGAACGACCGCGAGATCAGATGGAGCTCCGAGGGGAAATTGGCCTTCTACAGACAGGATAAAGTATTACCGCGTATCTTATCAACAAAGGATACAAAATAATGGCCCAAAATTAAAGACAGATGAAGCAGAAATGCGAAGAAGCGAATTGACGAGAAACTTACGGAACGCTGATATGAACAGGGAAACATATAATCGTAAAACTTGTGTTACGCAGATGTGGCCGTGACCAAGTTGCTTGGAATCCGTAAATCCAATCATCGGTGGTGCCTGCAGGGATTACAATTGCGTACAGGCACCGAATCTAGGCCTATAAATAATGTTGTGATGTACCATAACGTTTCATTTTTTCTTGCACGATTATACTCTTCTGAAAATATTTGTACACAAAAATACCACGACAGTACACGACATGACCGTGACGGTGATGTCGTGTACGGTTAGTCATGTCGCGAAATGGGCTACGGTAGCCATTGCTATGGACATGGAATTTTAAAATAATTGCATGATACTCATAGGTTAATTGTCGGAATCATGAGGGAGGTAGTGGCTGAATACTGCACCAGGGAGGCCAATTCCTCTTCTGGTGAGGGAGTGACTTTCATGAAGCTTAGTGGGCCTTCCTAGTTTGAAAAGTGTACAATCATTGCATTCTACCGATGCTAACATATGGGGCAGAAACTTGGAGGTTAACAAAGAAGCTCGAGAACAAGTTAAGGACCGCACAAAGAGCGATGGACCGAAAAATCTTAGGACTAACGTTAAGAGACAGGAAGAGAGCGGTGTGGATCAGAGAACAAACGGGGATAGCCGATATTCTAGTTGCCATTGAGCGGAAGAAATGGAGCTGGGCAGGCCTTGTAATGCGTAGGACGGATAACCGGTGGACCATTAGGGTTACAGAATGGATACCAAGAGAAGGGAAGCGCAGTATAGGTCGGCTGAAAACCAGATTGGATGATGAAGTTAGGAAATTTGCAGGCGCAAGTTGGAATATGCTAGCGCAAGACAGGGGTAATTGGAGATCACAAGGAGAGGCCTTCGTCCTGCAGTGGATATAAAATATAGGCTGCTGCTGCTGATGATGATGATGATGATTACAAAGCGAAAAGCACATATACGTTCCAAGTCGCGTGCGCAGCAAGAACAAATCTATCGCAACTGAGCATAGCCGCGAGCGACTAGGCAGCAAATAAATAACCGATAGTGACCACACCAAGGAACTTTACTGAGTCAGAAGCGTGACAAGCCGCTGCTTGAAAGTGTTTGCCAAATAAAGAGCGAAAAGCAAAACACACCGATCCTGATTTAATTCATATAAGCGTAAACTTTGGACACATTGGAATACATTTCTAGCCCCGCTTTTAGTACAAGCACCGTAAACGCTGCTCGCGCCGTTTGGACAAGGCGTAATGAGCTTCGAAAGCGCTTACACGTCGTCTGAAGCTGTGGCCGAAGCATCGTGTCGTCAACCTAGCCGCCGTCTATATACGATAGCCACCGAAACAGAGGTTTCCTGAGCCGCACCGGCATCATGCACATCCACTGTAAACACGGAAGCAACGGATACAGCTGAGGCAAGCAATGGACGCGTCGCCACGTGATCAAACATGGCGGCATCCACGGTATCGCCGGAAAAAGGGTCTATATATGCGAGAGCGAAGTAGCCCTCTAAATTTCATAACCAGCAGTCTCATGACTTCTAATAGCATTCAGGCTACCCTTCCAAACAATATTTTTGTACGTGTGTTTTTGGTCGCTTGTACTAAGCGACGAAAATGGAAACGGGCCTGCTCTCTTTCGTAGTTCCCATAGTTGAGGTTCTTGAAGAAAGTTCCAAGACAAAAGCGCAGTGGTTTTGCCTTATGAGCATTTTAGGAATTTTCGTATTTGTTTGCGAGATGTTCTCTATATAGGCAGTCTGCACCGAATTAGGCAGGCCTTCGCGGAGCGCATGCAGGGTGTGTGCATGTTATGTAAGTGTGTACACGAAAGCCTTACGAAGGATAAAAATGCAAGCAAGAAAACGGGGGAAACGGCTACAGGGTCCCTTTAATTAACGCAGGGCTGCTTCTTCAGATCGCCCTCATTATGCAGTTTCGTTTGGGCAAAAGAATAGTAGTGGCGCGGGTACAGGCTTGCACAGGTTCACGTACTTCGTTCCTCCTGCGTGAGGGGTCATTCGAACTCTTCTTCCATCGCGTGTAACGCCGCCGTTAGTCTCCTGTGTGGAGTGGTTAAGTATAGTATGTATGAAACTTAACTACCATGATATGCGCGGACTTGCCGACGAAATTAAGTGCGCACAGTGTATCAAAAGAAAAGGTTGTTGGGTGCATAGAGGAAGATAGAATGGCACTTGTGTGCGTCGAAGGCCATGGTGTATACGTATAGCGCAGGGAAAGATAGAAAGCCATATTTTAATGCTGGCAAAAAAAGAAGAAAAGTCGCTTGTCTGCGTGGGACTGCGGAGATGCTTTGTACGTGAGTTCGTTTCAGTACGGTGCACAGTTAAACCGATTTGACCGAGAGGGAAAGCCAAGGAACCGGATGCTTAAAGTAAGCGCTCATTTATAAGCACTGCAGGACTGCATACATTATGGTGTAGAACGCGGGTCGATGTGAAGAGTATGGGAAAGAGTACGCGCCAATAGTCACTCAAGCTAGAATGTCACGTGAGGATATTTTTATTATGGCTAACTTTATTTTAGTGGTCATAAAATGTTCATTGGTGAAGTATATACTATATACACAGGGTGTATTCAGCGAACACTTTCAAACACTTTTAAAGGTTGCCTGTGGCAGATAGCACAATTCCAGTTCATGAGCTGGTCTACTCGAAGAGGCGGACATTACTTGCACAAAACATTGAAAGGCATAATCGACTAATTAACAAAAATTCACTGATTAGGTGTTTCAATAATTACCTTATGGCCCATATTGCAATTTACAAATTCTAGCCATGGAGTTCGCAAGGCGGATCCGCTTGGAACGAATTCTCAGGATGACACCAGTTTCAAGATATTAATTCCCGAACTTAACGGAGAAATGCATTGGCGTTCCAGTTACTTTTTAAGGAAACGTCGTTTAAGGGGGTATGGTAGGGTAAGTCCACCAAAAAAGCGATTTTTTGATTTCATAACTGAAAAATAACACACACTGTGCGGAGCAAAACTGTGTAGTGGCGAGCGCACAGGAGCCCTCTAAGCCATTTAAAAATTGCGCCAAAAACCGCGCCTCCTGGTATTTAAAAATGATGGACGCGAGGGTTTGATTACATATTGTTTTCAGTAAAAAAAAAATCTTTTATTTTGTTACTAAAAAAATACAAACTGTGCAGAGCAAAACCATGCAGTGGTGATCGCGCAGGAGCACTCGTAGCCATTTAAAGATTGCGCGAAAAACCGCGCCTCCTGTATTTAAAAATAAAGCTAAAATTGCGTTTTTCTCAAAATCACTTTTTTGAAATTCTTAGAACTTTGATGTACCTTTTCTCGAAAACTATACGACTGATTACGCTGAAATTTTCTCAGATTATACTGACATCCCTTGCTAACAGTCTGAACTTAAAACTTTGAAGAAATCATTGAGTTAAAATTCTGAAAAACACATTATTGGAAAGTCTCTGTTACGGTACGTGAGTAGTGAGGGCAATATTTTTTTTTCTTTTGAGACGATTGCAGGAACCCAATTTCTTTAGTTCTGATTACAGCCGCTATCATGTGGAATTAGTGTACCAAATTTCACGGTCATACCATTTTTGGTTGCTGAGAAAAGGTACATTTAATTTTACACCCCAGCCAGAAATGTGGTTCTCAAGTACAAATAAATAAAAAAGGCTGCAGTGAAAAAATTAGACTGAGTGAAGGCCAAAAACATTCTTATTCAACACGCAAAATTTCACAATGAAATGTAGGACAGTTGTAGAGATATAAAGCTGAAACCAAGATGACCCATTTACCCTACCATACCCCCTTAATGCATTGAAGCACAAAAGTAACTGGAACGCAACTGGAAAGTAACTCTCTAGACTTTCAGTAGACTGACAAAACAATTTTGTCCCTCTTAGCACTTTCAGCCTGCCAATTAAAAAAAAAAAGAGAGAGAAACAATCAGAAGACCCAATAGAACAGTGGGCCGGAGAGCCTGTTTCCAAAGCGTTAAGTCCCATGTTTGAAGCCGGCTAAGGTGTCTAATGAAGCGCTGCTGAGGGGCTACTATTGCTAGCTGAATCTCCTATCGTAATTTTGTCGTTGCCATGACAGGATGATGATGGTAATATAATTTCGGCCACGGCAACGCCACTAACTCAGTTGGAAGGTGCCTGCAGCACCTATGTCTCTAAAACAAGCTCAGTGAAAACGACCCTGAAAAACAATTCTCATATATGTTCTTGACTATTTTTGGAATGATGATGGCAGTAAATTGTCAGTGAGAGCCCCGCACAGCCGGTTTCGCTCGTATATATTAATAAGAAAATGGTCTGGCGAGCTCTGCAATTGCGCCCTCGTTACGATGTCGTGTCGATGGGACCGAATGGAGCAACCTGCATGCCGGTATACGCACAAGAAAAAAAGACATCTCATTCACTGTAAGGTCACGTTTGTCGCGATGAGCGCGCACTGTCATTCGTCAACGAGAAGGCACTGAAGGACCAAGAAGACACACGCACACAAAAAGAAAAAAAAATCTGCATAAAAGCTTGCGAGAACACGCGGAGGCCACAATAAAGCGAACAAAAAGTTGCTGTCTGGTGCGCTCCGATATGTATATTTCGGGCAGTCCGTGTAATGACATTTCGTGCGCACGGAACAAACGCGCGTGGACGCACTGGCAGAGGACAGTGGCGAAGGAAAAATTGACTTACTCTGCTCGCAGAACAGTGCACAGCGTAGCTTCACGAAGCCGCGGCAAACGCAGTGCATGCAAAGGGACCATCGCCTCCCTCCCCCTCCACTTTATTATTATTTTTTTTCTCTGCCGCTCCCTACGGCTACTCAGGCCTCTTAGGATAATAGGAGAGCGACGTGGCGGCTCTGTTCTTCGCGCACGCGAGCTTCCCGGACAGGGCGGGACAAAATGCGCATGCAAAACGCGGAAAAATAGAGCGAGAGTACCTATAGACTCGAAAGTCCCCACTGCATGCATGGGCACGAACGATGCAGCGAGTCGAGGAAATAACGACAGACGAAACAGAGACATTATGGGAGGAATTGAGACTATATATATATATATATATATATATATATATATATATATATATATATATATATATATATATATATATATACAGTGCTCGCGTACCCTTTCGCGCGCACGGATATCACGTGACATGCCGCCAGATGGCTGCGCGCAATTTCCCCTCGTCTCTCATGCCGTTCCAATTCCTGCCAGCCTTAATGTCCGTGTATACGAGTAGTGTACGCGTACTCGTTCGCTGCTGGCACGCGCGCAGCTTCTACAAGAATGAATGAATTAATTCTTTTATTAAGAAAAGGAGGACCGAAGATCGCTGGTGGAGGAGGAGGAACATACGAGGAGAGGTAGACACCCACCACATCGAGCGAGCCATGCCGCTAGCAACGCCGAAGTGGCCTAACATTGCTAAGTTAGCGGGGTTTTCGAGAATGTCGTTCTGTAAAGCTTCAATGTGGCAATGTAGAAAAATATTGCTGTCGTCTCGATAAATATTGAACGTGTGACAGTGTAAAATGAGATGCTGCAAGTTGGCCTTCGCATACGGAGTGGCAGAAAGTGCATATCGGGGGGGGGGGGGGGGGGGGGCAGAGGCGTCAATACCCGTCTTTCGGTCAGCCAACGTCTGCCATTTGTGAATTATGTCAGGGCTAGTAGCTGTGTTGGCAAGTACTTCATGTATGAATATTTCCTGGGATCGGCTGAGGGCGCGGTCCTTACACGTGTGAGGATGAGTGAGATGTTTGAGTCTCTCCCTATTAGTGTACTTGAGGAAGCAACGTATTCGTGCCATTTCGAAATGAGATTTCGGCGGCAAATCCGCAAAGGAATGATCACAAAGTTCGGAAGACCCGCGCAGGAGAGGCTGGAGACGATAAGGTTGGCAGAAACTCCAGATTGTGAGGTGGCAAGAAAACGCTTTCATTGCGGACTGCGCTACTGCAACTTCTATAGGGGAGAAATATATGGACTTAAGACAGAACAAACAAATTGTTTAGTGAGTTTGTCGACTCGGGTGCATCGTATATACAGACTCTGAAATATGCGGTTTTCACGTTTATGGTTATAGTGAGTAATGGTATGATGAGTTTCAACTTGGTCCTATATATATAGTATATGCAAGCCCTCTATTCTCACCAATCTCTATGCTGACACATTGAACGCTATGGCCACAATTACAACCTCAGTAAGTATAGCTCCGCGAAGCCAAGGCAAATCCGGAGCTTTAGCGATGTAAAACGCGTTCATTGTATTGTTCTTCGACGGTGGCCGTTTTTGACCGGGTTACCACTGTTATCGATCACGCAAGGCGCGCCTATTATATCCGAAAATTTTTGAATACATGTTGTCGCCGATCCCATAGCGACAGAGTCTTGTTTAATCAAATTGTGCGCAGGACTCGAATAGTGCTGTATACACTCTCACATGTAAGCGATCACCAGCGATTATTATTATTTATTTATTTATTTATTTATTTATTTATTTATTTATTTATTTATTTATTTATTTATTTATTTTGGTGTAGAAGCATGCGAAGACACCAGCGATTGCTCTGGAATGTGCGGTGATGCATGTACAAATGGCAGCCGGACTTGACCTGTAAGTTCAAGTTCGACGACCGGCGACAGTTATCGCCGCTGTCGTTGCGATTCGAGTGTCACTTATCCTTCTGGGCTTAAGTTCACCCATTAAGGAGTAGACAAGAAATTAACGTTTTGGCAGTGTTTGGTTCTTCACCGCCACTATACACCGTCACAATGTGAGAATGATGACTGGTGGGTTCGACGCATTAAAGTGACTTATGGGCTATTCTACAGAAAACGTAGTACATGCGCTCAGGGCAGTCTGACCACCTGGTGCTCGTTATAAAGGCGCACCCAAGGCTCGGTATAGACGAGTGTTTTTATACTCTACATGTCTACATCGAAACGCAACCATCGCGGCTAGGAATTGAACCCGAGACCTAGCAGTCAGCAGCTATTTCTAACGTGTCAGTTGTGTCTCCAAGGATACGCAGCTGCATGTACGCAATACTTGAAGCGACAAAGGTCGTCGCTTAGATAGAGCTGGCCGACCAACCGGTTACGTGCTGAGATCCTTTCTCTGTGCTTGAGGAGCTACATTACTCGCGCGTGCGCACATGCGCGCCTGCACCACACACACACACACACACACACACACACACACACACACACACACACACACACACACACACACACACACACACACACACACACACACACACACACACACACACACACACACACACACACACACACACACACGCACCCACTTAGGTTATTTCAGCTCGCTTTGCTTAAAGTGCATGCATTTCCACGAGTGCACCTTTGTCTTAGAATGTGCGAATATGGGCATATATATCCTGCAGTGGTTCGCAAGGCTGGAGTGCTCGTCAATCATTAGAACACATATATTATTTAACGAAGACTGCAGAGAAGAAGAAAAGTCAGCAGCGGCTTAGCGGTAAATGCGAGAGAAATGCGGTTGCATTACGTCACCGCTCTTGGAGGTCCCGGATCCATGTTTTAAGCAGCGCTCACTGGACACACGTCCTGCCTCTTCGAGGAGCGAAAGGACGGTGGTGCGGAGCAGAACACCATATATATATATATATATATATATATATATATATATATATATGCCTACATACATACATACATGCCTACATACATACATACATACATACATACATACATACATACATACATACATACATACATACATACATACATACATACATACATACATACATACATACATACATACATACCACGCGACCGGCTTCCAACACTTCACACATATACACTTTTTCCACTTTGACACCATTAATGCTAAGGCATTAAAAACCGACATTCTGGATCGTCGCTCATATTGCAGAATATTGCATCGTCTGTAGGTGTTTGCGTTTGTTGTTCACTTAGTTGTTGCAGAATGGAATTGCTTTGATTCAGCAGCGAGATTTCGTTTCGCTTCCTGTTGTTCGTTTGTTTTCTTTTTATCTTTTGTTACAGGCACTCTGCTGACCGGATTTAGCTGACCGCGGCTGCTGCTGGCTTCTGCTGCTGCAGTTGTCTCGACAAATAGTTCGCACACAGAGAAAATAAAAGCACGTATACGCGTCTGATGGCACGATCGAACCTCGGTCTCCAAGCACAATAGCCCGATGCTCTAACCATTCGGCCATGATAGTTTTTTTTTTAATGTGAAAGCTTTATATGCCCGATTACGCGAAAAACCGGCGTCATCGTCGGCGGCGTGACCGAGTGATGATACCAAAAATGGCCGACGACGCAAAGAGTAAAAACACGTAAAAAAATGATCGGACTGACGTCGAATTTCTCAGGGAGGTTCCTATAAAATACGTGAATTAATGGCTTTGAAAAGAAAATTTGGCACATTTCGGTCTGGGTGGGAATCGAAGCCCGGGCGTCCGGCGTGCAAGACGCGAGCACGCTTCCCCAATGCCACGGCGGCTCCACAGTTCTGGTTGACTAAAAGTGTGCTTAATGTTTCCGTGATTGCACACGTCACGTCGTAGCTGACAAAAAGTTACACCAAAGGAACTAGAATGCTTTCGCATTCGCACGCGCACGCCGTCTTAAGTGTCTCTGCCGAATTTTCTTTATTGCTTATTCGGCATCACATACAGAAATGCAACACTTGAGTAATGCTGAAGATGCCTGCTACTGCTTGGCCAGCACTCTCCAATAAATGCGCTTGAACTTTGTCAGCTTATTGAAACTACTGAACCTCTAAAGCTTCTCGGTCAATTCATTACACGCTTCCTTAATGTATAACAAATACTTTATATAACGATGTCCCGAGTAGAACGCGTGCACATTTATGTCGCATGTCTGACAACCATGCATATACGCTAACTTGCACAGCTCCACAACATAAACGTACGTATCGAGTGGCACCCCACCCTTGTTTTCCATAAGACGGAGGCGGATGCCCTTTATGATTTTCAATGTGCTTCGGATCTGCACATTTTTTTTTGCTTACGTTGTCCGAAGCAAACCTGATAACTGCACGAACAAAAAAAATTTTCTTTAGATATAGTTTGTCACGTGAGCTTAAAGACACGCTAGAGAGGTATATTAAATTAGGCTGTATTAGTGAAGCACGCTTCTGCTACAATAATGCAGCCAGATTCACCGTCAAAATAGGCTTGGTAAGCTGGAAACAAAAAATAAATAGACGCGTGGCGACGACATCCTGAAGTTCCCGCACTTGCTCGCAATGACTTCATCGATTCTGGCCGCTTCTGCTCTGGGTCTAAAGTTACCTTTTCTTTTATCACTGAAGTAGAGCAAAATTTAGTCCTGAAGGAACCAAATATTCAGTCTGACAAGTTTCGAGATCTTTTCACAACAAAATACCTTGAAATCCGTGACGTCACACGGGCGTACCGCCGCCGATTTTGTAGCATGAAATTTACAAAAGGAAAGTTTCGTAATAATCAAACTCAGTTTACCGCTAGATGAGTGATCATAGTTTTGTGGCGAATAGGTTATCAGTTTAAATTGATTCAGCGTTGCTCTTTGCTGTCCGGCCCTTTCAAAACGGGTAACATCAAGACTGCTAAGTTAACAATATGATTTTTCGTAATAGAAAACGAGAGCATATATAACTTCTTGTGTCCTTCAGGTGCTAGAAAACTTTCTTGTTTTCATTAAAAGCGGCACCGAAGACCTCTAGTCTCAGCACTATATGATTGCTATCCGGAATCAGTGCAACAGTTCTTACTTCCACGTGCCGTCCAGTACCCCGTCCATGCACTTAGCACTACGCCTTCCGTCGTCGGCACTTTGTAACGAACACATTCACTGAAGCGTCTACAACGCTTCAGTGCATGTGTATGCGTCCAGACGTCGCCGGTCGGTGTAGACGGCACCCGGGCCTCTCGCATCGAGGAACAGACCGTGTCCACGAACTGAAGCACAACCTCTTTGTGCGCTAATAAAGACGTACAAGACTCAGTCGAGTATATACTACGAGAGAGAATGAAATCACGAACGCGGTTGGCTGAAGGGACGGTGTGCCTTTGCCATCCACTTCGTTCTGCGTCCTTGAATGCACTACACGGAGAGAAGACCAGACGAGAGTCCGTTTTTTTTATTATTCTTACTCGAGTATTATTAAGTTCATAACGTGAACGCCAACTTCGTTGCGATGCGCACGTGTACTGTGGCCGCGATAGCCCGTGACGAATTTTTTTTCTGCCTCTATGTCTTATATTGTCTCTGGCGAGCTTTTGTGGACACGCAAGCTCCTTTACAAATGGTCCTCCTTTGAGCTGAAAGGCAAGCTAACGTCTCTATGTCGTATACGCATTTCTTGTGCGGCATCATAGAATGTGCAAGCGCACAGCCACCCCCCTCCCCAAGTCCCCGAAGACTATGTCTGTGAGCTCCGTTGCCCGGGAAACCTATGCTGCCATGCGAACCGTGTAGATCCTGAACCCTCCTTTGTTTTGCTGAACTAATACATTATTTTATGCCGCCCTAATTAACATCGAAGCGCATTTTGCCTTCCTCGTTTTTCCTACCATATAACTTCTAAGTTATCTAATGCATCGAATAAACGCAGGGTAACATAAAGCCGCCCTGTCATTATGCCGGATATAGGAAAAGAACACCTCGCTGTTGGGTTCGAATGACAATTTACGGTGAACAATCGGCGTTCACAGTACTACCTAGTTTCGCGTGCCCCTTTCAGTCGCTAACTTGATAACGTATACGGGTCAATTTACTACACCCGCAAACCCACTACAGAGAGTGTGAAAGCTAAACTTTGATTTTGTGAATTTTGCTTGAGATCGCCGCACTGGTATGTGAGAGTGATGTCGCAGACTTCCACAATTTTTTTCGTATTTGGGCGGTTCTGGCTAAGGAAATGTTCTCGATGCTTGATTTGATTCGTTTGTTCCTTTAGGATGCAATGTAGTCAGGCCTTCTCTATCCACGAAGAATTAACCAGAACGAAGTAGTTGCTGTCAAAAACTCATAATGTCCCTGCCACCTGGTGCAGAAATTTCAAAATGGCGTCGTCACCTGTATTTCGTTCTTGCGCCTATTATGATTTACGAAATCTTCTGCCATGGTGAGAGTGGCCGTTTTGCCAATTGTACACGCGTATTTGTGAACACATCTCAGCGTAACCTTCCTCTTTACTTTCTTTAAGACCCGCAAAGTATTTTAGCAAGTTCTGCGTACTGAAACTCACAACGTGCAGACGCAATGACACAATGTTTTAAGCCTAACTGCAACAGAATATCGAAGTAAATCAGTCTCCATTCGAAAGACAGACTTCGCGGGTGATGGTATGCAGAGTCATAAGATACACTTCAAATGGTAAGTTTCCTTAAGCCTGAAAGAGCTCCCTTTGTAGCATTCTTCTACATGCATAGCAATTTTCCATGGCGCCCTATAATTAGTGCCATAAAGTGTGTATTCTCGTAAAAAGTAAATGCCTCAATTAAAAAAAAGAAAAAGAATAGACATACTAAACACAAATTTATTCTTACATTAAAAAACTTATTTCGTGCTTTTCAACATCATCTACAACTTTTAAAGCATGTTACAAAGATTTGCGAAAGATATCGCAGTGCTCCTAATCGCCAAACGGTACATTGCGACAGATAAGTGTATAATACATTATATAGTACGCATACCGTCTGAGATGTATTATGACTGAAAAAAAAATGCATTGAACAGTTTAAAAACGTTTCATTCCCCTTCCAACATTAAAGTTTTCCATCCATCCATCCATTCCCCTTCCAAGAGTAGTCGTCAATAAAGATCTACGACAAGTCATGGGTGTCAAATAAATTTTAACCATCAATGTCCACCACCATTTTCCGACCGCATGCACTACGAAGTAATCGTCGATCAACAAATAGTCCCCGCTGCTCGCCACAAACCTCCTCACGTCTTTCGCTTGTTTCTTGTGCTCACGTGTGTGTGTGTGTGTGTGTGTGTGTGTGTGTGTGTGTGTGTGTGTGTGTGTGTGTGCGTGTGCGTGTGCGTGTGCGTGTGTGTGTGTGTGTGTGTGTGTGTGTGTGTGTGTGTGTGCGTGTGCGTGTGCGTGTGTGTGTGTGTGTGTGTGTGTGTGTGTGTGTGTGTGTGTGTGTGTGGTGCGTGCGTTCCTCAGCAATTCCCAGTGAACTTATCGTGTATTCCCGATTTCTTAAGTTCAAGAGGAAGAAGATCACAGGTAAACGGCATGCGTGCGCACAATCGATTCTCGTAAGGCAATGACGGTGACCCCTCATAGGATAAAAAGGCTTTACGAAGACTAACACTACTTTAGCAGCGATGGGGTAATATCTGCAGATGGAACTTACTATGGCGCACTATATATAATCAAACCTTTAATTAAATAAAATGAATGGATACGCACATGGACAAATTTGAAAATCATTCCGCCATACTTCATAATTCCTTCAATATGTGAATAACTTTTGGCGTTTATGTTGTCATTCGCGTTTTTCATGTATATCCGTCCTCCGTGCGCCTTCCTTTTCGTACCACCGTCTTTGAATGTACACTCTTTCTGCTTGAACTGCAAAACTATCTGAATTGTGAGCGCGCCACCGTGCCACATTCCCAATCTCGAATATCAGGAAGCCTCTGCACTTCGAATCCGAAATACGAAGAAACTGTTCGCAACTGAAATTAACACTCACGAATCGGTAGATTCCACCACAATTTCCTAAATTACAGAGGCAGGAAGTGTGGAACGCAAAACTCAGCACATTACTCAAGAATTGCTGTGTAATGCGCAGACGACTATAAGCACGCCAGCAGCTCTCGCCTGGCAGGCTATTATTAACGAAAAAAAAAAAGAGAGATAAAACGAGCTTAGTGAAGAAGGACGAAGACGCAAGAATTAAACGAACGCCGTTAAAGCGCGCTGGCATATAGGGCACATCGTGGAGCACAGAATCCGGCACAGTAAATAAGCAATAGTAAATAAGTGTGTGCACATGGCGTTAAAGAAAAGAACAAATTAAACGCAGACGATCGCGTATACACAGTTTTGACGTAACGCGAACTGTGCATGAACTCAAAGCAACAAGGGAAGCATCAAAATGTTCGTGTCTTCGGGGCATATACGCAATGTTCATCAGGGGCACATTTTCCATCTCTTGACACGTTATCCGCAAATCCAGCCAGCCCTTTCCAAATCCCACGCGTCGTTCTCAACCCCCCCCCCCCCTCCCTCTTTCTCCTGCACGGGCTCCTTGTTAGCCTATACATGCATGGGCAACACAACACGCTTCATTCTTTCTTGACGCCGGGCGCATTAAAGAGGGCAAGCATCCATCTTACCAGGGCAGCCCTCCAGGCGCGCCTCCACAGAAACAGTGAGCTCAAGCGTTCACAAAGGGCGGGACATGTATAATACGCCTGCATTCTTTATTTTGTTGTACATACAGTATATATACGCGATTCTGCTTATCTTGCAACACTTTGTCCAGGCGCAAGCATGGAGCGCGCGCCAGCGCTAAGCGAGCAAATCCCGCGTTCGTGCCGCTAACCGATTCCTCAGGCGCCCGCTTGGAGAGAAAGCCTGATGCATGCATTACAGCAGCGCGTTGCCGCGGCCGTCCCGGTGCCTCGCGTTCGCTGGAGTTGCGGGACGCCTGCGTTGCGCTGCTGACGCTAAGCATGCGGCAGCAGCAGGGTGTTAAAAGTTTCACCGCCTCCTTCAAAGTGTTGCGCGCGTATATGCACACTACAAAAGCGACGCGGGCGTCTCCACCCACGCCCTTAGCGTTATAGGCGCTTAGCGCGCGCGCGCTCAATTATGAATTCTTTGCGCCAGTCGCCCCGCGAGCCGAGATCATTTTTATTCGGGTCGCAACGCGATGTGTGTGTACACTCACAACAGCCGTCCCGCACGCGAACGGGAAATTCCTTATAACCGTGTTTGTGAGCAGCGCTCGCTCTATGCATGCAGTGTGGACTCTTAAAGCATGTGCTTTCAGCGCTTTCGAAACCCCTCGGCGCATTTATCTTGAAAGCACGGCGCTGGTACATACGATGGTTCGGGCGTGAAGCTCGTTCTTTGCGGCAGAAAAAGACGGGAAATAATTATACGTGAGCAAGTTCGAGAAAATGGGGGGCAGGAAAACCACTTGAAGGCAAGGGCAAAAGACGTGTTTTCAAGGCGTGCTGAAATGATGATCCGTATTGTTGTTCGTTGCAACGTGTTTGTTTGTTCATTTCTCAAACGGTCGGCCACAATGCAATGCGTGACATTTGTTCTGTGAACCAGGTACCGTGTACTCTATATACCGCTACATACACAGTTTTATTGTATATATGGTATAGACAGTATTACACTGTTCAAAGCACATTCATACAGTGGTCAATGTAACGTGCACTTCATTAGCGACTTACTCCCTATATACGTATCTTCCAGTCCTCAAGGAGCTTTCCTGATAACCATTGCATTTAGGTTGCATGCAGAAAGCACTGCTAACGTTTTGTTTTAAAGCACGGAACTAAGCCATTTGCTGCTTCAAGAGCTCGAAACCACGCGGATTTCCTGTAACCGTCCATGCGTCTGTCCGTCCATTCCATTACGCTTCGTCATCGTCATGCCATCTCCTTCGCGTCATCGTTATTTTGCCGTCGCTATCAGACCAGCTCCTCACCTCAGCCCTTGATCTCGTATAGCTTAACCCTCAGCATGTGGCGAAGAAACAGAGAACTTCGCCACCACCGCCATAATATAGGGATCGATTACCTCACACCGTTGTGGCAGGGTGCTGTTGGGAGCCGAACTCACCATACATCACTGAGCTATACATTAAGTCTATCGTCTTGCATCTCTTCAGTACGCATATCTGCAGGCTATCGCGGATGGCTTTCCAATGTGCACAGCTAGGTCCCTCTTGGAAAGAGCCACTCGTTCGATGAGACGACTGCACTCCTATAATCTGGCAAGACATGTGTTCCGCATGCACTTTGGATATATCTATAGGCCTGAAATTTGGACAGCTGAACGGAGTCGTCGCGGGGGTTGCCCTCGATTTGGTTTTTAATCAAACTCTCTGATTATTTTGTTTTTGTTTTGTTTTCTCCCACCACTGAGCATTCGTGTACCTTTCAACCTTTATACGAGATTTTGTGCGCACGACGCCGACTCTGAGCCTGTTGGAATCCGTGGATGCACTTCGAAAGCTGCAGAGAAGGCATTATTGTATAGTTAACAATATGATTTACGCATTGCGTAGTTGTTTTTCAGTAGTCTCGCTCTGAAACATGCATACAGGGACACTATAGTTTTTGAGAAGTGGCCATGTCCGCTGCGAGAGCCTTTCGTATTAGAGCTCGCGGACGGCTTCGATGCGGCCTTGTTGTATATGATACGTTGGCGCTAGCATAGCTGTGCTTAGTGATATATACAGTATACTTACGTATACTCGTTTGGAGTGCAACACTCATTCTCAACTTTTTTCTTACAAAGACGGTTCTTCGCTTTCACAGGTGTCAGCTAAGCGAGCGTTGTCGCCATCATCTGCGTTGTTGTATTGTTGTTGTACACATTTGGGGAATTTTGCAGAGTAATACTGCAAAAGTTTTTCACATAGCTGAGGACGCTGGGGATAGTCAAATTCAAATTTTATTCACACATCCGGGATGCGGAGTGTCGTGATGGGAGGGAACATGGCGAAAAGAGACACACAACGTGGACATGCCTTGTGAGATCACTGGCGTCAATTCGTAAATCGCAATATGTGTCTTGAAGTGATTAGCGAAAAGTTTATTATTGAAATTTGGTTAATTTTTCAATTATGCATTAAGATTTCTTTTGCGAGTATTGCCCGACTCTTCGAGAAGAAACATCTCAATGAGCAGATGTGTGCTAAATGCCAGAGGCAATTTTTGAAAATTGGGGTAGCTATAAAAAAAAAAAGACACCTGGTATGTTTATAGCTTTCAAACCACCTAAGGTATATTCTTCTGAACTATCTTACCCAGCTTGATGACATGCCTTCCTCGTGGAACTGCAGGAGATCTGTTCAGCTAAAGTTCAGTTTTCAGTCATCGTCGTCTTGGGTTGCCTTTCTATCAGCCCAGCCCTTTCTATCAGCCCAGCCCTTTCTATCAGCCCAGCCCTTTCTACCATTCCAATTAAAATGTGTGTAGAGAGTATCTTTAATATTTTGCTGCACCTAAGCGGATCAGCTGGTTTAATGGCATGGTTATGAATACCCTCACAAAGAAATTAAGCAAACACCACTGGGCGCGAAAATTCCAACGGCTCCCGCCGCTTCCTTCTCCCAGTCGTCTGACCCGCGCCGCTGCGTTGACCTAGACACACGTACATTCACAAATCAAGGAAATAAAAAATAGTATGGAATAGTATGGAAATAGTAAATGGAAGGGAGCACGTGATGACAGATGACATCACAGCTGCTGCTACTCGGGGTAGACAGACGGAACGCTAAACACTGCTTTCGCGTCTTGTTTCCCACCGGCATTGTTTTTACTCGCCGCCCCATGCGGACAGTTACACACCTGTTCAGCCAGACGCATAGTACATAAATGTGCCAGGCATGCAATTTCGCACGCAGGGACGCGAACCCGACACGATCATCATGATTCTTGTACAACAAGACAGCCATCAGGCAGACAGTGTCTGTCCCCGGGATACAAGGCGCGCGCTTGAATGCCCAGATAGTCCACAACGTCCACAACAGCTTTCGGAAAACCAGTGACGCGCTTACGTGCACACACATACGTAGCATATAGACGGGCAAAACTGTCATCACCTGCCTCCGCGAACGCCGCGCCTTCCAACAGGAGGCGCTGCAGTTGCTAGACACTTGTACGAAAAGTTATTACACGGCGAGATACGCCTATACGCACTCACTCGCCGACGTGCTGTTTCCTCACTCGCTTTGTTTTTTAGCCTTTCCGAGCACAAAGTGCGTTTCTGCACGTGCCCCCTTAAACAAGGCCTGCATACTCGCTGCCATGGGCGCAACGGAAGCTCCTCAAGTGACGCGTATTAACGACCGCAAAAACCACGAGGTTGAGTGATCCGAAATTGATGGCTTCGTTCGTTTTCAGGGGGCGCTGCAGTCAAAGTGCACGGCTGACGCGGAGCGTCGGAGACGCACCCGTCCTGCGTTCGTGCACGTGTGAGTGTGTGCGTGTGAAAACGACAGCGCGGCCACACCGATGATTTGTTGCCATCACTCATTCGAGACGCTCCGGTCTGGAGCGAGGATTTTGTTCAGCCCGTTAGCGAGGTGGTTGTTCGTCGCACTGATGATAGCCTGATAGCTTCCGTTGCCCCGCGGGATGCTCTGGGCACGCGTTGCTGAAATATGACCGCGCGAAAGTGAAGCGTAATTTGTAGTTGCATGCTTAATTATACGCGCAGCTATAGCTCGCATTGCATTTTTCCCGAGGTTCGTAATCGGACCGACCAGAAGAGAGCTCTTTAGAAGCTTGCAAAACGCTGATAATCGCCCCCTTCTACACACAATCAAGAGAGCGAGAGAGAGAGAGAGAGAGAGAAGAAAACTTTAAGAAGCATAGCTTCCTCCATGGCAGCTGCCTCCCTGTCTTCGAAATGCATGAACTTCTTTTCTAAATTTGTCTTTCGTGAACTTAGTCGGCGCAATGTACACAATCAATTCGGCTTTACGTGTAAGATATATCGTAATTGGGGGCAAGGTATCGTGATAGCAAATCGCACGTATAGTTCGCCAGTGTAAGTGCTTAGGCGAAATAATTATTCATTTTTCTGCGAATACGAGACAATTAACGTGCCAATTTGAACACAAGCCGAGTATACTTCACGAAAGATTTCATTCACCTATATGCAGTGCAAATTGAATAATAATCGGCAAACATAAAGAAAGGCCTAATTTAACAACCTGAAATTTAAATAGAATAGAACTAAGGCGTTGAATACTGTAACGTAGAGGGAAAAAAATCGCAGACTCCGAAATCCCGAGTCAATGACTAGCTGCTCTTAGAAGTTTCAAAGCTGTGGACGCCTCGGTATGACCTACACCTGCAGTCATACTACCGAACGAATGTTTACCGAAGCAATGCCGATAATTGTTCTTCACTTATTGTGCACAGCTCAATAAGAGATTTCGTGTCTCTGCAAGCAGGCTAACTCTACCATCAAATGGCAGTTCTGGTTATGTGGTGACATGGTGAACTTTGAATGGCTATACCGTGTAGCATGCTCAGTTATCACCGCCTTATATGGGCGTGAGGGGTGAAATGAGACCGCACATGTCAGCACCCGAACTGATTTAACTTCTCAGTCGAGTGCTAACTATATTGAGTAAATTGTCTGTCAAGTCCTCTCGCTTTAGCATTAGCAGATTATCAAGACACGTAGGCTGCGCGGTACGTCGGCCCAGTGGATCTGTGACTCTCGCTGATAACTTTCGTAGGGAGCCCGACAACTGTTGCTTAGTTAAAATAACATTCCTGCTTTACGCGCAATGTAGAGTCAACGGCGCATTGCGTGTAATGAGATCCCTTAATTTGTGCCATTCTAAACAGCAGACAGAATTCTCCCCAATCCATAACTCTACAAATGGTGCAAACCTGTTTCTGTTTTTTGGCGTGTATAGTCAATATCCACGAAAAAAATATAACCAACAAGCATGCCGCTTTAGATATGAAATGTTTACAAAGGAAGCACTTGGCACTCTAAACTGATGCAGTATTCATTTGCCTAAGCAGACAGACCTGCAGTTTCTTCATTGACACGAACGCAAAAGGACACACCCTTTCACTGCGCATCAGTCCCGTCACCAGGGGTCACCATGTTTAGTACACGCCATCGATAAATCAGTATTCTTTCTGACTGCTACACGCCCAGCCAAGAAAGAAGGGGCACGGGAGAGAGAATCGCGACGTCGCATCGGCGATACGCCGGAGGCAAAACTGTCGCCGCTACCGAACCAGCGGCAGCGACAGGCCGCGACAGACAGAAGCAGCCCCCCCGGTAGTAGCCCCTCGCGACAACGCATCAGCCACATGCCGGCGGCTGTATCTCCCTCTCTCTCTCAGCATTTGTATCACCCGAGCAGGGGTGGCCGCTACAAGTGGCTTGTAGGCGACGCCCCGCCTACCATGGCCGGCAAGCCCCGCCTTTCCCCGGCACAAAAGCACGCGTTCCTACGACGCTCCTCCCTCCTTCTTACAACATCAATCCCCCCCCCCCTTCCCCTTCCTTGTATTTTTATTTTTATCGTGGGGAGAGGAACGGCTTCTCGACACCGCCACACAACCTCCCCCTGTTACGTCCACTTCACCGCGAAGCAAGCCGCTCGCCGTTTCTCGGAAAACCGGTCCCGGAACGCTTGCAGTCGCAACGCGTACGCGCCGGGGCACGTAAGAGGAGACTAGAGAGGACAAGCACAGATACAGGCCGGTGGGCCAGACACGGGCTTGACGATATCAAAGAGCCCCCAAAAGCCCGTGGCATCTTATCAGTATTGTTATGAATGAAATCCTGGGTGTAGGTTGTTAACCTCGCACTTACACAGTAAAATTTTGCTCGACACTACAACAAATACACGTGTTTCTATCTTTGTTGTTGTTGTTTTTTTTTCAGCCTCGAATTCCGGTGAAATTCTGAGGAAAATCAGTATACTCGCAGACAACGAGTGTTGAGAAATTCCAACAAGAAAGCAGAGGCATCCAGACGCACGACGTTACACACACACATAAATGACACACAACGCCAGACACACATTAACGTTACCGCAGCATATAGTACACGCATGACTAATTAGGGTGAGCCAATACTAATTTTTGAGACCGAATAGAATAGTGCCAGAATCGAATCGAATACTTTTCAAATACTTTTCGAATAAGGAACAGCAGTTTCCACAATTAATTAAGAACAATGTTCACGTTCTAGTATTCTTTAGGTTAGCAAGTTCATGCCATGACATAGCACGTCGTGTGAAGCGTTATTTATTAAACATTCACTGGGGCATTATGAACAAACAAGCAGTTCGTACGCATGCACAGAACTCTTCACAGAGCACGAATGATCGATGTATAGTCTGTAAAACATGACTCACTAAGCGACGTAGCCTGTTCTAGAATAAGTAAGTCCCATGTTTTATTTCCATATTATGCCCGTAATTTTGCTACAAACTTTATGTTTAATTGGGTGCAGCTGACGTTTCGAAATCAGAAAACTATTCGAAAAGTACTCGTATTTACGAATAGTGACTGTTAGATTCGAAGATCGAATCGAATGGCACATTATTCTATTCGTTATTCGAAAGTTTCTAATCTACGCACACAACAATATACAGTATATATGAACTGAAAGGGACCCCGTATCCATTATCATCACTCTTGCCCCTCCCCTGCCTCCATATTATAAATATCACTTTATTATGTGTGTCTGTACTTTCCTTACTTTCCCGAGTACATTGTGTGATAGCACATTAGCCGCTCGCGAACCACCTGGCTGGTACTCCTGCTGTTTATCGATGAAATATTTTTGGGTTGAGTTTCATCACTGATTGGATGAGGGGTATGGTGTTATCAACGTCAGCAATACGAGTCTCAAGTTAACATGAAAATTCATCCTGTGCCTCACGTTCCATGCAACGCTTGAGTTTAGGGTCTACGTTCATCTTTGTTTCCTTTCCTTTTCTGTATATATCTTTTCCCTTTCTCCCAGAACAGGCAGCAACCCGCACCTGTCTATGGTTAACCTCCTTTCCGTCCTCGTCTCTCCCTCTTTGTTTCTGCGCGTCAGAATGGCATTTGGCCCCAAACCCAACCCGCCCCTTGGGGAAACCTGACGTCAGAAAAAGACGATTGTATCTCAGAGTATAACAAAACTATAGGCAAATATTCCCTAGGTCTAACGGTTGTTGCATTTAACGCATGTTAAGCCACAGCCTTAACACAGTCCAGCGCAGAATCAGCTTTCAATAAGTTTTCGGAGATAATAAAAAATGTATTACTAATTCTACCAGCTTCGTGAAATGCAGAAGGCATGTCCCAGCGTTACAGAATCCTTGGTTAACCAATGGTCTACTAACTATAGCCTACGTAAAAAAGATAACCTTTACCGAAAAGTTAAACAACGCCCGTTTAACATTCGACTCAAAACTCGCTATAAAATCTATTGTAACATCCTAAATAGGCTGCTCAAGGTTGCCAAAAGAAATTATTACGAATTCAGAATTGCAGAAGCCGGCACCGATACCAAAAGACAATGGAAAATAATAAATTCCTTCTTGAACCGATCCAGTTATGATAAACCAATAAGTAAGCTTCATTCATCAGATGCCACGTATACGCAACCAGTAGACATCGCCAACGCATTTAATGAGTTTTTCTGTGACCATACTTTCCATCATACCAATGATACTCAATTAGCATTTCAGCGCTGCTTACAATCATTTTACTGCTTACAATCATTAACATTAAATTAGTAGCTCATCTTATCACCCGCCCGTTATCTCATGTTACGAATTTAGTATTTAAAAGTGGAGTATTTCCAAGTGAACTGAAAAAAGCAAAAAATTATTCCAGTATTTAAAAAGGGTGACAGCTCCTGCATTTCTAATTATCGCCCTATAGCAATTCTTCCTTTCTTTAGCAAAGTTATCGAAAAATGTATTGAAAACCGTCTAACTAAATACTTGTCAAAATTTAACGTTCTTTCACCTAATCAATTTGGCTTCAGGGTAGGTTCCTCGACAGACTACGCTATACTTTCTTTCACAGATCAAATAAAATGCGCCATAGATGCCGGTTTCTATACGCAGGATCAGTTTTTATCGATCTATCCAAATCATTTGACTCAATAAGTCACGTCATCTTACTTGCTAAACTACGGGCAGTAGGCGTCGATGGCCCTGCACTAGAACTTGTAAAAAGTTACCTAACAGATAGACAACAGGCTGTGTATTTTAATTCTTCGCTTTCTAAATTCATAATAAACACTAAAGGGGTTCCGCAGGGGTCAATACTTGGCCCACTTCTATTCCTGCTTTATGTCAATGATTTACCTGGCTGTCTATCAGAAACTGAGGCCTTCCTTTACGCCGACGACACCACTTTACTTGCAACCGATCGTTCACTAACGTCGCTGACTGCTAAGCTAAATACTGATCTGAGCAATATTTTAATGTGGTGCCATCTTAACTCCCTAAAGATAAATCCTGCCAAAACGTATTTTATGCTTTTTTCATTCAAATCATAGGACACCTGAATTCATTCCCACTGTCAACCTAAACTCTCTTGTCATCAGTGCAGTAAATGAATGTTCATTTCTTGGTATAATTCTAGATTCTAACTTAAAATTTACAAGACATATTGCCTATTTAAAGCGCAGACTTGCTCCCGGTATTAGAATTCTACTTAAAGCTAGGTATTATTTTAGCAAACCAACATTGCTAACTCTGTATTATTCATTTATTCATAGCCATATCAATTATTGTATTACAGCGTGGGGTAGCACATATCCAACCCATACAGCACCGCTAGAGCATTTGCAGAATCAGGCCATCCGGATATTGTCGTTCAGCTCATTCTACTGCAGTGCTTCTGATATGCTTCAAAACACAATCTACTCCAATAAATAAACTTGTTAAATATAATTTGGCCGTAATGTTCGTTAAGATAATAAATGGTCCTCCCCCAGTAAATATATTTTCGGAGGTTCCCTTGGTAAACTTGAACTGCACAAGGTTTGCAGCTAACAATAATTTCCTATTGCCACTAATTCATACTAATTATGGAAAACAATCTGGATATTTCACAGCATTGTCCACTTGGAACAGCCTCCCACTAGATGTCAAGCGCTCTTCTTCGTTAGGTCTCTTCAAGAAAACCTTATTCACTTTTCTACTAGAGAAACAAAATTGATCACATATTTAGTCTATTCACTTCACTCCGGCTCATTTCTCTTTCGTTTCTTTTTCCCTTATATGATTTACAATTATGCACACAATAAACTTTTTTCGTTCGTTTTGTTGTGAATGCTTTAGCTACTACCTTAATTGTACTAATAGTTAGTGACTCTGTATTATTTCCAGTTTGTACTTCATTTACTTTGCCTAATATTCCACTTAGTGATTACTACATTGCTGTTTTAAGTTATATATTAGCACAAATGTATATTTTCTGTCAGGAGGTCCCCTTTCAGCTACATGCTCTGGGACCTCCTTCTGTATACTTATGTAAGCTGTATTCTACTTACGAAAGAAAATAAACTGAAACTGAAACTGAAACTGAAGCCATAGCACTTTCATCGCGGCATGCGGAAGTGTTAAGGCCAAACTACAGGTACGCTTGCCGGCTGGCGAAAGCGTGCACCCGGCCGCGCGCCTTGCGTTTGCCGCGCGTCGCGAGGAATGGCGGCTTGAACCTATAGAGAAGTCGCGCGCCAGCGCGCGCGCCCACTTGGTACAGTGCCTAGAGTATATTCTAGGCACTGTACACTTGGCTCACTATTTTCCGCCTTGTTAGACATAGTTTCCTATTTTATTGCGATAGCAATTATATGGACGCTCAAAGCGGATTTCTGCCGTCGCCGTGAGGTTCCGTATGACGTCAAACGGCGATGAAATCCTCGCCGCGCGCCGTATGCTTTATGTGCGAGTGAAAGCGCGCGCTATCGCGGGAAGCGAACGCACGGCGGAGAGCAAACGCGCGTTTTTGTAAGGCAGCCAGAGCAACGATATTTATCTAGAGAAGATATCCGTGCTCGCCCCGAGTTTAGACGCATATAAGATCTATCCCACACCAATTAATCACCATGGTGAGCGTCAAGCTAAACTTACGTAATACTTTCTTTGAACGTTGGCGAACGTCGACGGTTTTCCTTCTTTCTCAAGTCGTGCACCATCGAGGTGCGACGCCATGCAACGCCGCTGGCACGCTCCTTGTCACGCCAGCGTTATATGAGGCGCCTGCAGGGCAACGCTAAAGCTTTGCTGTATCGACCGCTTTCAATTCTTCGGGCGTAATTGACAATTTTCTAAGGTTTCAACAGCAACGGTGACTCTCGAGGCGCCGAGTGGGCGAGGTAAGGAGAAAGACACATGCTCACAAACGGTTGTTCTGAGGAGCTACACCAGGTGCGCTGTTTCCATATATAGGGTATAGGGTGCCTACATGCAACGAAACGGCGTTGCATGTATAGGCACCCTAATATAGGGAACCTATACATGCAAGCCCTGTATTGCATGTAGGCTCCCTATGTGTATCCACTTCAGTCCGCAGGTGCTCACAATTTTAACGCGAAACCGTTAAGGGCCCCGTGTCGCAGAAAATCCGGTGTCGGCGTCCGGCGTCGGCGTTGGCGTCCCGTGAGCGAAAATTGCCGTATATGTTTAGGTAACTGTATAAGCCACACATTGCTATTTGACGTGCGGTATATGGGGGTTATATTGCTGCCACCATTCTATCAATCAAGTTGCTAATACCTTGTCTTACATTCTTGACAAAGTTAAGCCTCGGAATATTGAGTTGCTTTTGCCGATTGTAGCTGTTCCTCAATAGATGAATTTGGTCCCTCCGTCTTACAGACGGTATCAAGAGCAATTACAAAGCGCATTTATATTTATTTATTTACCCAACAGTTTCGGTCGGTGGACCTCCCTTGAAAAAGGTCGGTCCACCAACCGCAACTGTTGGGTAAATAAAGCTTAGATAACCGCGAAGTTGTGCTTCTCATTTTAACACGAAAGTGTTTTATGCCAGGGTCCACCAAGACTTCACTGACGTATTTCCGTCACGGAAATACGTCATAGAACATAATACAAAGAAAGAAACCAGAAGAAAAAAATGTGGTTGATCCCTCTTATATAGGAATCGGTATAGAACACGAAAGTGAAACGTGTCTTCACAGAAGTAGTGTAATGTTTATTGCACATTGATATATAATGTCTATTGGTGTTTTGTGGCTAAAGCGCCCTTAGGCGTTGATGCACCCACGCTGACGCCTGGTGGCACGTCTCCTCCATCACGACTACCAACGTCGATGACCATGAGCAACCGTCGTGCATATGGAAGCTGCACTACGCTGCACACGCTAGCACAACGCGAAAGACGAAGCACGTAACTGACACACTAATACAACGCGCAAGACAAAGCACGTAACTGAATCGTCACCGAATCAAATCAGCGCGTACAGCGCGTCGTAATTGCAGCCTCCGCGATCAACTTCAGAAACATTTTCAGAGCTAATTGCGGAGGCCACGCTCCGCTGTGCTGAGTACGGTGAACGCCACCTAGGTGGCGTTGGTAGTGCTTCTTGATGCCAGCGTCCCTTCGAATGCTGGCATCAAGGCGTCGTAGTGCTGAGACCACCGAAGCGTTCACTGTCGGTGCGCGTTAGTGTCATAATGCAGTACTTCTCTTTTCTGCTCGTAGGCGGCGGCACCGCCCCGAGCAAGAGCGCGGGTACACGGAGGAGTGTTAGATATACAAGGCGCGTCTGTGTAGCTCTCTGCAAATGCGTTGTGGCGCAATGGGTTAAACGCTCGGCGATCTATCGTCGCGGACCGAGAGGTCGTGGGTTCGATTTCCAAATTTTGCATGTTTGTGGAACTTTTTCTTCTGGTTTCTTTCTTTGTATTATGTTCTATGACGTATTTCCGTGACGGAAATACGTCAGTGAAGTCTTGGTGGACCCCGGCATAAAACACTTTCGTGTTAAAAGTTCCACAAACATGCAAAATTTGGAAATCGAACCCACGACCTCTCGGTCCGCGACGATAGATCGCCGAGCGTTTGCAGAGAGCTACACAGACGCGCCTTATATATCTAACACTCCTCCGTGTACCCGCGCTCTTGCTCGGGGCGGTGCCGCCGCCTACGAGCAGAAAAGAGAAGTACTGCATTATGACACTAACGCGCACCGACAGTGAACGCTTCGGTGGTCTCAGCACTACGACGCCTCGATGCCAGCATTCGAAGGGACGCTGGCATCAAGAAGCACTACCAACGCCACCTAGGTGGCGTTCACCGTACTCAGCACAGCGGAGCGTGGCCTCCGCAATTAGCTCTGAAAATGTTTCTGAAGTTGATCGCGGAGGCTGCAATTACGACGCGCTGTACGCGCTGATTTGACTCGGTGACGATTCAGTTACGTGCTTTGTCTTGCGCGTTGTATTAGTGTGTCAGTTACGTGCTTCGTCTTTCGCGTTGTGCTAGCGTGTGCAGCGTAGTGCAGCTTCCATATGCACGACGGTTGCTCATGGTCATCGACGTTGGTAGTCGTGATGGAGGAGACGTGCCACCAGGCGTCAGCGTGGGTGCATCAACGCCTCAGGGCGCTTTAGCCACAAAACACCAATAGACATTATATATCAATGTGCAATAAACATTACACTACTTCTGTGAAGACACGTTTCACTTTCGTGTTCTATACCGATTCCTATATAAGAGGGATCAACCACATTTTTTTTTCTAAATACACTTGGCCCATTGATAAATCCAGTTACTACTATATATATATATATATATATATATATATATATATATATATTGCCATCGTGTCCCTTGTTATACTTGATCGCCACTATAGCTGATCATGGATTTCATTAATTTATTCAGAGTCTAGCGCAATCCAACCAGAATCTTTTAATGAAGCCCGCAAGTACACGCAAAGTGCCTAGAGCGGCCAGTCGCGCCGACATTTTGCGTGTATTCGCGGGCTTCTTTCACGATCGAAAAAACACTTTTACGTAGCACGTATTGAGCAACAGAAAGCTGTATCGGGCGGTTTTCATGATGCACTATAATATTCTCATTGATAATTTTCATCTAACTATAAGATTTGAAAAGTTGATTAATTAATAATCTAACTAACATAATTAGGCGGAATGCAAAAAGATAATCTGAGTATCTCCAAGCAACGGCAAACACCATTACTTTGGCTCTGTCCAGCTACGTAGCATTTGCATATTTTAAAATCTTGTTGCATGATAGTTGGGACACCCTGTATAGGTACAGATGCCTGCATTTGATTTTTAAGAAAGGCATTTTTTTCACAACCGCTATTACACGGATAACGCTAGCGCATGCCACTGCTCAGACGTCTCAGATTCATTCCCTAAGGCATATTTCAAAGGGGGAGTTCATTGAATCTTGTATCATGCTTAAAACCTACATATTCGTAATTCCTTGTATGTGATAACGTCAACGGCTGCACTGCTGTTGGAGTCGTTTTGGACATGCGAAAGGCAATCTGTTGTCGAACAGAGCCACAACAATAACTCTAGATAACTTTGCGAGTTTCTAACAAATACTTCTTTAAAGTCTCACTACCCAGAATCAGATAAGAGCCATTCTAAAACTGTCCGCAAGCAACGAGCGCATTTTAGCTAAATATGTCTTCAGCCCATTTTAAAGTGAGTTGAACAAAAGAATTTTCAGCGTAATACAAGATTTTTTAAATGTCGTCTTTAGTTATTTCACAAGAGCACACAGCGCTGTCGTGTTTTCCCCATCATGCACAAGAAGCACTTATTACAGCGAAGCTGTTTAATTCTAGCCCCGGTATGCATACCCTGCATGCGCTCCCGTGGGGGTGTACCCTGGGCGGCTTGCGTCCGTATATCGTGGACAGGAATGGAGACGGTTGTGCACGTGGTCTACGGTTATGTAGTTATAACGTCACACGCGTCGGAGGTACCGGCGCTGCCGGAATGGAAACAGGTAGGGGAGAGAGGGAAAGAGGGTGGTGACGGCGCTAAAGCAATAGAGACGGGTTGGGGGAAAGGGGGAAAGAGTGTGGCGACAGTGCTGCAGCAATAAAGACGGGTAGGGGGAGAGGGGGAAAGAGTGTGGTGACGGCACCTGTGCACGTGACCTGCGCTATTGTGGTTATGACGTCACGTGCGCCGCAGATGCCGGCGCTGCTGGAATGGAAACAGGTAGGGGAGAGGGGGAAAGAGTGTGGTGACGGCGCTAAAGCAATAGAGACGGGTAGGGGAGAGGTTGCAAGAGTGGCGAAAGCGCTTCAGCAATAAAGACGGGTAGGGGGAGAGGGGGAAAGAGTGTGGTGACGGCACCTGCGACGTGACCTGTGCTAGTGTGGTTATAACATCACGTGCATCGGAGATGCCGGCGCTGCTGGAATGGAAACAAGTAGGGGAGAGGGGGAAAGAATGTGGTGACGGCGCTAAAGCAATAGAGACGGGTAGGGGAGAGGTTGCAAGAGTGGCGAAAGCGCTTCAGCAATAAAGACGGGTAGGGGGAGAGGGGGAAAGAGTGTGGTGACGGCACCTGTGACGTGACCTGTGCTAGTGTGGTTATAACATCACGTGCATCGGAGATGCCGGCGCTGCTGGAATGGAAACAAGTAGGGGAGAGGGGGAAAGAGTGTGGTGACGGCGCTAAAGCAATAGAGACGGGTATGGGAGAGGTTGCAAGAGTGGCGAAAGCGCTTCAGCAATAAAGACGGGTAGGGGGAGAGGGGGAAAGAGTGTGGTGACGGCACCTGTGACGTGACCTGTGCTAGTGTGGTTATAACATCACGTGCATCGGAGATGCCGGCGCTGCTGGAATGGAAACAAGTAGGGGAGAGGGGGAAAGAGTGTGGTTTCGGCACTTGTGCACGTGGCCTGCGCTTCTGTGGTTATAACGTCACGTGCGTCGGAGATGCCGGCGCTGATGGCATGGAAACAGGTAAGGGAGAGGGGGAAGAGTGTGGCGACGGCGCTAAAGCAATAGAGACGGGTTGGGGGAAAGGGGGAAAGAGTGTGGCGACAGTGCTGCAGCAATAAAGACGGGTAGGGGGAGAGGGGAAAGAGTGTGGTGACGGCACTTGTGCACGTGGCCTGCGCTTCTGTGGTTATGACGTCACGTGCGCCGCAGATGCCGGCGCTGCTGGAATGGAAACAGGTAGGGGAGAGGGGGAAAGTGTGGTGACGGCGCTAAAGCAATAGAGACGGGTTGGGAGAAAGGGGGAAAGAATGTGGCGACAGTGCTGCAGCAATAAAGACGGGTAGGGAGAGAGGGGGAAAGAGTGTGGTGACGGCACCTGTGCACGTGACCTGCGCTATTGTGGTTATGACGTCACGTGCGCCGCAGATGCCGGCGCTGCTGGAATGGAAACAGGTAGGGGAGAGGGGGAAAGAGTGTGGTGACGGCGCTAAAGCAATAGAGACGGGTAGGGGAGAGGTGACAAGAGTGGCGAAAGCGCTTCAGCAGTAAAGACGGGTAGGGGGAGAGGGGTAAGAGTGTGGTGACGGCACCTGTGCACGTGACCTGTGCTAGTGTGGTTATAACATCACGTGCATCGGAGATGCCGGCGCTGCTGGAATGGAAACAAGTAGGGGAGAGGGGGAAAGAGTGTGGTGACGGCACTTGTGCACGTGGCCTGCGATATTGTGGTTATAACGTCACGTGCGTCGGAGATGCCGGTGCTGATGGCATGGAAACAGGTAGGGGAGAGGGGGGAAGAGTGTGGTGACGGCGCTAAAGCAATAGAGACAGGTAGGGAAGAGGAGAAAGAGTGTGGCAACAGCGCTGCAGTAATGGAGACGCGTAGGGGGACAGGGAGAAGAGTGTGGCGACGGCGCCTGTGCACGTGACCTGCGCTTTTGTGATTATAACGTCACGCGTGTTGGAGGTGCTGGTGCGGCTGCAGCAGCGGTTGCGGCAGATGCAGATGCGGTGACCGTGGCGGCGATTGTGTCGGCGTAGTGTGGCGCTGAATGAAAAAAAATGTATGATTTCGTAATGTATGCAGCCCATGTATGCAGCCTAAACACCTTCACTGGTAATCTGCCCCCATATGAATGTTGCGGCCCCACGAATTTTGACTGTGTCAATCAAAACTCTATATGAACTACTATGGGAGGCTGGTTTTCATAGTCATGGTGAATTGCATGTTCGGGTCAATGCGATATAATTTGGAGCTTTCCGAACGATATATGAACGAAGTTTATTTAGACATTCAACCAGAAGGTTTCCTTAAAAAACAAAATGCATCACGCGCCGCTGCAGTATATACAGGGGCTTTTTTTTTTTTTTTTGCTGCCCTGAATTTAAAAAAATTGCCTTTGGCAGGTAGTACAATTCTTACCCTTGATTTAAATTTTAACTCGGTGAGGGTGCCATTATTTCTACGAGAAATCGAAATGCTTAATTGTATAGTAAGCATAATTCAGATAATTAACTTCCTACTTAATTATTTTACGCCACATATGTTAATCTACGAATTGTAGCTAGTGAGTTCGCAACGCATATCCACATTGAACGAATTCTCAGGACTGCCGCATGCAGGTTCGAGATACTAATTTTCAAAGTGTTCTACGAAGTGCGTTGTTGTTCCAGTTACTCATCATACCGTCTCGGTGAAGCAGCGCATTGACCAGGACAAAGCGGAGAGGCACAAGAACACACGACACTCGCCGCTGCACTCGCAGCTACATTATTTCAGAACGAAGACTTCATGTTTATATACCTGCGCACCCTCGGACGAAGAGATATGCAAAACAAGATTAAAATCACTTTTAAAATCATATATCCGCGCTAACTCGGGTGTCAAAGATAGGCAACATATCTAACATAGTGCGCTCTAGTCGTTGCAACCCTAACACATTTATGTCAGTTATTAACAAATTTATTCTAGTGCCCTACCAAAAAGGTGAGCTCACGATGGCTCAGTAGAACAGATGGTTGACTGATACAGTCGAAACCGGATATAATAAATCTGAAGGCGATAACACAAAAGTTCGATATAAAGGTAATTCGATATATAAAATAACAAAAATACAGAAATTTTCAAGGGGATTTGACAGCTGTTCTATATACAGAATAATTCGTTGTATATGAGTTCGATATATCCGGGTTCGACTCTTTTGTTAATGTGGAAGGCATCTATACTATTTCCCTGGTCCGCTGATCCTTACGGTGAGAAAGAACTGTATACTGTCACTGAAAATTGGCAAGTACCCACACTGCGATCAGTGCCCTTTCATATGGGAATGAATATTTTCTCCCAGTGATCTTTTGTGTTCCAAAAGTCTTGTGTTCACACACCGACCTGTTTGGCCGATGAATACTTTTCGAGAAGATAGGTGCAAACAGTATACAATGGATGAGCTACACTTGACAAACGCTAGCCGTATGCCTTACCGTGCATTTATACCTATTTACTTATATTGTTGATGAAACTCTACGATCCAGCCCGGTACATATTTTACCGAGCTCCTTAGGTGCTGAAAATATTTCTAGACCATACCTGCTACCTATATACGTTTTTTACCCTTCCCCTAGTGCAGGGTAGCAAACCAGAATCTTGTCCGGCTATACCTCCCTGCCTTTCTCACCCCGTTTATCTACCTCTCTCTCTAGGTTATGCGTACTCTTGTGCTCATGCGGTATTTACACAATTTCTGTCTTGCTGCTATTCTCTTTTAATGCGAAAGCATTATATGCCCAATTTCGCGAAAATCCGGCGTCGTAGTCGGCGGCGTGACCTAACGATGGTACCAAAAATGGCTGACGGTGCAAACAGGCCAAAACGCCAAAAATGTTCGGATTAACGTCACATATCTCAGGCACGTTCCTGTTATAATGAAGAAATGAAGACGATGACATCCCGGGCTCAGCGATCATCATCACGAGCAGAAGGCACGAGATCGGCGTTCGAACACCACCATCTTGTTCTCCCTGCGTACTTTTCCGAGATACCGCCTGTTTGTTAGACTTGCCCAATAAACCTCTTTACACTGTAAACAATGTATGGTATGATAAAGCTTTATTTAGAGAGGGATGGCTCATCGGCCTATTAAGGGTAAAACAATGTAAATTAATGGCTTTGAAAAGGACATTTGCTACATTTCGGTTTGGGTGGGAATCGGACCCGGGCCTCCAGGTTGCGAGAAGATAAAGCTTTATTTAGAGAGGGATGGCTCATCGGCCTGTTAAGGGTAAAACAATGTAAATTAATGGCTTTGAAAAGGACATTTGCTACATTTCGGTGTGGGTGGGAATCGGACCCGGGCCTCCAGGTTGCGAGAATCGCACACTTCCGCGACGTCACTGCGGCTCCACCGTTCTGGTTGACTAAAGGTGTGCCTAGTGCGTGCCTGATTGCAACGTCACGTCGCAGTCATGAGTGCATAAAATAAAAAAAAGGTGGTTGATCCCTCTTATATAGGAATCGGTATAGAACACGAAAGTGAAACGTGTCTTCACAGAAGTAGTGTAATGTTTATTGCACATTGATATATAATGTCTATTGGTGTTTTGTGGCTAAAGCGCCCTTAGGCGTTGATGCACCCACGCTGACGCCTGGTGGCACGTCTCCTCCATCACGACTACCAACGTCGATGACCATGAGCAACCGTCGTGCATATGGAAGCTGCACTACGCTGCACACGCTAGCACAATGCGAAAGACGAAGCACGTAACTGACACACTAATACAACGCGCAAGACAAAGCACGTAACTGAATCGTCACCGAGTCAAATCAGCGCGTACAGCGCGTCGTAATTGCAGCCTCCGCGATCAACTTCAGAAACATTTTCAGAGCTAATTGCGGAGGCCACGCTCCGCTGTGCTGAGTACGGTGAACGCCACCTAGGTGGCGTTGGTAGTGCTTCTTGATGCCAGCGTCCCTTCGAATGCTGGCATCGAGGCGTCGTAGTGCTGAGACCACCGAAGCGTTCACTGTCGGTGCGCGTTAGTAGACAGTTTTAGCAGAGCGTTCACGGCCCGCTCCGCTCAGACCGTCGTGTCCTAACGATTCGCGTAGAGCCGCTCAGCGGAACGCAAGCGGGAGCGCTAATGCGCGTGCGCACAACGCTTATATCGGCAGCGGAACGAAGAACGCTGCCCACGGTCCGCTACCAAGCCATTTGAGCGGAGCGTTAGGCTGCGTCTACTGGTTGATTTGTCGTTTTACAGCCACGCTGAGCGCGCGTGGCTGGCGTCTCTGGGAGACGCGCTTGTCAAACAAGCCAAATCAACGCAGTTCCTGCAGCCAACGGTGTGCGTGAAATGTTAGCGGAGCGGAGCGTAAGCAACGCTCTGCTAAAACTGTCTATTGTCATAATGCAGTACTTCTCTTTTCTGCTCGTAGGCGGCGGCACCACCCCGAGCAAGAGCGCGGGTACACGGAGGAGTGTTAGATATATAAGGCGCGTCTGTGTAGCTCTCTGCAAATGCGTTTGTGGCGCAATGGGTTAAACGCTCGGCGATCTATCGTCGCGGACCGAGGGGTCGTGGGTTCGATTTCCAAATTTTGCATGTTTGAGGAACTTTTTCTTCTGGTTTCTTTCTTTGTATTATGTTCTATGACGTATTTCCGTGACGGAAATACGTCAGTGAAGTCTTGGTGGACCCCGGCATAAAACACTTTCGTGTTAAAAACACCGTCCAAGCACACCGTACAGATGGTTAACCAGCGAAGCTGAAACGTGCTGCCTCGGTGTTTAGCAGTGGGTTAATCCCGACGCTGTATTGAAGCGTTTCTCAATTATTGGTTACATGTTTGTGTTTCTAGTGGAACGCAGGCGCCAATGGCGGGCGGATGCTGCTAACCACGACGCCGAGCTAACTCGAGATATCGAACGCATGCGACAACGATGAGCCGAGGAGACGGCGTTGCGGGCAGAGAAGCGTAAACGTGGCAATGGCGGGAACGCCTTCGCTAACGACGTCACTAATGGCGATGGCAACGGCGCGTGCGCTTGGGTACGACGTAGAGAATAACATAACTGACGGCGCAGCCAATGGTGACGTTTAGAGAAACATAGGTCGAATGGTTTTAACAGCACAGCTGTTTACGCCAGCCGTAATTTGTGGTGCGTATCAAGAAACTAAATAAACGAAAATAAATTTTCTCGCCGAAGTGGGATTCGGACCCGCGTATCCCGGGTCCCAAGGCGAGCGTCGTAACTACTAGGCTATACAGCCTCGTTTGCAGAACATGCATTTATGCGAACCATATGATTGCGTTCGAGCGTCGTCGTCTTCGTCCACAGTTGGCGCGTTCGTACGCTCGTGCTCTGCGAGGTGAAGAGGTTTTGCGCGCTATGAGAGCGAGAGAGAGAGAGGGACGCATTCACGGAGCGGGTCTTCTGGAACGCGGTGTCGGCATTGGGACGTGATGTCGGTGTAGCAAGCTGCGCTATGCAACGCGCAGTGTCGGCCGTAAGTCAGACACACGCGAAAAGAAATTATCATCATCAAGAGTAATAAGATGAAAAGTGCGCGCGCACTTCCAGAAAATGCTGGGCTACGATCGCCCAGCTTCACTGTTTCAAGCGTTGCGCGGCCGTGTGCAAGGTTTTTCGTTTCGCCTAGCCATATACAGCTTTCGCTGTAAAAAGCATTAATGTCCAATTGAACGCCATTGAACGGTCCTTCGAGTTATGAACTCGTCGCGGGCAAGCGAGCGAGCGCGTTGAGACGCTTGGTGCGTTTTCATTTGGCCTTACCGAGCGTACTTTGAACGCGGGCGAGAGCTTGCGCGGACAAGGAGCGCGCGGAAAAAGGCATTTCACCAAAGCGACTATAAAGCTTTCGTATTCTCACCCGTAAGCTGTTTAAAGTGTCTCCGCCGAATTTTTACAGCTAAGCTGTTAGCCTCTAGTTGGTCAGGATTTTTCGTGGCGTGCTCACCTAAAGAACGGCAGCTGGAAAAGGGATTTGTGTTTGAGTTTCCGCGCAACATAATTATGTTTCTCGTACATTCGAATTACAATCCTATGCTATCATGTCTGCAGGTTGTGTGTAAGTCGTACCTGCCAAATTTTCCGACGCATTCTACTTTTGAACATTAATTCAATAAGGCACTTGCTCTCGGCGGGTGGCTTAGAAGAATGATCGAGGATATATGCTGCACTTCAACACGAGTGCGCGCGCGCGCGTGAGTTACGTCATTTGTGGTGGTGGTGCTTGTGTAACGTCGTCTAACGTCCGCACCAGCTTCGCTGTACAATCACTTTCACAGGGTGGATGAAATAGGGGCGGATTTATTTATTACGCTCCTCCTAAAAGCCACTGCGCACATAACGAACCAACTTATAGGCTGCAGAATCCTTACACAGCCCATGTTTTTCTTATCCTGCATTTTTTAGCCATTCATTCATTTATTTAACGTTTTTTTCAGCAGCGTGACCTGCAGCGACCTGCTTTGACCAACCCTACTGTGTGTGACCTGCACTGTGTGTTCTACTTTATTCTTTGAGATTTGTCATCTTGCTCTTTCTTTCCGCTTTCCACCCCTTCTTCCTATCTTTCATTTCTATGTTTATATCTCCTCCTTTCTAAAGAGCATGCAGGCGTTGTGCTCCTTCCGGCGGCAGTTGCTAGCCTGCTCCTCGCTTTCTCTTTCCTGTCAAATGTATGCTTTCAAATCAAATAATAATAATAATTCTGTGGGAAACATTCATTCCCATATTAAAGGCCATTGTTCGCAGTGTGGGTGCTTTGCCACTTTTTAGTAACACTACAGTTCTTCCTCAACATAAGGATCAGCGGATCAGGGAAATAGTGTAGAAGCCTTCCACATTAACAAAAGAAAAGAGGGTTGTATCAGACAACCCTCTGTAGAGTACGTAGAGTATGCGTATGAAGCAAAGCAAAATAAAGGCAGCATAGATACATTTACAATGGGCGACTCCAATGCAAAAGTGGGGGAAAAGCAGGTTGGTGAGCAAGCAATTGGCAACTACGGCATCGATTCTAGGAATGCAAGAGGAGAGATGTTAGTAGAATTCGCAGAAAGGAATAGGCTCCGAATAATGAATACCTTCTTCAGGAAGCGCAGCAGCCGAAAGTGGACCTGGAAAAGCTCTAATGGAGAAACAAAGAATGAAATAGATTTCATACTCTCTGCCGATCCAAGCATAGTGCAAGATGTAGAAGTGCTAGGTAAGGTAAAGTGCAGTGACCATAGGTTAGTGAGGTTCAGGATTTACCTCAATTTGAAGAGCGAAAGAGTGAAATTAGTCAAGAGGAAACAGGCCAACCTAGAGGCAGTAAGGGTAAAAGCAGACCAATTCAGCCTGGTGCCCGCAAACAAATATGCAGCTTTAGAACAGGAAGATAAAGACAGCATAGAGGTAATGAATGAAACCGTAACTAGGTTGATCTCAGAAGCAGCAATTGAAGTGGGAGGTAAGGCACCAAGGAAACCAGTAGGTAAGCTCTCCCAAGAAACAAAGGACCTAATAAAGAAACGACAAAACATGAAAATGTTCAACTCAAGAGATCAGATAGAATTCGCTGAACTGTCAAAACTGATCAACAAGAAGAAAGTAAGGGATATTCGAAATTATAACGTGGGGAAGATTGAGGAAGCCGTAAAATATGGACGCAGCATTAAATCAGTAAGAAGAAAACTTGGCATAGGACAAGGCAAGATGTATGCACTGAAAGATAAGCATGGTAATATCATCAGCAATTTCGATGACATAGTAAAAGCAGCGGAAGAATTCTATACCGACCTGTACAGTACACAAAATAGCCAAGCTACTTTCATTCGAAATAGTGATGAACCGGATACAGAGGCTCCTTCTACAACTAGCGATGAAGTTAGAAGGGCCTTGAAAGACGTGACCAGGGGAAAAGCTGCTGGAGAAGATGAAATAACAGTAGATTTAATCAAAGATGGAGGAGATATCATGCTTGAAAAGCTTGCGGCCCTTTATACGCAATGCCTCACAACTTCAAGTGTACCAGAGAGCTGGAAGAACGCCAACATTATACTAATCCATAAGAAGGGAGAGACGTTAAAGAATTGAAGAATTATAGACCCATTAGCTTGCTTTCAGTATTGTATAAAATATTAACCAAGATAATTTCCAATAGAATCAGGGAAACACTTGACTTCAGCCAACCAAGAGAACAGGCTGGCTTCAGGAAGGGATATTCTACGATGGATCATATCCATGTCATCAATCAGGTAATCGAGAAATCTGCGGAGTACAATCAACCTCTCTATATGGCTTTCGTAGATTATGAAAAGGCATTTGATTCAATAGAGATACCAGCAGTCATAGAGGCATTGCGTAATCAAAGAGTACAGGAGGCATACGCGAATATCTTAGCAAACATCTACAAGGATTCGACAGCTACCTTGGTTCTCCACAAGAAAAGTAGAAAGTTACCTATCAAGAAAGGGGTCAGGCAAGGAGACACAACCTCTCCAATGCTATTCACTGCATGCCTAGAAGAAGTATTCAAGCCTTTAGACTGGGAAAGCTTAGGAGTGAGGATCAACGGCGAATATCTCAGCAACCTCCGATTTGCAGATGACATTGTCCTATTCAGCATAATGGAGACGAATTACAGCAAATGATTGAGGACCTTAACTGAGAAAGTGTAAGAGTGGGGTTGAAGATTAATATGCAGAAGGCAAATATAATGTTTAATAGCCTGGCAAGGAAACAAGAATTCAGGATCGCCAGTCAGCCTCTAGAGTCTGTAAAGGAGTACGTTTATCTAGGTCAATTACTCACAGGGGACCCTGATCACGAGAAAGAAATTTACAGAAGAATAAAATTGGGTTGGAGTGCATACGGCAGGCATTGCCAAATCCTGACTGGGAGCTTATCACTGTCGTTGAAAAGAAAAGTGTACAATCATTGCATTCTACCGGTGCTAACATATGGGGCAGAAACTTGGAGGTTAACAAAAAAGCTCGAGAACAAGTTAAGGACCGCACAAAGAGCGATAGAACGAAAAATCTTAGGACTAACGTTAAGAGACAGGACGAGAGCGGTGTGGATCAGAGAACTAACGGGGATAGCCGATATTCTAGTCGACATTAAGCGGAAGAAATGGAGCTGGGCAGGCCATGTAATGCGTAGAATGGATAACCGGTGGGCCATTAGGGTTATAGAATGGATACCAAGAGAAGGGAAGCGCAGTCGAGGTCGGCAGAAAACCAGATGGGATGATGAAGTTAGGAAATTTGCAGGCGCAAGTTGGAATACGCTGGCGCAAGACAGGGGTAATTGGAGATCGCAGGGAGAGGCCTTCGTCCTGCAGTGGACATAAAATAGGCTGATGATGATGATGATGAGATACATTTACAACCGCCCTAATACTTAACCCGAATGTGCCTTAAGCGTCTTATTGTTTTTACTACGGAAGGTGCTAGTGATTTCTAGACGCGTTGATTTGAATTTCCTTGCTTAATGCGTGTTCTTTCGAAAGCAGAATGTTTGCTCCTTACGAACAGTGAGTTTCCAAATTAACCCATTAGAAATGTGTCTTCTGTGTTCGTATTAAGTGTGACGGTGGCTGTGCATAACAAATTAAGCAATAAGCACCTTTACATAAGACAGCGTAAAGAATCCAATACAAAAAAAAAATTAGGGGCAGCTTCACACTAGTGGTGCGAAGACTGGGCAAACAGCGAAGCTGGCGACCCCGCCTAGCTTTATCTCGGTTCGGCCACGTTTTGCGCTAGATCATCCCGGAATCATCGACAGCCCAAGGAGCAACGAACACTCGGTCATTAAAGTATGTGGACGCTTCTGGATGCTCAAACGCTTTGGCTCGGTTTCGCGGGCTAGTAACTCCGGATCTTCTGCGAATCACCGACGTTTCGGCGGTGCGGTACTTGGAATCAGACCGAAGTCGTCTTACTCGCTCTCGAGTAGCGGCGCGGCGGCTTTGCGCCGCGCTTCCTCTTCTTCGGGAGTGGCGCTCTTCTTCGGCTGCCCCATTTTCGGGGCGATGTGCTCGGCGCGGAGACAGTGGGGCTTTGGTGTCGCCACGGCGGCGACGCGGAGCTATATATCCCGTGGGTCGGCACAGTGACGTCACGGCTTAGGTCCGCCTCTGCGCAGCCGCTGCAACCACTCCGCACGGCACGGTGACGTCATGTCTCGGCAAAGCTAAGGCGAAGGGATGCGGCGCGCGCGGTGACATCACGGCTCACACGTTTGTGGCGAGGCTCGGCGCAATCGGCGCAGCTGCGGCAAAGCGTTGCTAGGCAACGCATCGTGTCGTCATCGCCAGGCGGGGGTTTTGCGGCGTACACTCGACGGACCATCCTCGAGCCTAAACAGCTTCGCTAGTTCACAGTGCCATTGCACTAGGACCCTTTCTGCACTACCTCCAGGATCGGCACACAGTTTTTGTTCGCACTACGCCGCCTAACCAAGAGCTTAAACAGCTCCGCTGTTAAATCCATTCACAACGCAGAAGGATACGCTAATGTCTCTTTCATATCGTTTAAATAAATGCATAATAGAATAGACAGCTGACTTTTTTGATAATTGAAAGCTGATTCTGACACGCTCACAGTCTCATTCAGGCAAACGTTGCAATGTCGGTTGCCGTTGATGCGCTGAGAGCCCAACACGACTGCTGGTATTGCTGCGCGACTGGCCGCTCGACGCACTTTGCGTGTATTCGCGGGCTTCTTTCGCGCTCGGAAAAACGTCTTTATGTAGCACGTATTGAGCAACAGAAAGCTGTATCGAGAGTTTTCCATGTTGTTCTACAATTTTCTCATTTACACTTTTCATCTAATTATAATAATTTAGAAGCTGAATAATTAATTAAGACTAACTATCTAATTAGGCAGAATGCAAGAAATAATCTGCGTATCTCCAAGCGACGGCAAACAACACTACCTTGGTTACGTCCAGCTACGTAGCATTTGCATATTTGTAAAGTTTGGCTCAACTTAAGTGAAACACCCTGTATATTCCAAACAACTGCTGCAGTAACGCCTAGTGCTAATATCATGTGCATTGACTTGAACTGACAGCACAGAGGAAATATAATGCTCTTTTGCAAAACCAGCTCTAATATATATATTTTTTTTAATTTATCGGCAAGGTACCTTCCCTCACTGACTTTTGTGCGCTTACGGCAATGCAAGGGTCATATATTACCGCGGCCCTCGTACCATATTTTCCCACGCTTGGGAGGTATCCGCAAACATCATCTATAAGCTCACCTCGAAACGTTTACAATGTCAGGAGCGTGCATGACAGACGGGGCTGCGTCCAACATGTCGACACACAGAGCGCTGGCGCCGGCGGAGTCATTTATCTCCATCAGTGCGCCGCCTCTCGCTAGAGCGAGTGCCGCTCGCTAGACGGCGTGCCCGCATCGTTTCGATTGCCGCGAGACTTCGTTCCGCCAACAACAGACTCGATAGGTATGTCGTGCACGTGGCCCAGATTATTTCTTTCCTCTGCCATCTTCAGATATCTACATGCACACGACCGCGGATCTCAATGTGACCCATGCCGGAAGGAAAAGAAAATGATAAGACAAAATTACTAATTGCGATAGTACAACGCTCCACGTGACAAAATAATTAAGTTATATTTGTGAAGTGGTTTTCAGATACTACGGCTGCTGTTGCTGCAAATAAAAAGAAATGTATCGGAAAATTATAAAAACATTACTATTAGCAAAAAAAAAATAAACAAAACACAAAGCTCCAACGATTAATGTTAATGCGATGCGTTAACGATTTACGTTAATGCGATTAGCATTAAAGAAATGTAGCGACACACCGTATTGCCGCCGCAGATACACGAAGTGGCAATCTCGCTGCCAGCCCCAATGACAAAAACGATACCATGACACAATGTATCTCTTTGTTGTCACTGCGTCCCAGTTGAAACTCCGTATATAGTATCCCTATATATACTCCTGTCTGCAACTTCGTTGCAAAATATGGCTCTCCATAGAGTGCCGGCGGTCGCCGAGGATAGGTCTGTTACGGATGGGGCGCTGTCGCTTGAACATTTTTGAGGCTCCTCTTGCGTCATCTTTGCACATTCATTCTGGGGGATTGGCCTAGTACGGGATATACACACCGACATCACGTACGCAGTGCCGAATTGGTCAGGTCGGGCACATAACCCAGTGACCCAAGCTGTGTATACTAGGCTGTAGACTGCAGCCAGCAGCAAGTTGCTTATATATTCGTCCCCATACCCAGCGGCCCATGCACGCTGTCTCGAGGCGAAGCTGTCAGTGCCAGACAAAGTCGGCAGACGCGCATCAGACGCACCAACTGAAATAGATGAAATCGAACGTCCAGCCATTTTATTAGAGTCGAATTTCGCTGTTGGAGCTACAACGCTTTGAGGCGCTGTTTTGATATTAAAGGGGTATTAGGAGAAACTCTGGAACCGTTTAGACTGTTAATGTTTTTTTTTCTTACTTCCTTTTTTACATAACTATATTTGCATTATTCTGACCCCATATAACGGTTTAATATACTAACGACGAACGCACAATTGAATATTTTTTGTCGAAATTTCTTTGTTAGCTATGACACCTAAAACATCGCTGGTATGTTAGTGCGGCCACCAAGATTTTAAAGTATGTTCTCGCATTTAAAGTATGTTCTCGACATGTTGGACACACCCAGACGCGTCCAATAGCTTTGGCGAGGACGGACACTGCCAGGGAACTTCGTCTGCTTGCCCGCAAAAAAGTCACAATCTTTCTGGAGTTCAAGTGCGTTCCATTGCCGGTTGCATACGCTGCATAAGCAACTGCCATCTAACCTTTCCCGCGGCGAAACAACCTTGCTGTGCCGCTTGTGGCTGGGACGGGCATTCACGAACGCTTACTCCTATCGTATGGGAATGTCCGAGAGCCCGACGTGCGGCTCCTGTAGGTGCGAGGAAACCATCGAGCACCTATTGTGTACCTGTCCTCGCTACGACGTACAACGCCTCTCTCTCAGGACAACTTTAAACCGGCTGGACTCGAGACCGTTCTCTGAGTCAAATATACTCGGACCGTGGCTACACCCGTCACTGGCACAAAAGCGTTGCGTGCACTAGCACACTACTTGAAGTTTACCTGAGACCACTTACAGTGTCCCTGTGCATCACCCCACGTGCACTCAGTGCTCACTCTCTCCCTCTTTTCCTCTTTCTCTTCCCCCTTTCCCTTACCCTTAGTGTAGAGTAGCAAACCGGACGCTCGTCTGGTTGACCTCCAGGTCTTTCCTGTCCTTGTTCTCTCTCTCTCTCTCGTATTTGAGTTGTTTTTAAAAAAGAAAGTTGCTTTGAATTTCTACGTTGCCTTTGATTCATTTAGAATGCTGTTGAATCCGTCCTAATCGATGAGCAACTAACTAGACCCAACCAGACGCTATCAGAATCTATGACGTCACTTATACCAAATGCGCGCGCACGCACGCACGCACGCGCACGCACACACACACACACACACACACACACACACACACACACACACACACACACACACACACACACACACACACACACACACACACACACACACACACACACGCGCGTGCACGCAGAGACACATACACACACGCACAGACACACACAAACAGACAGACAGATGCGAAAACGCACAAAGTACCTACAAAGGAAAAAACAAAACCAAAAAAAAAAAAGAGAAACAGCCGCATGTAGAAACGTTTTTCTTCTTTCTTCACCGGACGAGTTAACAAGGGACAGGTGAAGGCTGAAGCAGAGGCGCCGACTGACGACTGGGCGCGCGTTGATTTCTGGGAAGCCGAAATAAAAGGCCTCCAAATTCTACGCGCAGCTCGAAACACGGAATCCGAGAAACAGGAGGACAGCGAAGGAAACGGAGGGTGAAACAACCGGCCAAGTGGCACCCAGAAATCGGTTTCAGTCACTACACCGAGAGACTAAAGCTGCCCTCCCCCCCCCCCCCCCAAAAAAAAAAAAAAAAAGTACACACACGCACACACAAAGAACGGCAAAGGCCCGCAGCCGCCGCTGCGGGGAGTCATTAAAATGACGAAAGAGCGACGCAGAAGAAGACGAATTAGTCATTAATCATGAGGGGAGGCAAAGAAAAGAAAGAGGGGGGGTGGGGGCTGCCAGGCGGACATCACTCGTATAAGCAGGGGCGCGTTGTTTCCCTCTCTCTTTCTTCGTGTTTTCTTTCTCCTTTCTTTTTTCACCTTTCTTGAAATACTTTTTTTTTCCTTCTCGACGGTATATAGACCGGTTATTGAGGCAGCCGCGCATCCATTCTTCAACGTCTCATTACATTACATTAGCGCAACCTGCGGTGTGTCTGCGGGACCCCGGGTATCTCTCCCTTCTGCAGTGGATGTGGAACGGGCGCCTTCAGTTCTCCCAAACGCGCGCCCTCCTAATGCCCCTGGACCCATCCTTCTCCGGGAGGGCGACAGACGAGAGGAGTCCGGTCGAAGTTCCCGCCGCAGGGGGCAGGTGGCGCAGGAAGCAAGCGGCGGCGGAAACGAAAACACGCGCGAAAACACGCGCCACCCACTTGCTCACCTCTCAGCGCAAGCTCGCGAAGCGAGTCGCCAGCATCAGTAGCCACAATAAGCCGATATTCACCCGTGCTCACTCACCGATGTTTAACGCAATAGCGTTAAGGCTCCCGTGTCGCAGAAAATCAGGCGTCGGCGAAAGCGCCGGCGTCGTTCGCGAAAATAATCATGCAGAACCACATCATCCCGAACCACCCCGACCGGGCAGGCCCTTCGCGTGGCGCAAGGCGTCACTTTCATGACACATAGGCCACCGGAAGCGACTATCCACAAGTACTACCTCATAGTCACTTTCATTAACGGTTACCTGCATCCACTGTCATTAATTACTCACGTTCACTCACACTGGTAGACAACTCCTACTCGCTCCACTCAAAATCACCATCGGCGACTTTCGTTCGACGTCGTGTTAACCGACACTCACTCCTTTTTCATAATCGCGTCCCCTCAAACTCACCCACCGCACTCACTACTGTTCATACTCACATTTACTCACACCCTTTGTCACTCACTCACGTTCTCCATCTCACGCCTATAAAGTGAGTGTGGAGTGCAACGAAATATAGAGGAGCATTTGTTGCACGCTCAAAGAGTGACGAGGGGTAAAGCAAAGCGCTCAGCAAAACGCACACACATTCATTACACGCAGTATGTATGAGTCAGCGTACTCGTGAGTGAGCGTGCCAACCCACTCGCCAGAGTCGCGTGGCGTGACCTGCACACAGGAAATTTCATCGGGGCAGGGACACACTTCCGAGCCGAGGAGAACTATCGCAGAGGAAAACAGGGACGGTGCCAAAGGTTGGTGGACGCAACCCTTAAACGGACCCCGAAGGAAACGCTTTTGAACTGTATTATTAAGTTACCTTTTTACTATACCAACAACGCCACCTTTGCCGGTAGAAGAGGCTTCGTAAGCCAGAAAAGACGCAAGTGCAAAAGACTGATGGCGACCCTGCCTTGAATTTCCCGCACCAACTCTCCGTGACGTCACAGATTTGGAGGCCGTCTGCTCGAGCCTATAGTTGACGTTCCATCCATACAGATGGACTACATTGTGCCCTGAAAGAGCCAAGGACTAAACTCGACAAGCTTAAATAACTTTTACGAAACCACGACAGCCCAAATACGGGAAAATACGTTGAAATTCGTGGCGTCCCACTATGTACGGGCGCTGAAGTTCAGGCGCGAAATTAAAAAGAAAAATACATTAATCTTCACTTTCTCTTTTAATATTGAGCCGAAAGCAGCTAAACTGCGGAATAAAGAGTTTCACAAGAATACTTTCTCAGTCTAAACCGATTTAGGATGTTTGCTTACTGTGTGCCTCTATACCTTCTTCAGCGACCTGAATATCACCACCAACAGGATATCTATTTCGTGAGGAATTGGGGGAAAAAAAAACGATCTGCGGTGAAGTGTCCCGAGCTTTGTATATAGAACGGTATAACCAAGTCGAATGAGAATCCCTAATGCTGGCTTCTGATGAGTCTGTAAGCACAGGATAACTGGAACCATCTTGGAAAATTATGCTATAAAATAATTTGCGGATCTCACGTGCAGTCGCGATCGGTTTAGGCGAAACGTTCCTTAGTGTTCGCGAAGGTTTTTCTTTTTTAGCGACATCATGTGCAAGTATAGAGCCCATAAGCAAGTCGGACACGTTTTCACCGGGAAACGCCTCGATCAATATAAATCTTTGACGCTTAACATGCGGATCCCACGTCTGACGACGAACGAATGATAGTGACGGAATGACAACGACGGTGTAACAACGACGGTGTTGTCTTAAGCCCATGTTTACTAGGAGGTACACCGAGTCTGCATGCTATAAGGGCTTCCGTGGAGTTCTTCGTGTTGAATTTTTTTCATTATTATTATTATTATTATTATTATTATTATTATTATTATTATTATTATTATTATTATTATTATTATTATTATTATCGCATTTTCAGCACTTCTATGCTTATTGAACATATATTAGATTACCTGCCGCGATGCTTAGAGGTAATGGCATTCTATGGCTAAGCAAAAGTTCGGGGGTTCGCATTCCCCACTGCGACGACAACGTTTTAATAGAGACCGAATGCCATAACACTGGTGTTCCGAGCTTTGAGAGCAAGTTAAGGAACCCCTAGTGGTCGAATTCAATGCGAGGCATCCACTACGGATGTTCATAGCTAAGGCGTTAAAATCCACGAATCAATGTATCAGAGAAGTCGTGTAGACTCAGTGGTGCCTATACAAGCGCCACAACATCCTGAGAGGCACCTGATAAAACAAACAAACAAACAAACAAACAAACAAACAAACAAACTTTTCCTGCACCTCACTCGCAGACAAAAGGACCGGAGAATAAAAGAATGTGTCATGTTGTAACATGCGCATAAAACGAACTGTAAATATTTTATGCTTATGTTGCAAACTATATATATTCTCCCATTCTACGCTGCATGTATAAGAGTGTATATAGGACCATACTCGAAGCACGCTAAATGTTCATGATATAAGCAGTACAACCGGCGGCGCATTTGTGCACCATCTTCTTTTTATCATGTCAGTAAGGAAAAGAGTGTCATTAAATTCCCGAAACAAGAACATAAAAAAAATTGACGAAGTAGCCACACTTCAAACTCGGCGCGCTCACGAGAGTCGCACGCTCGTAAAAACCGAAAGGCTCCATTCCATCGCGTAAGATGATGCATGCAAACGCGCGCAAAAAAAAAAAAAAAAAGCAACGTAATGAAGGACCAGCGCAGTCGGCTGTTAAAATTTATGGCAAGCGCGGAGCGGAGGGTGAAGAGATGTGTATGAGATATGGCCTCCTATCTGGCTATTAATTCTTCCACGGCTCGGTGGGCGTGCAGCCGCGGAACGGAAGAAATACATGCGTGACAACGGGCGCAATTTGCAGATAGACACGGGAGCGCGGACGCGTTTCCATATTGAACCACATGGCGGGAGAGCGGGTGCGCGCGCATGCGTCATTTTTGAAACCAACAAGAGCGTGGTGGTGCAGTGCGCGAAGAAGATACTTTGTGAATGCGTGTGGCCGATAAGCACACTTAAAGGCGAGGAATGGCAGATATAAAAAAGCGTAAGTGAAGAAGACCAAATATATGGGAGCCAGCCGCGTGATCACGTACCGGATAATTCGAGGCACGTTTTTCACTCACTTTGCTTAAAGCGACGCGGGAGAGAACGTACGTGATAGAAGGGCGCAGAAGGAAGAGAGAGTCCGCCATGTTTTGAAGTTTATATGGTGGGCATATATATATGGTCATGTGACACGAGGATACCTTCGAAGGCGTACTCGCTTTTGTAGTGGGTTATTATCTACAATAATCTACAATACAACGTACAATAATCTCACATACTATACATCCGGAGTACCAGGATTTCACCGCCAGGCCACGCCACTCCCTGGTTTTTGAGACTTTCCTTGCCAATTAAGAATTATAATTCCTACGTGAATCTTGAACAGCGTGCTGGATTCTGATACTATAAGTAATGGTCAATTCATTTGCATCAACGTCTCACAACATATTCTGGCCAATTGGCGGTCCCTTGAACATCTCTGTCTCCTCCCTTTCTTTTCTCCTCCTCGTTCCCTACGAGCGTTAAACGAGTCGAGTCCACAGGCACTCCATGTCTTGCAGGTGCAATCGGCTGGGTGCCAATCTCAGAAACGAGAGGGCACAGATTCAATCCACCGGTTGATGCGCACTTATTATTTAATAATGGCTGCACGAATTTTGCATTAGTGATGTTCTTAGTAACACCCATCTATAAGTATACCAGATGTGCTGGTTTTTGCGTTTGCAATTAAGGGTTAGCCGGAGCGTGCGCTTCTCTGGTAAAGACCTCTTACTGCGGAGAAACAGGCTTTCAAGGTGGCTAAGCCTAACACACACGTGCAGACGCATCCGAAACTGTCTCGAGGTTCGCAAATGCAGTCTTTCCATCGCGTTATCATCAATCCAGTTGACCTCCCTGCCCTTCCCTTATCACTTATTCGCATCTCCCGCTCGCCGTCGCTCGCACGAGCATTATGTTAACGTGGGAAGCAATAATTATGCATGAGGTACGTCCGAGGTGGAGCAACGTTTGAAATAACTTGGAGACGCTCGAAGGCAAAAGTTTAAACATTACGCGTATTTTGCTCTAGCCTTCACCACCGCGTTCTTTCTTTCCATTAACTTTGGAGCCCTTTGTTTCCCTTGCACACTCCAGGCTAAAGAAAAGGTGCGGGAGAGGTGCATTTCTTGTTAACGGCCTGTTTAATAACTCTTTTCTTTTCTTCGGTCTTCAACGTTCCTACACGGGTGGGGTCTTTGAGTCCGCTGCTGCAGCTGGTACTCGCAAAAGCACCCTCCTCACAAACCGTTATAGATACAAAGCCAAGACAGTCGTAGTGCTGTGCTCCGCACTTCTAATAAAAACCGTGAAATACGCTAATGACCCACGAGGCGCGTCCGTAACAATATCCTAACGACATGTCCTGCCATAAAGAAACGTCTTCACACCTATCGGCACTTCATTAAAACGAAGGACCGAACAAGGGAATTTTGAGGCGCAGTCAAAGCTGTCAGCCATGAGGGTCATTTGATTTTAATATCCGCAAAACGCTGTCTCGCGTTGCAGTTCCAAAATGAGAGCCATCAGGGCCGTTAAAAAGAAAAAAAAGAAGAAATCTACAGAGAGCTAAAGAAATTAACCCCCGAGGGGCCGGGCAAAAAGACAATTACTGCAGGCTTCCTCTATGCCAAGAACGTGTGTATTCACGATTTAGCGAGGCCACGCCGCGCTTACTCGGCGCGCGGCGCTCGTGTTATGCGGTGAAGACAACGAGGTGTGCTTGGACCACCATACCAGACGCGCCCTATAAGCCCGTTCGCGAGCGTCAGGGGACTCATTAAGGGAGCAATTAACAACGCCCATAAGCTGCTCCAAGGCTGAATGGCTCAGCGGCGCATTACTCGTTTCCTCAGATGAGAGGACAAGGGTGTCTCGTGTTCTTTACGCCCTCTCTGTCCCGGTTAGAGGCTTGAACGTCATTGTCTAACCCGCCAAAGTTGAGTTTCTGTAAGAGGAGACCCCGATACCGTGAGTTACGCTCGCTTATCTTATCATTTCTTCCCGAAGTTTCACAAAGCCTGGACAAAGTTTACCTGCAGCATTAAAGTCTTACGATCAGCGACCGTGTAGAGTGGCTTCTATTAGGTGACATTTTATCTATAATGTGGCTCGTAGCTTCAAGCAGATCTGGACATTCATCTCACACGCGCCATTGAGAATGAATAAGTGACATTGAAAAATCCGAGGATACCTAAGCACTTTTTATGAGTTGTGAATGCGAAAGTATGAATGTCCAACTGAACGCCGCTGAGCCATCCTTCGAGTTTTTCGCTGCGAGTAATGTACCATAGCGGTGCGTTGCTGCTCGAGCCAGCAAGCAGCAGCAGCCTGCGGTTCTAACGCCGCATGTCACCGATGTCCTGCGCTACGGGAGACCGAGGAAGCAGCAGTGGCCACCAAGGCCGGCAGGCGCGCCAGCAGTTAAGCCCAGTGGGGGTCAGAGAGATACGGACCGCGCGCCGGCTTCCGAGAGCGAGGTTGGCGAGGCGTCGCGGCGATGCCCTCTCCCCTCACGCAACACTTGGCGCGCTATTGGTTAGCAGGTGTGCGCTTTCACCCTGTCTTCTCCGTCGAGGCGCGCTCGTGACGTGGCATCGGAGCCAATGGGAATTTAGGTGCCGTTTCGCGGCTACAGACTACAGACGCCGGCATTTTTGCTCCATGGGCCTTTTGATGCTATCAAAAGCAAGCCCTAGCACCTGAGCTTTGCGTCACGATAACTTTTCCTAACATCCATTTTTGGCAAATCAGTTCTGAGGAAACCTGCAATGTGGAGGAAGGTTTGTGAAAGGGGGAAATTGTCCTATTGTAGCACAAAGGCACAAAATGAGACCCATACGGGTTTCTCAAAAGGAAAGCTTCGCAGTTTAAAGGAAATTCGTCTTGGTCTGAGGATCGAACAAATCAGTTCTGCGGTAGCCAGAAAAGTATTGATCCTGGGTTCGATCCCCAGACTAGGACAATCTTCAACTGTGGAACTGTTTTCTTCTTTCTATTTTCTAGAAATCCGCGCGGCTTTCCTTTGTAGCTGGTACTACGGTGGGGTGAATAACGACTGTTTATCCCTTAAACACTCAGTTTCATCTGAAAAAGCACCACGGTCAAAGAAATCTTAATATTGATTTGAAATGAGCTCTGTTTTGTCACTATGCTGTTACGCTGACGCTTAAGAGCGTCGTCCAGTCAATCAGCAGAGTAATTCAATGCGTAATGAGAAGTGCATGTCTTGCTCGAGCGTTAGAGATATCTCTCAAGTTGTTTTGCTATAAAGTTTGTGAGATTTCCTCGGTTGCTTTCCTCCGCGGAATACAGTTTGCCACCACGTCGGTACGAAAAAAAAAAAATCATGGCCTTCGCTAACTCATTCTTACACGCACCACATTCCGCCGTTCACTGTCTTCTCCTTGACCCTACAGTCCCTTCAATATGTTGCCAACGTTCCCAGTACTGTAATAAATAAATCAAATAAGCTGCAGCTAAAAAGGAAGGACAAAACGTGGGCTCAGAACAGTATACCGAGCTAACTCGCACAGGTATATACCAGGCTATTGCCGAGTGGCTTTTAATTACACGAACGAGAGGAGATTTTGCCCATCCGAATCCCACACATTCAGCCAAGAGTCTTACGACTGGCGCCGAGCACTTTCCTAGGCGTTTACTTCTGTTTACATGGCTATAAAGCATGGCGAACGAGTTGTGATCTGACTCTCAAAGGCAACCAGGCAACAACTTTCAGAGTGCTCGCCATTTGCTCACGTCCGCTCACTTTGAACGCGAAACGAAGCAGCACAAAACGCCCTGTTGTGTCTCGACGACGTAGACGTATTTGCACTCGCAACGAGTCACATACGCGCGCGCCCGCGCGTGCAGGTCGCCGCCGCCGGCGACGCGAGAGAGCTTCCACCGCCGCTCACGACGACGTCGTGAGCCTTGAACCCTTTCGAGCCGACCGCCTACGCTGAAATGAAGAAAGAACAAGAAAACCAGTCATCGGACAGCCGTGCCAAAGCACGCGCTCCGCGTCTAGTCACGTATGTGAGACAGACGCACGACGGCGCGGTTCTGTGCAAGGCGTCTCTAGAGGAGACGAAGGGCGCGCTTGTCGAAGCAGCAGGTCTGTTTCTCGAGCTTCTCGCCAAGTTCGTGCGTGGCGGCTCGTGCACCGCGGCAGCGAAAAGCGAAAGCGAGCCCTCGGCCGCGGTCAAGCGCGCTCGGCGGCGTCGAGGGCGGCGAGCCGGCCCTAATTGTGGGCCGGTGTGTGCGCTGTGTGCTCGCTTCGCCCCAAGTCAACTGGGCGCCGCTGAAATATGAGCTTTCCGGGTTAAGGCCGCTCGCTGCGGCCATAGATCACGGCAGTCACCATGCGGTGCCACTTAGCTGCGCCCCCCCCCCCTACCCTCTTCATTTCTTCGCCGCCTCCTTTCCCCTATCTTGGAAGCATGCACCCTCTCTCATCCTTCTCTCTCGCCACCCGAGCCACCGTTACACTGTCGTGCGCAGCATGTGTGCGTCCACGCGGCAGGGAGGGGTGTAGCAGGGCACACAGAAGCTCTCTCGTAATCTAATGAAAACAACTTCGCCGCCACTCGGTGGCAGGTCGCTGTCAGGACCGCCGCCGCCGCTGAAAAGAACGGCAGCAGGGGGCGCTGCGACGAAGGGTCGGCGGAACGGTGCACGTCCACGGATTTTCGGGGGCAATTTTGTAGACGGCTCGCTTCACGTGGCGGGACTAATTGCCTCCTCCTATACACCACCACCGCAGCTGGACCGCTGCCGCCTGGGCGGCGACGACTTTCTCTCTGGGTCACCCTCGGCCGAAATCTCGCGCCCTGCATGTTCGCGGAGCGTCCCGCGCCCAGCGGTACGGCAGATCGTTCCTGGCGCCACACGGCGCTGCTTCGTCGCGGCTATTATCCGTAAACGAAACATTGGCAACACTGTGTTCGTTTCGCATTGATGGAGCTCGTGAAGCGAGCGCTATGCTGGACCGCCCTGAAAGGGGTAAAACAGCCAAGGCAAATTTGTGGCCCTCTGGCGGACACGTGCTGCAGTAATCGTTTGGGGAGACAGTGGCGCCTGGCTTCGTGCTTCGTTACAGGACCCAACAGCTTCCTGAGTTTGCGCGTCGTTTGGTGCGCAAGTGGGCGCACTGCAAAGTGGAGCTGCGCAGAGATTTACCGCATGGTTGTAAAAGTGTTGTTGACCCTGGTGGCAACACGTATAATTTTATAAATTTCTTGGGCTACCTAAACGCGAAAAACTGTCTGTCTGTAGGTCTGTCTGTCTGTCTGTCACTAGATTCAACCGCCCGGCCAAAACCAACCAAGCTACTAGCACTGGTTGCACGGGGCCATACACGTCAACATTATACAGCTCAAAGGAAACCTCAGGCCTACTTGAGTCAAAATATATCTACATAACCGTGATCCGCAGCGTTCATTTAATTACAAATGCACATTGGACTAGTTTTTACGTTAGCAAATGAAAAATCAACGCGTTAGAAATGGTGTCGAAGAGACGCTACGCATTAAAAACAAGCTGGCTGAAGCCGTGGCTCTGTAGCCGGCTTTAAGCCAACAGTAATAAAAGGTCCCAACAGATGGCGTGACAGCAGGGCGAAAGCGGGGAACTTGAATTCATCAAACCTTCATTGCATCCATCATAGGAGGAGTGAGAGGGGAGGGCACGAGAGTGAGGGGTGGGAGGGAGGAGAAGAGAGGGTGTTACGTATCAGGGGTGGCAGAAGACTATCGTCTGTCGACGTCATTTGCAGCGAAACAAACAGATATGTGGCCAATTTCTTTTTTTACCTCAGCGCTTTTAGAACACCATTAGAATGACGTGATAAAGGCGTGGAAATTTCGTCGTATTCAGATTAAAGGAGATTGACACGATTGAACCATATCTAGTGTTCTTGAACCGTTTTGTTCGAGGCTTCGTCTATATGATTTTTGCAAAAGTTGTGTTCACAAAACGGCGGTGTCGCTTGGACTCACTTATGATAGATAATTGTTAATCCTAGGCATCCTGCGACAGATGCAATTTACAAAAACGTCCGGGTTCTGTATCCGAACCCGGCGATCTCCCACCTCATTTACCCAGACATATGCAAGACAGATAAATGCAAAAACTGTGGTTCTATCTAGAGCCAATCTGGAACATATGCTATGGGAATGTCGAGGCATAACAAATAGTAATGGGGATGCAGCCTCTCGCGATCGCCTCCGCGCGCGCTAGTAGACTGTGCTGCTCAGGTCTGCCGTTGAAGATCAACTTTGGGCTGTCCAGCGGGCCGAAGAATCCACCAGGACTCAACAACTCCTGACTGTCACCTAGGCGGGGCCCTCTTCCCGTCTCACAAACTCGCAGGACCGTTCAATAAAGTTTTTTGACTGACTGGAGCCTGTTCTGGTTAAGCAGGCTCCAACCTCTCCAAATTTTTTCTTCCATTCTCGAAACCATTTGTAAAAAAATTGCACCCTAAACAAAGCATCTCCTAAAACAGTCACAATAATTTAGCTCTTTTCCTTAAAATGGAACAACTTTCTCTCGACCCGGTCCGGCGGTAGCGTAATGGGAACAATTCCGCGTTTCATGTGTATTTGAATATGCTGTGTCCGAGTTAAAGGCGATCCGAAGAATATAGCACAGCACATTCACGTGATTACGCAAAATCGATGAGAGTGTTCAACGGAACGCTGAGGTTAGGTATAGCGCAGAGGCTGTATAATTTAGCCGCCACCGATACACGTATTCTTACGTTTAATTTAAATAAAAAAGGGTAAGGGAGTCTTAAATGAGAAACATTACTCCAGAATTTATTAGCAAATCGCCCTTGCATTACAACAAATACCAAACTTTTACCAAAATCAGATAGAGATAAGTGGAAAGAAATGTGGAAGTCCTACTGAGACCTCGTGGCAAAGCGTACAAAGATGATAAAGATAATGATCTCCACGTGCCCACTAAGTTGCATATAGTCCAAGAATCTAGCAAACAAATCTGAGTAAAAGAAATTCAGCGTGGAACTTCAAACTTCTTCTATGTCGACGCTGTCGATGCTCACCTGCAGCTCCGACAGCATAGAAAGCTTGCTCTACAAGCGCTTCTGCCCGAAGGCCATGCCCCCCCTCCCTCCTTGGCTTCCACGCCGGGAACGCGTGGCACTCCGCCGTCTACGCACCGGCACGGCAGTCACGCCTGCGTTCAAAGCCCAATTCATTGACAAGTCGCTTGACGCCACCTGTGGAACTTGCACCACGGGTGCGCCAGCCACAACACACCACCTGCTATGGACATGTCCTGGCCTATCCTCACTGCGAAGACTCTGCCTTTCCGGGCTACAGAGCTCAGTCCTCACACTCAATGACTGGAGCCTTCCAAGAGGGACCCCTCAGCACCGCAAAGCTATATATGACAGCTTGCTCATCTACCTTATAAGGAGCGAAACAATTAACGTAATCTAGGCACCTCACCGGAAAAACCTCTGGGGTTCAAACATTCTATAAACATTCTATTCAAACATGTTTATAAATGCGAAGGAAATAATTATGAGCAACGGTGATGCGTGTTTGAAAACAACTTTAAGAAGTGTGAGAAGACGTGCTACGTTTTCGTGATATTCTTTGGCATTCCAGGGCAGCAGATGGGAATTTAGGAACAACATTCAACGTGATATAGTGAGTCCAAATACAACTGTATATATTATGGAAAGGTATTAGACGCGATTGTTAAATGCGATTACATTTCTTTGCGTAATTGTTCCCCCGACCCCGCTTTCCTGAAGCATGGTGTCCCCTAGTCGCTATCATGGGCACTGAGGCATCCACGCAGCACCCGAATCGCGCATCAAAACGTCGCAACATATTCGTCATTGCCGCAGGGATAATAATAAACACTACAAAAGTTTTAACGCCGTGTCATCTTGCGCGCTAATCTTGAAATGCTGCATCAGCACATTTTTTAATGCAGGTCGATTAGGCCAGGCTACAGGTTCCAACACAGCAAAGGAAAGGGCTTCGCAGTGAGCTCTGAAGGTATGCACCACGAGTTATCGCTGATGAAATGGCCACTCATCTTTGCGCATGAGAATTATCTGCGCTCGAATGGGCCTTGTGCACTCTCTGAGAAGTTTGACTTACGCTTTAGATTTAATTAATTAATTATTTATTATTTATTCTATGCTTATTTTAATTCCCACGTAATTCCCACGTATTCCTAAGCCTGTCCAGTAGCATAGATTTATTTTTTTTCCTTTCCTCTAATATGTGCCTTAGTGTTACTTGCCTTCTTTTTTATCACATGACATTCTCAATAAACACACTTTTTCTTGTTGAGCTTCTATCACTGTGGTTTGCTTCAAACAAGCGAATATGAATAATTTCGGACTCTTATGACCCGTAAGTTTTACACTGCTAAGATAAATGCTTTTAAGCATCTTCCGTGACCCGGAACCAAAGCGTTACAGAAACGCCCTGATTCGAGTCCTAGCGCATTTTCATTTGTCGTATAGCGAAGTGCGTGCGTAATATACTGCTGGAACGTACGTACTTCATTTCATATAATTAGCGGGCAACCCTGTAGAGACTATGCAAGTATCGCCGTTATATAAATATCTCACTCCGCAATGCAATCATTTCTCAACGCAGTTATATATCTGAACTGCGACGCTCTTTCTTCTTTTTTTTTTCGGAATAACTGCTTCATATATTACCGATACAACTTGCGGATTCATGGTCACGCCAAACCACCAGTTGTTGGTGCTCCCCCTATGCGATGCACTAAGTTTTAATCGCGACCACTGTGATAATCGCGATAATATGTGACCACTGGCCGCGCAGAAACGGCGCTCTATCTGCCCGTTCGGTGGTAAATAGTTTCAGATCTGCAACGCCTTTTATTTATTTATTTATTTATTTATTTATTTATTTATTTATTTATTTATTTATTTATTTATTTATTTATTTATTTATTTATTTATTTATTTATTTATTTATTTATTTATTTAATAGCCACAGTGCCTTGGGGTATTACAGTGGGAGGGGGGAGGGGGCAAAGCAACGTTAACACAATCGATAAAAAGCAGGTAAAACAAGAAAAACAGGAAAGCTAGTAAGCAAGCAATCAAATATACAACCATGAAGAAACAACAGTTTAGGTACAAGGACACAATCAATGCAATAATTACTTCATATTTCGCAGCGTAACAGCACAAGACATAATGTTACGTCGAATTACATGACGCATGCATATGTATTCCATTTAAAAGTGACACACAGCTACGTTTCTTTTCATCGAGAATGCGAGCAGTGGACGAAGACTCTCTATAGCTTTCGTAGTGTAGCCTGCAGTGTGTGAGACGAAGTATAGTGAATGAATACTCTGTCGTGAATTTGCTTCTATATATACATTGCCACAAATATACGTGGAACACCGATATAAATGTGACTGCACGTGGACGCCACAGGGCTTGGCTTGCCTTCAGTGCTGGGTGGCATTACTTTCTGCAGCTGCAGCATGTATACCTCAAACTTAGCACTTAAGGGTTAATTAGGGTGCTTTAGTTAATTAATGAGCCAATTAACGTACGCAAATGCCGACATCTGCGTCAGCCAGCGGACAGTGTGGTTGCTAAAGAAGTCGCCCCTTCGCTTCACATTTCGCCTCCAGGATATATTTCCCCCCCCCCCCCCCCTAACCTGATACAGTCGGTACACACTCACCGTGTAAAAAATCTGTCTATCCGCAGACATAGAGGCGCCACTAGAAGTCCGGAATCGCTACTCGGAGGGCGGCCATTAAATTATTTATCTAGCAGTTAATCAAAGCGGCCAAGGAAGACGTCCGCGCGCAGCGCACAATACAACCTGCACGCGGACTCTAATGGTCAATTTTCCGCGCCGATCGCCACGCGGGCAGCGGGAGAAGGGAGACAGAAAGAAGATGTTCCCGGTGGCCCCAACCAACCCCCACGCGCTGGCCGCATAAGGACAGCGATACGTGCACAACGTCCGGCCAGAGATCTTCGTGGACTTTTCATTCATCATCCGTTCATGACTGAGTCGGGAGCCCCCAGCATGGAAACCCACACACGTACAGACACACACGCATAAAACAAAAGAAGAAATGTTGGAGAATAAGTAAGAATACTCTCGAAGTAAGATGCTTTCGGAGTCGAAAAGCACAGAACCGCGGAATTGGGCAAAAACAGAAGCGCGTAGTTCTTGCAAAAAAAGAAAAAAAGGAATCCCGTCCGTTCTCGTAATTTGCTTTCCACCTCTCTAGTTATTTCTGGTTGCTTGTTTGTTTGATTTAGTGTTTGTTTGCTTCACTAAAGTGACTGCGCCCAATATTTTCTCGCCTTGTTCGCTTCTTGCACGCGGGCACGTCCTTTACGTCATCATCATCGCCATGGTCGCACTATACACGCGTGGTCAAGCCGAAGATGCCTGTGCTGCCTGCGCACGATTTATCTTTCCGCGCAATTTCACCCTTGCCTCCGTGTAAGAAGCGAACGCTTTATACACACTCTGCGTCAAGCCTTTCCTTTCGTCTTTAGGGGCACATTTCAGAAGAAACTAGAAAAAAAAAAGAAAAAAAAAATAAGAACTGCTACTTGGGTTGTTGGGAACCGAGACCAAGCTGTGTGGAGAGTGAAACCCTGTACCGAGGGGCAATATTTTTTTCCGCTGTTCTTCGCATTTCTGGCAGGAATTTCCGGTGCGTAACAAATGACTAAGGCACGAACTGTCTCGCGATGGAGAGGACGAGAAGATAGGCGAGCGCTTACGCAATGATAAGCCCGCAATTAAGCGTCGTTTAAGGGTCGATCTCTTCTTTAACGCCGTGACGCCAAGGGGGCAAGAACTCTACGGAAGGTTGCTGTACAGTAACGACTACCGGCCGGTAGGGCGTCGACGGTCCTTACTGTTAACTCGTCCGTGACCTAGCATCTTCATCGATGCTGGTTCGCGCGTCACCACGCGCCGGAAAGAGATTAATATAACGAAACTTGTGGCGAGTCTAATGCCTAATTTGCAGCCATGGAGCGAAGCTCGTTGAACTTATTACACCGAAAAGGTCGGTAAGCTTGAGATATAGACGGTTTTATTTTCTATTCATGCTCTCCGCCATCTTGCACGAAAAATGTCTAAGTTTTGTCGACAAAGGCGCCAGAATAACGTGGTCATGAAACATTGAACGTATCTGTACGACATTTTTCATGCATACTAATCGACTGTAGTACCGTGCATTTGGTTGTTACAGATGGAAAGCGGTGGCGTTAACAGACCAGGATGGTGGCACTGAAATGCTTTCGTAACATACTCTATAAAATGTAAAAAAAAAAGAACTGTCGCAGTTTCACCCGAAAGGCGAAGCATCAATTGCGATAGCAAATTAGTAGAGAGCTATACGGAGTAAGGATAGTACTTTTATCAGCTGTATAAACTTGGACATGCAGCAGCACCAGCAACGCGCAGAACTGTTGTCGACGCCGTCGGCGTTTCCATATATATACGCATTTGGTGCCGCAGCTAAACGTCGCCTCCCCTCCCTCCCTCCCGTCCCCCCACAACCTTTCGCGCGACGGAAAATGTCACGTTTGCTCTCTATATATGGAAAGGAGGAAAGAGACGCTTAATTATGCAGCCCTTCAGGGAGCACGGCGCAGAACGCGCGTTTGCTCTCCGACGTGCGTTCGCTCCCTGTGAAAGCGCGCGTCCCTCGCGCCCTTTCACTCGCACATACAGCGTCCGGAGCGCGGCGACGATTTCATCGCCGTTGACGTCATACGGAACCTCACGGTGACGGCGACGACGATGGCAGAAATCCGCTTTGGAGTGTCCATATAATTGCTATCGCAATAAAAAATGACGCGTTGTATTTCGCGCATGATGTCTGTAATGCTCCACGGTCCGATGAGCGCGTTTCAGATATTTTGTTATGTATACATGACTGGGTTGATAAACTGCATTTTTCTTGAAAGCGAAAGCTCACACGTGCCGTAACGCATAGCACAGAGCTATAAAGAAAACGGCACACAACTTCCTAGAAAAGATAGCTATGAAAGTTTATCGAGGCCCGAAAATCAAACCCTGGGCTAAACCGCCGTCTTACAGGAGCAATCTCTCCTGCTATAGCGATAACTACCAAACTGTCGTATTGGTCTTCCTGTAGCTTTGTGCAGTACTCAGGTGCCATGCGAATGTTTCCTCTATAAATTATCTGGTTCATAAATTTCTCATCATGTTTTCCAGTGGTTGAATAGTTCACCTCTGCGCTGTCAATAACTGGCCTCCTCGCTAGCTCAGTTGCAGTAGAGCGATTGTCGCAATCAGGCGATGGTTCCAGTTTCGTACCCGGCCATAGTATGAAAAAATTTTTTTTCCAACTGCGGAATCATTTCTTTCACAGTTACGAAAGAAACCCATCACGGTTCTGCTTTGTAGGTTCGTATTATACTGAAGGTAAATAGTAACTTTCCCGTTTATAAATCTACTACTTTCCTTCTGCAAGTTCTTGGCCAAGAATCGTTTTCTTAATTATAACATCCCACACTCGCACTTCTCCAAGTGCAAGCTTCTACGGCTGGCTAATGAGCTTGTATATTTGAAAGTAAGCGAGAAAAAAAAAGTTTCAGTTCAGCATATGACAAATTGACAACTCGCCTACGCCCTTAGATTAAATCTACTGAAATCGGAAGGAAGGAAGCCAAACGTTGACCAATACAAAGAATTACTAATACAAGAAAGGCGTTAATATAGTTACGTTTCATTTGCATTGGGTCTAGCCTCTCTGTTAAATATTTCTCCTTCTACGAGTGGAAATTTCTGGGTTGTTTCTCACCAGAACAAGCCAATTCGGATGTTTTGAAAAACTACGAAAAAACGATCTAGATTGTTTCAACTAGCAGAAACATACAGAAAGTGCAAACATACATAGCGCATTACCTAAAAGTAAAAAAAAATTCAGTTCCAGAAAAACCATAGACGTCGTCTGAACCTTCACTCGCCTTGTGCTCTTCGCCTACACGTAGGTTTTAGCCGAGTTCCTAAAACACGATTGAACTCAATTGAACCTGACTTACTTTTCATTATTCCATCAAAGGGTGGCATGTGCACAAAACTTGATTTATCACTTTTACCATGGCAGACATAGGCCGAATTGAAAGCGCATCGCGGGTCGCACATCGGATGCAGCCAAATCGAATCACCCGACGAACTGGCCCGATCGGGCAAAAAAAACAACGGAAGCACCGTAAATACTAGCTCCGTACTCACATGCATGTACGTGGCAGCTTCGCTTTCAGCAGTCGGGGGTCATGTATCCATTGCACCGAGTCACACCGCCAGGACAACTCACACAGCGGTGTCGATCGTCCGAGTGGCGCTTACTTTTATACCCCGTCCACTGCAAGGACACTCGAGTTACGTCGCCGTCCTTCAAAGATATCCCCAGCTCAAAAATCGCGAACGAAATCGGGCGTTTCAAAAACGGGTCCCGGCTTAGCACACAAGCTGTCGGTGTCCGATTTTAATACTGGTTGTCCACGCGATGTCTTTCCCGCGTTCTCGCTTTCCTTTAGGCTCTATTTTCTCCTGTATATACTACAACCTTCCGCGTATAGTGAAAGACCGGGAACCTCAATTCATTCATGCGAGCCGCACACTCAGCGGGCCTTGTGACGTAGGCTAATGAGTTCTACGAAACTCATTCAGCCATTTCCGTAACCTTGACCATGTTTGCCAGGATCGGACCTTCGTATGCGCACGTTCAGCATGCACCGCGCCGTCTCGTGCTCGCAATTAAGAGCCTCCGGAACGTGCGAAGGCCCACGGCGAGCGTCGGTCGAGGCGCCTCTCTCTCTCTCCCTGAGAAACCGCGTGTCGAGCGACAATTTGCGTCTCTTGAGCGAGTTGCCTGCGGACCGTCAGAGCGCGTAGCGAGGTTCCGCTATACACAGACCGTTACGCAGCGGCGGTTGTTTCAACGCAAGGTAGAAGGCTCAGGGGTCGGTCCGGAAACATTTGTGATAATGAAGGTATCAAAGCTTCCGCGCTTTGTCTTCGCGTCTCGTTCCCACGGGAAAAAAAAGTTGAAGTGTTGGGTCTCGGAGTAACGGATGCTCTCAACGAGCGGTCGGATTAAGCATATTTCGCGGAAACTTGTTGAAAGGCATTCGCCTTGGAACGGTAGTCGAGGTACACTCGATCGCAGATCGCCGCCACTGCTGGTCTTTTCACTCACATCACTATATAGTCGACAGATTTGAGTGACCACTTGTGAAACGCAGAGATTTCTGCCGGCGTGTGCCTACTGCATGCTACTCTCACCACTTGTGTACATTTTCTGCATTCGATCGAGCTCGTGAGCTATACGCATGGCCGTCCTTGACACTGACATTGCACCAAATGTTTGACAAGCTTTGCGAAATGTTATGTACTGGTTAGGTTAAACGAACTTCATTTTAGATGTAAATATTAAGCCCACTTTTCTCGCGCCTTCATTTTGATGCGAAAGCATCAAATGGCTCACTGCAGCTGAAAAAGCCGGCAGCAAAACGGCACCTAAATTCCCAGCAGAGCTAGCGAAAGGGAATAGCTGGTGCGCCAGCCAATATTCAGAATAAATTTGAAAGAAATAACATTGGTGGTATAGTGAGTTAATAGAACCTACGACCCCACTCTCAAAAGCCGAGTGGGCAAGCGTCTCAACGTGCTCGCTTGCCCGCTAGGAGTTCATAACGCGAAGGACCACTCAGCGGCGTTCAGTTGGACATTAATGATTTCGCATTCACAACTCAGAAGAATTGCTTAGGTGGTGCCTCGGATTTTTAAGTGAAGCTTTATAGGCTCACAAGTTTCGGCGGTGGTGGTGGTGTGCACGCTGAAAAGTGAGCCGATCATGGTGATAGTGCCGAAAGGGTACAAGCTCAATGGCACATACCAGGAACAAAAAAGAAAGAGAGAGCGAGAGAGAGAAAGAAGGAGACAGAGAGAGATAAAGAAAGAGAGAGAGAAATAAAGATAGATAGAGAAAGAGAGAGACAGAAAAAAATCACCACGAAGGTCAGATACACACACGACAAGCTTCGCTTGCCCCCATTTTCTCGACAGGGGAAGAGATGGGGATTTTTTCTTCCCCCGTCTCTCTCTCCTAGGGCCTTTCAATCCCTTATACCTTTCCCGTGCAGAGTAGCATGTAGGCACAGGCTGGCAGAAATCTCTGCGTTTCACTAATGATGCTTTCTTTATCTCACACCCCGGCCCCCGTGCACGGACTGAAGCGGACGTCCGCGTGATCAACCTTGCTGAATTTGCTTGTTGCCTCTGCCGAATGTCGAGCGCTAACAAAGCTGAATATATTGGGCAATGGACTCAATTTCATGAGGTACAAACGAATGTGTGCCACTTGCCGCTTTACTGCTTATACTGTTGCACTTCGAATAACCTATCTCACTCACTCACTCACTCACTCACTCACTCACTCACTCACTCACTCACTCACTCACTCACTCACTCACTCACTCACTCACTCACTCACTCACTCACTCACTCACTCACTCACTCACTCACTCAAGACTCCATTTGCCTTAGAAACTTCATGGCTGCGTTTGCACACGTTCGTGTTTCCGTGATCACTTTTGTTACCTTGTTCCCGTAGATATTATGCGTATATTCGGGAGGGCTGTGTTTGGAACGCTGCGTCAATGAGGGTCGTCATTTGTACTTCCATGAGAACAGTTGTGCTTTGTGTACTGCTCAGGAGCAGTTTTTTTTTTTTTTGTATTGATGTTGAGTGTGTGCACGTGTGCTTTAGATATGTGGCCGTTGTATGCTTTTCTATACTGCTTGATAGGCCTTCGAGCCTTCCTACAATAAATACATTTTTATCATCATCATCATACTGCTTGAAGCTGTTGTATGTTTTGGTGCCGAATTCTCAATTAACAGGAGTATCCAGCGTCGTCTACAGGCACTAGCATCTCCTTGAACACAGGTAATAACTAAAAAAAAGGTTATCGAACTAAAAACAACAAAGAGAGAGAGAAAAAAAGAACAGGAAGGGGTGTCTTGAAAGCTCAAAGAGATGGCACGTTCCATTCACAGCCAGTTCAGACGCCAACAATGGATACGAAGAGGCACACACGGCACGAGGCGATTACGCGCGCTTCTTGCACAGACACACTCACGCCACTTTGCGCAATTACCAACTGCGTTTTAAACTAGCTTCGCCATTGTCCTATCTCTGCGTGCAGTTTATACGGATGGGTATATGCGGTTATAACGCTGGTTCGAAAGTGCGGGTGAGTTTGCTGAAAGATGAAATATAACAAAGCACCTTCGTGCTTTGTTCGGTATACGGCCAGGCGTCCTAGCGCTCTACGCGCGGATAATACTGCCGACAACAACAAGCGTAATTTTGCAAGGTCGCGAATCGGGCGTCAGGGACGAATTCATTTTCAGAACTCGGGAGCAAGCTGCCGGGTCGTCATCAAGGTGGCGGAGTGCGGAGTCTGGATGGCGCGGACGCGAGACCTTGTTTTCAAAAAAGGCTTCTCCGGAAGCTCTGACGGACACCGCACATCGTCAACTCACTCTCTCATCTAAGGCACAGACAAAAGCGAGATGGAGGGTGGGGGTGGGGGCATGACGATTGTGGTAGGTATCTGAGCGTAACAACCTGACAGAAATCATGAACGTGTTGTCATAATGAGGCGTCTATATAAGCCAAACTCGCAGTAAAGTCCGACTGTCCGTTATTCGGCAGACTAACGTAGAGTGCTTGTGTGCAGCCCTTATATGCGCCGCGTTCTCAGTGCAGATGCAGTATACGTATTAACTTGCTTCCGCGAAGATAACTATAAAGTGCTTCAAATCTGCTTCAACACCATAGATGTTGCAGTGCTCAAAACAAATTGTATTTCAAAGCCACTAATTTACTTTGTTTACAGGAACCTCCCTGAGAAATGTCACGTCAATCCCAGCATTTCTTGACGTGTATTTACTCTTCGCAGCGTCGGCCATTTTTCGTCACGGCACAGTTTCGCCAAGGTCACCGCCAAGGGCACCGCCAACATAGACACCTAAGGCTTTTGCCTTAAAATTATAAATAAGCGTGAAGTGGTTAATGAAATGCTATAAATTTGACCACTTCATTCCTGTGTCTTTGGCGTAAAGGAAACTGGCGCGCGCATGCGCTCTCGCACACCCTTGCTATATACGCAATGTTACAAATCTTGTATTAGCTTGTATTTTTTTTTCATTTCTTCATATTTTAAGTGTACCGGCCCCTTCTTGGCCGATGCCCCGTTGTGGGGATACGCCATAGCATGAAAAGTATAATCATCATTGACATGCGGCGATCATCTCAAAGAGCTACTTGGCGTTGGCACGATAGATGTATGCGAGCAATTGTGATCTAATCACTCGTGTCATGTACCTGAAAGAAATGAACGTTGTTTTATAGACTATTTTAAGGAAGCGTTTAGGTGCCGCCATCTTAGGCTGTTAACGCTTCTGTTTTTTATCTTAAACATCGAAGTGTATGTTACTACAGTCGATTCGCAAGCATGAAAATTGTTGCATAAATGTGTTCAGTGTTTTATGACCATGTTATGCGACTTTACTTCTCATAAAATTTGAAAATTGTTTGCGTAACAGCCCAAGACAGCGGCGCCCATGAATCGAATATAATATCGTATATAGGCTGCAGAAGTGCCATTTTATTTTGGGATGTGTTTCAACGAACTCTTCGATTTAAATCCTCAGTGTGTGCGACATCTGGTGCCAACTAGTTCTGACCATGTATCCTTTGACATGTTTCTACTCATTGGAATGCTTTGCCGGTCGAAAACACGCATGTTGAATCGAAATGCCGGACCTATAATTTCATGAGCAACTCATTTCATTCAAATGACCGCCCAAGTGAAAACTCTATACGAACAAATCAAATTTCGTCCGGATTGGTATTCTGTATTCTAAGGCGCTTATCCTTACTACCATTTTAGTGTTTATTGTGAATATTGATCGCTCCCTGAGCAGCACGTTTCAAGAATGAAGAGGAACTCTATTGTGTTCCGTGTATGTGTCTTCGTCGCAGTGCTAGTGGAAGAGGCTTCTTAGCTTATGTATGTGTTTATTTCCCACAGGAGTCATGAGTGCCTGAAATAAGTAGCCTGAAAAAAAGTAACAATAAGCAATTGCGGCCTAATGGTTAGAGCTTCGTGCTATTGCGCTTCGGGGCCGAGGTTCGAATCTCGTTGCTGGACTCACTCTCGTGTTTTTTTTTTTTTTCCTGCTCAAGTGGGAACCCGACCAACTGACCTTGTTATTACGCAACTAGCCATGGCGGTTGGGTCAGCGTCGTGTACAAGGGGCTGCCTTAAAGTTAGCTCGAGTTAAGGGTGTGTGTTGTCCATTTGCACTCTCGATGTCATTAAAGCGTTTTTGTATACTGTACACGTATGTCAAGGCGGCACAATGTAACGCGCGACGATGTTTGCCTGCACCGAAGAGCTGGTATAACGGCACACTTCACATGGCCGTTTTCCAAGGACGTTTTCGTTAGTCTGTACGTACTTGCGGCTTCCCCCATTTGTTATCGAGAGCTGGCGCTGGTGGCGCTCGGGAGACGTTGTTTAATGACCTTTCATTTGTTACTGTATTGGAGTTTACTGTTGGAGTACGACATAGTTTTTTTCTATTATTTTCTCTTTCTTCGAGGACAATGCAAGTCAGGGTCCACTCGTAGTTAAATTATGTTTGATGATTTACCGTTGCAAGCGAGTCATAGCGAGCCTCGATAACAGATATGGTCAGAATTGAAATAGATTTGTGTATGACGAAATACAAGCAAGTTGGCATCAGGAGGTTAAATTAAATTATGGCGTTTTACGTGCCAAAATCACGATCTGATAATGTGGCACACCATAGTGGGGGACTGCGGAATAATTTGGAACACCTGGGGTTCTTTAACGTGCACCTAAGTCTAAGTAAACGGCTGTTTTCGGATTTCGCCCCCACGCATCAGAATGTTATCCTCGCGAAGTATGTGACAAAAGGAAAACGGACGAGGGGTAGGGGACGGTGTGTATTGTCCTGAGAAAGCATTTTCGCATTAAGCGTTTGAAAAGCAGGCAAAATTCGAAGCTACAACGCGCGTCGCTCAAGGGAGCGTTAGGTTGCATCTCAGCTTCGCTGACTTTGGAGAAGAACGGGCGCCCAGACAAAGTTTTGGACAAGAACGTGCGACAGGCACAAAAGCGCAAACAAACAAAAAAGTAAGATTAAGAAGAAAAAGAAAAGAAAGAAGGAAAGAAACAGGCCGAAAGTATATAGTGGACTGCATGTGATCTCGGCCAAGACGCGAGAAAACTCAGTCGAATCATAGGAGGTGGTGTGGAAAAACAGCGCGAGAAAGGCGAAAAAGTTGGAAGGGACGGGGCTCGGAGAATCGCGTACGTTGCGTATAAAGTACAAAAAAAATAAAACTAAGTCGTATTAATAAAATAAGAAGAAAGAAAAGAGGGGAGAAAAGGGGGTGGTCCAGCCGCTTCCTGGACAAGCGAGGAAATGGGACGTTCGCGTGCTTCGACTTCGCGCCTTTGTGACTCCGGCGCCCCGCCATGCATGCATGTACGCGGGTCTGGACGATAGGCCGACGAGCGGCTCGCCCGCCGCTGTTATTCGAGCTCGCTGGAGGTGCCAGCTCCCTTATTGCTTTTATTTTACTTCCCCTCGCTCCTCGGTTCTTCTTCCTTAGTGCGAATAAAAAACTTTTTTTTTCGCTTTGCAGTGGTCGCCGTATAAGGCCTATAGTAACGGACCTTATATGTCTCGTCGTGGTGCCTGTGACGGGGTCTATATGTATTGTGCGAGGAACACATTTGGACATCGATTTCTCTGCACACCTTTTAACCCTTAACTCCATCCCCTTTCGCTCAACCCTTTCTTGTCCAACGATTCCTGAAGGAATCATTGCTGTATGATGATTTCTACGGTCAAAGACTGCTGCGGCATAAATGGTATAGTAATTGCTGTGTAGGAATCATAACGTTTCACGCGAAATATACGACATCAACAAAACAAACAACAGTTCGAGAAATGTGAATGTCATCACACCTGCTTATAATACGTAGCTTGTCGACCTTGTGCCACAAATAAATATGACTCTCCCTGATGTTTTACAAATGTCCATGCGTTGCATCAAGCTAAGGTTTAGGCTTATGCACTCTATTATTGGAGTCTGTTGCCTAATGCATATAACCTGCCTTACGAGGCACAAAAATGGTATTTAAGTAATCTGTCGCCCTATTTCGCAGAATTACGGTTGCGAATTAAGAAATCTGAAGAACCATATATGCTGTTATCAACACGTTGAGTTTCCGGCGGTTCTTGAGAAAAACCTTCGAATAATTGCGAAAAATAAATAGGAAAACTTCTACAGGCGTTTTTCTTTAACTTTTGTCATCCATATGTACGCAATACAAAGTAACCGTTTCATTAGAAAAAAAAAATGTCCGGACCAGAACGCGTAATGACCTCTTCAATCAACAAGAAGCTTCTATCCAGGAATTCTACAGAATGAGAACGAACAACATAATTTGGCTTCAGCTTAAAAAAAAAAAAAAAAAAAAGCTTCGTGGATGCTAAACAGTGACCGACAAACGTCGACAATGGAGACTTTGACTAGCAGATGAAAGCCTACAAAATCTTGCTGAATACTGGCTCGTTTACTGTTACCGTTCACTATTACGCTGCGCCACCAATGCATTCGCTCTCAAGCAGTATATGCGACCTCTGTCGGAGGCCACACTGCCATATTCCACTGGATTCTTGAACACTGCGGCATATACGGGAATGAAAAAGCCGATCTAGAGGCCCGCAGAGGCCTACAATTAAGTAAATATTGCAGAAAGTGTGCGTGTGCCCGAAAACAAGAACTCGCGAAGCCAGCAAACTAGTACTTCCTGTATGATGCCCACTTTGAAAGGCGCGCTGCAGTCGCCCAGAATCTTGTACCACCTTTTGCAACCCTCACTTGTACTCCCTTACCTTTTTCTTTTTCTATTGCCTAACCCTATTCGCGCAAATACGCGCGACGACGACAAATTGGTACGTGTCCCAGCCACCGAAAGAAAAAGGAAAACTCCTTTAGTGAAGCTGGCGTCACACTGCCCACCTATTCACTGAACGCGAGCACATGTAGCTTGCGTTTTGCGAAACGCAGGCCGCCCTCCGCAGGGGTGTCCAAACGACACGCTCTCTCGCTGCTCGTAGCCCCAAAACGCGTGGTGTGTGGATCAACAATAGTAATAAAAATGTTGCGGCTGGCGTGGTCTCTTTGCCGGTTAGCCAGCGCGCTGGGGACAGTGGAAGGCGTTCAAGCAGCGACAGACAAGCTGCAGAGCGTGACGTCACGAATACGGAGCGGCGTATACCGTCAGTTTCGGTGTAGGCAAAAAAAAAAGGGGGGGGGGGGGGTGGGTGGGGGACGGCCGCTCGCGCCTTGAGGGACGTGCAGACATGAACTTGAAGGCCTGGTTAGCCCAACTACGACGATGCCTGCCTGTATATGAGCTTTCCCGAAAGAGGAGGTTCTTACTGGAAGCAAGTTATAAATAGTTTTCTGCCGGAGATCAAGCTTGCACAAGCAGTCGGGACGGCCTAGAATGAAAACATTCACCAGTTGTTATTGCCCTGACTCCTTACAAAAAAAAAAAAACCAATCCTTACAATTGTTATCCTTACAAATCTCCTTACAAAAAAATCATACGTGACATGCAATTGCATTTCAACAGAATGTCTACTGAAGTCAACCGAAAATCTATAGAAACGCAATGAAATTTCTATAACAATGTTTGCAAGGGTTGCCGTCGCGTAACATGAGGTAGTTACTGTAAATTTGCGAATTTGTCAATTTGTAAGTTTGTAAATTTGTAACTCTAAACCTGTGAACAATTGCATAACTTGGAAGTTAAATACGATTGCACGGCATAACGTGCTTCTAAGTCCTGTTTTTCATTGAAACGATTGCAAGAAAGCTTCGCTTGAAAGTAAAATAAAATTGCAGAGCTTCTCGTGTCTCCTTGCATACAGCGTTTAAGTGAAAGGATTAAAAAAAAGTTTACTTGAAATTGAAATACAATTGCAGGGCATCGTGTCTTTCAGGGAACGCCTAATTGAAAATAAGAAACTTTTACTTCACGTACATTCTTAAAAACCCCTTGGATCTGCCGCAGTTCTTTGTTCCTTTCTCGAATATGCGCAACAACACTCATTTTGTTTGTAGACATGCACCTGAGTTCCCCTCTATACATGGGGGACTTTCAACGCAGCATGTGTCTATACACCGACGTCGGCCGTCCACCGCGTCGGCGTCTTGCTGCTTTGTCGCTCTGCTGGCGCCGCGCGCTCACATTCCGTGACCGCGGAGGTCGCGAATCGAGGAATCACGCGATAAAGTCGTCCCGTGCCCTCGGAGCGTTTCGACGCTCGCACCTCGCTCTTTGTAGAGCCCGTATTTTCTCCGGCACCGGGCTATATACTTCAATAGGAAGGCAGAAAGATTAAAAGAAAATGTTTTCTCGGGTGCATCGCGATTTTATTTTCCTTTACTCTTTTCAGTGTTTTTGCCTGGAGGAAAACAATCGCCTTTTTGCGCTAAGCGAGAGAAAATAATGGACCCCCGCGTGAGTTTTCGCATCTCACACGCCCTCTTTTGCTGGAGGATTTTTCTAAATTGTTTTATTTTTTGTGTTTGGTTGGTCGGCGTTCTTTTCCTATTGGACTTGCTTCATAATTTGAATGTGCTTGCTGCCCCAAGTTACCAAAGCAGCAAAAGCAGCACAACTGTGCGTTATCTCATACCAATAGCTGATATCTAGAGCGCAAACTGTTTAAGCCGACACTCCGCATCGCGACTTGCGAACATGCCTCCTTGTATGCACCGTTTCCTAAGCTATGACACTGACCGTACGCACGTTAATATTTCATTGAGGAGATGAGGCAGTGTTTGGCATAATTTAAGTTATCATTAACCCTGTCTATGCGGCACCACCGTATACAGCAAAAAAAAAAAAAAAGCTTAACGTGACTCTAAAAAGGAAAAATTCAAGGGCACTTGGGTATCCATACGTGGATGAATGTGAAAGCATTGCGACGGCTTCGTTCACGTAGTTGCGTGGACGTCCAAAGGAGCCCGGCGCAACTACTAGCTGACTTAGAAGTGAAAGGTTTGCGGCGAATGCTATGCGCGAATGCGAGCTTTCTGGTTCTTTTTTCTGTCCCTCGCATGGCCAGCGCCGCCGCTGATGCGCGGAGGTGAGCGCCATCTGGTGATGCTTCAAGGAACCTAGCGCCCACGCGGTGCGCGCCTCCCGTTGATTGGCAGTGACCACGTGACATTTTGTACCATCTATGGAGACGCCGCCGGATTTTCCGCTTCTGAGCCATGTAATGCTTTAGCATTAATAAAAGAAAATATAAGTTATATCAGTAAACTCAGAATATGCAATAGCAAAGTGACTTCTGTTATCGTGAGAGGAGGCATATGGTAAAGCAGGGAATAGGCAGAAACAAACGGCAGGTGGCGATGCCGCCTTTTAACTCTTTCTTTTACCGGTAGACTTGTGCTCACTTCCGGTGCTTTTATGTTTTAACTTTTTGCTTCAAGACGTATTAGTCGTAACGTATACCATGAAATTTGCAGGCGCAAGTTGGAATCAGCTAGCGCAAGACCCGGGTAATTGGAGATCGCAGGGAGAGGCCTTCGTCCTGCAGTGGACATGAATATAGGCTGATGATGATGATACCATGATATGTAAAATTTCGTCCTAATCATTGGTGTTTTCAATGGAAGTAAAACAGAAATAGTTGTTCAGAGAGCTTTGAGAATTCTTATGTGAAACTTCAAAGAAGCCCCGGCAAGACGCAGGGAACGAACGTAATATTTTGATATCTTTAGTGTAAGTACTGAAAGTAAAGAGATATTAAATATAAAAAATATGCGTCTTGCTCCTAGTTCCCAAGTTACAAGGTACCACGCATAAAAAAATATTATGCAGGTTTGGTGGCGTGAATATTATCCATAGTAGTGTTCACGCTATACGCCGGAAAACCGTGGCTTCGCAAATGTGAAAACGATTATGTGCCTGTTGTGCAAGGATGATTTGTTTTTTACTTATTGCAGCAAGCACCTGGTTCCATATTTATTGCAATATTTAGGCCATAGAAGCAGTGACTGTCAAGTTGGGGAGCACTCCACAAGCTTCCTCATACTTGATTGTTACGTTCGATCAGCTTTTCTGTGAAAAAAAGTTGGTCTATATAGTCGTCGCCTTGAACTGAGGCTGGACCCTTCACATGCTTTGTACGCAGTACTCGTACAATATTGTACATTAATGTACAGTGTTGCACAGTAGTGTACTGAAATTAATGAAGCTATATATTAGGCTATTCAAGATTCTGCCGAAGGCTGGTCTGAAATCGACTGGGTGCTCTTGAGTGAGTGAAAGCTCCACACGACGGGAACAATTGCTCGTAATAAGTCGAACTAGAAGGAGGGAAGCAGAGGGGCTTGATTTTTGTTAACTTCACGACCATATAAAGCCAACAGGCAATGAAGCCAATGAAATCATACAGGTAATTAGCTGTGGCTGAATTTGAAATGTAGAAATTAATGAAGAAAGGAGAAATGAAAGTGGACGAAAAGATAACTTGTCTCCGGTGGGAACCGAATCCACAACCTTCTCATTGCGCGTAAAGTTTTCTTTTTCCAGACTTCACAATGCGTCGAAAATTGTCAAATCTGGCCAATAGTTAAAGTACCGTCGTCATTTGATACGGTGCAATGACGTTGCTTGCAGAAAAATAGCAGCGGCAATGTCTAAAAACGTTTTAAAAAAGTGTTGATCAAATTGATCGATTTTTTTATGCCAGATAAAGGCCAGTTGTAACGAAATGCTAAACCCCGTAAAAAGAGCCTAGTGTCAGATGGTATAGATATAGAGCAGCTTTCGCAGCAAAATTTCACGTTTGGGTTGATGCATTACGAAAAGCTCGCAAAAACAGACGTTGCTGATGCGGAAATAAAAAAATAAAAAATTATACCTCCTCACATTGCGTGAAGATGGTCGAACACCGAAGCTGTGTTAGTTACACCGAGTGTTACGAGGGTTACGTGTGCACGTGTTGCACGTGATGCAATTGCGTAAACACAAGTAAACACAGATCCACAACACAAACTTTCATTATATTGAAACGTTGCAGGGTGAGAAGAGGCAGCGACTTTCGACGCCACTCGACGAGTTTCCAGTTCTCTGGTCGCAACCTGCCGAGCCGCCGCCGGAGGCATCGGTTGCAGTCACGCACAGCACTCGCATTCGGCGCGAACGCGGGGAAATGCGGACGGCGTCGGCAGGAGCTCTGCGCGTTATCCGAAAGGGCGCGCCGCACAGAAATACATTCTCTTATACCCATCGCCTCTCCTCCTCGCGCCCAGCGCGGTCTCTCATTGGTCCCCTCCTCCCCCAGTGCGCCTCTCCTCTTCTGCTGGTCACGTGACCAGCCCTCCCCGGCGCGGCTCTCATCCTCTCCTGGTCACGTGACCTGCGAGACACCGGCGGAGGGACGGACGGCGCAGCCACGACCTACAACAGCTCCGCTGTTAAAAGGGGGGATGGGGATTACCACTTGTCGGAAATGACGCCTGACCCAGCAGAACATTGAAAACCAGCGGACCTCGTCAATGTATAACCTCCCAAAATTAGTCCGCCCCCTTGGCGTACAGAAAGTCTCGGAGGTGACGTGCGTAAGTGTTGGGACTTACGTTTGCTTAAACACTATTTAAAGACTGTTAATTCAAAAAATCAGACCGGTACCAGCCCTTCAGCCTTGGCAAGATTGTTTTGATAGTGTGCACTGTACACAATTTAGCCAAAGGTAAACTTTGCTGCAGTTGGTGCACCACAACACCTTGACGCCGTGGACTTTCACAGCGTCTACTGGTATAGTAAGAGTTGAGTAGTATCGGAGCGATAGAACCGTTACGATATACAGTAACAGCGCACTAATGTCCCTGGCTGTTATGAAACGAACGACAGCCTATTAACGTATTTACGTTCCACTCCAGCAACTTTCTTCATGAGTCTGTACACGGACAATTCTACAGGAACCGCTTTGCTTTATATTGTATGAGGCGATGTCATCACGCCTCGACCGACAGCAATAGTGACAACACACGCAACGCAGTTCCGTGCATTTGGGCCTCGCCACTTGTTCCGATTTTGTGTCAGCGCGTATACCACCTGCTCGATAAGTCAATGTTGTTCGGTTGCCGTCTTAATTCTTTTTATTTCCGTGTTTCATATACCGAGCCATATTATGCGTAAGCTTGTGCCAGAATACTCGAAGACGTAAACGCGAAAGACAGTGCTGGTGGCGACATGTGGTGAAGCTCTGCTGAACCAACCAAAGCGTGAAGTCTTAATATTGCCCTGACCGACTACGCTCACTGATGGATTGATTGATCGACCAACGAGGTCTAACTTCCCGAAGCGAAAATGCGACTATGAGAAACGCCGGGTTGGAGGACTCCGTGGTGTAGTTTTGACTATATACATTAAATATACATATACATACAGATCTAATACATGAGTGTGTTTGCATTCTACCCCTATTGAAATGCAGCCGCCATATCGTCGAGAGTGGCAAACGCGGTCGCGATGCGACGGCCTGTGTGCGTTGTCGCAAGGACATCGGCAAAGAATCTCACGAAGAGAGCGTGCAGGAACCCATACCGCTGCCAAAAGCCGATGTATATATAGCAGAGAAACGTCGTGTGCTTGCAAGTAATGCCACACAGTCCTCGTGGAACACACCAAGTTTCCAGCACACACGCCTGCATCGACTGGCGGCTCCTCGCTTCGACTTCGTCCTCCACCTGCAGCCTATCCCGATCCGAGACGATAGTACTTCGCAGACTGCGGCTTGGCGTCGCTTTTACAAAATCCGTGGATTTCCGCATCGGAAGTTATAACTGCATTGCTTGTGATGACCGTGGCAACGAGGAAACAATAGAACATGCTCATTTTATTAGGCAACTCCTGCCAATGTCGGCGCTGAAGGCGTGCCTAACTTTGTAGCAGTCCGGTAGGAGTTGCAGGAAAGGTATCAGTTGCAGCCGAAGGTTCATACTTGGAGTAATCCACTCGATTAAAGTGGACGCGCGTGCCAGAAAGCGAAGCCGCCCTGCATCGTTTTCCCTTGAAAGTTAAATTTTGCATGGTGGTCTTCTTAGTGTGACGTTCGAGCAGCCTTGTCTGCACAATCACTGCCACTGATGCCACGAAGACGATGTTTTGCACATTGAAAAAAAAAAAAAGTTGTTCTCGAGAAGACGGGCGGCGTGAGCTTTGAGAGAACCTACCGTTGTCCCAGTTAAATGATTTGAGAGCCGGGGGATTCACTGAAGTTTGTTACTGTTTACTTTCTTTAACAGTCTGAAGAGAAAGCACACGCAGAAAGAAACACACACACGCGCACTCGAAACATCGCGCCCTGCCACCTCGCCGCATATAAAGCAACGGGAATTTGAACTTGCGTGACGAGCAGCTTGCTCCGTCGCTCACGTTCCTGGGAGAGGCAGCGTTCATTTGAACGGCGCGTTCCTCAGTGAACGATTAGTCAAAGAGCGAGTAGACGATTCCTGCCCCGGGTGACGCGCCATGCACCGTGCAACGGTCGCGTCTGGTAATGACTACGAACTCAACTCGGTTCCCGAGCTGGACGCATTCAGCCCCAGCGCGCAGTCAACGATCATCGAGTAGGGAGACGACAGGGATTGGCGCTGATCGGAGATGACCGCGGCGATAGCACGTCGTTGCCAATAAGCGTACGCAAACAGAGTCGCTCGGCAACACTCACGCATGCGAGGGGGCTGGCCTGGGAATCCGTGCTCCCTGCATGAGCACATACAGCGCCACTGGCGCTGTTTGGCTTCGTACATTACGATGCGCGCTTCCCGAGACACATTAATGAGTGAACTTGCTGGTGTATAGTTACACTTGAGCCTTTCCGTGCTAGACATATGCATACGAGATCAGTGAATAAACACAACGCCACAAACGCCTTTCTTGTGACGAGATATATGCCTTTTGTTAGGCTTATAATTAAGATCAGTGCAAATATTTAGGCGATTGAAGATTGGACGGCATGGGAAACAAACGTCGACACTGCGGCATCATACGTTGCTTGTTGGGACAATGTATTGGAGGCCGAGCCGACCCGACGGCGCAGCGTAACTCCTTCGCTTTCTTCTTCTTTCTGGGGTTTTACGTGCCAAAACCAGTTCTGATTATGAGGCACGCCGTAGTGGAGGGCTCCGGATTAATTTTGACCACCTGGGGTTCTTTAACGTGCACTAGAACGCAAGCACACGGGCGTTTTTGCATCTCGCCTCCATCGAAATGCAGCCCCCGCGCCTGGGATTCGATCCCGCGATCTCGTGCTCAGCAGCGCAACGCCTTAGCCGACTGAGCCACCCGGGCGGGTGTAACTGCTTCGCTAATACCAAGCCCGATTCTTTTCATCTTCCGTAAACCCCACCCTGGGTCCTGTACAGTCACCCTAGAGGTACCAATACAACTTCATTCGTTCATTCAAACATTCATTTAACTTAGCTAAATATGGCTCAAGAAGACAAGACTAAGACGCAAAACGAATGTCAAAGGTTGTGACTCTAAAATTCCAATAAGCAAAAAAAAAAAAAAGAGAAAAAGAACCATATTGATGAAATAACTCTCGAATGAAGGAAGAATCAATAGACGTAGACGAACTTGAACACCTATATACACCGGGTGGTCAAAATTAAGCTTTACGGAATTTGTAAAAATTAATTGCCTCTAGCAGGTAGCATAATTCTTATCGTTGATCTGGGTTATTCGAAGAGGCGGACATTAGCAGCACGAGAAATCGAAACACATATTCAATTAATTAACAAAATTCATTAATTAACTTCTTAGTTAATTACTTTGCGACACATATTGCAATTTACGAATTGTAGCCGGTGAGCTTGCCAGACGCATTCACTTGAAATTAATCTTCAGACGATAATGATGATCTATATATGACGATGACGATGATGATATATCTTTTTTTTTTCAGAATCTCAACCGGCTCAACGCTGTTGCGCCCAATGAGGGACGAGACGAATGCGGGAGAGAACTGGGTAATAATTGGACTATACATGCATAGACGTCGACCTCTTGTGCGACGCCGCTCGAACAAGTGCGTCAATGAAACAACCAAGCTTTGCAGCTGAAGTCAGCTTTTATGAGTGATGTTCTCCATCGTGCTAACACCATTGGAGACATAATGTGCTTTGCTACTAACAATGTGTGCTCCCGCAAAAGTCCGAGGTATGCCATTAACTTGCGTCTATGTATGAATTGTCCTGACACCGAAGTTCACTCCTTTTGCCTCACCTCAGTGAGGCACGAGCCGGCGAGTGCTGAATTAACAAATCGCACACTTCCTCTGTGCTAGTGTTTGTTGGTAGGCGTAACCACTCAGCTTCATTACCCTAAACAGCATGTAACTTAATTTACATAGGCAACGACATAGAAGGACAAAGATATAATGCCAGGCTTTGCTTGGCTGCAGGAGACTGGGTCTGATGGTCTGATAGGTTGGTCTGATGAGAGCGCTAAACAAAACAAAGAACAGAAATCTGGGTTTCATTCTCCAAGCGTTCTAAACTCCCGATGTCGCAAGACTGACGAAGAAAACAGATATGAGTCACGTGGTTGGGTGAAGAAAAATACAGTGAGCGGATTGCACGATAATGATTCCGTATACCCTCGCCCTCTCTCCGCACAAGCCGCCAGAGGGAGCAGTTAGTTCCTCGTGCCTCGGCAACGTTACGCAAATGACGACCAAGCGCGGGCTCAGCGAGTGACGAGACGATGATGGGCAGGTCCCGGATAATGACCGGATCGCAGGTAATGACAGGCGCATAATGACACTGATCTATTTGCGTTGGAGGACGGCCTGGGAGGGTCCGGGCAGGCTCAATGAATGCGCAGATGCTGCACGCGTCCGAATGCATAAACAAGGCGACGTAGTTTGTTATAGAATCGGTGTATGCGTGCATGACGCGAGAGATGCGGCCCATCCCCTGCCTGCGTTCTCTGCGCAGCATGCGGTTGGATTCCACGGGGCACCGAACAGGGTGCGCGTGCGCGCGCGGTCACGTGACTTGGCCCACCCGGCTGGTTAACGAATGCATACGACACGGACGCACGCGACTCGAAGTCATATATGCAACGCACCGCGGCTCGACAAACAAAATTGTTTGTTGCTGGCTCTGTGAACCGAAGAGGACGCCCTGTTTTGGCAAGCTGGCGCAAGCGCGCTTTGCCCCAGGGAACGCAGTGAAGTCGAATGAGAGGATAAGTAAACATACAGAGAGCAGGGAAAAAAAGTTGCAGTGGCTTAGCTCGGCTATGCCAGGATATACGTAGCGTTAGCGAAGGTTCAGCTGATTATTCTTAGCTTTCCTGGTTGTCTCCTACGCTCAACCGCTAATTGCCAGGCAACAACTTCGTGATCCGATGAGTCAAGCTTCTCCGTTCTTCTGCGCTGTTGAGCAGCATTTGCGCTCTCCTTCTCCGTGGCTATACCACACACTCTGGCAAACGCCAGTCAGAAGCGCAGCGGCTCCAGCGCAGTGTCAGACGGCGACTCCACAGCGAGCGCGCGCCGGCGCCAGTGCGTCTACCACGGCTACGACGTCACTCCTCTGGAATGCGCAGACCGGCGGCGGTGAGTCGCGCGCGGCGGCGGCGGAGTGCGCGAGAGGTGCCGGCTCCGGTGGCTCCGGTGCGCAAGCCGTGTGACATCACTGATCCTTGCGCATGCGCAGCACGGCTCTTGATGTGCCGCGCGAAACGGGCTTGGCTAGGCCAGTGTAGCTAACGCTACAAAATTACAACGAAGGGCACAACAATATGATGAAATATTAGTGTGTAGGAGAGAGCACGTTTGTAAGAAACAATGCAAATAGCTGCGAACTTCAGAGGCGAAAAGTTTGCCGACTGCGAAAGTGCAGTTCTGCTTGAGACATAATTGCGAGAGACTACTCTGTGCGTCACGACCAAGAACCCCACGACTGTCTGAGCGCTATTTTTAGGCATCATCGCGGCAGGGCGCACATTGCCGGTCTCCGTAGTTCCAAATACGCCTCTCGCAGGCTCTTAATTGCTTTATTTCTCTCATTATTATTTTTGCAAACATTCACAGAAATCTTAGCACCAGAAAATAGACAGCTAGCAGGCTAAACATTATTATAAAAGCATTTACTTCGATTGCATTTCGGTACCAGCAGTCCATAAGGTATTGCTGCCAATAAACCGGACGCTCGTCTAGTTGACCTACCCGCCTTTCCTTTCCTTGCTTTCTCTCTCTCTCTCTCGCCTCTTATTTAGTTTATTCGTTATGTGTATGTGTTGGACTTCTTTCCATACAGTAAGCAATGAGAGTACCTAGTAGACTTCTTTTTCCATAGCTTAGTAGTAGGGTCAAGGAAATGGACATCATCAAAATATAAACAATGTGCATCAGCATGCTATGTATTGTCGCCGTTGTTGGTTATCAAAGACATGAAAGAATAAAAAAATTAAAAAAAGAAAGAAAGTACTCCGAACGGCCGGCTTATCCGAACACCCCCAGTAATAAACGCCAATTTGCAAAAATAAATAAAAACGAAGGAGCTGCAAAAAAGAAGTGAAAATAAAAAGAGAATAACGGTGTGTGCACGAGTATCTAGTGTTAATTACATGAATATATGAGTAATTCCTGAGAAATATGCCGACAGAGCGCGCGGCGTGTAATACCACTGCAGGAATTAGTGTTGTATCATTCGCCCTACAAATGGCAATATATGTTGTAGAATTGTCGATATCCCGTTTTAAACTTTATTAGGCCATAAGTAATATATATATACATATATATACCACTTCTGCAGCTCACGTTCCAATGAAAAATAAAAAGGTCAAGAGATGTTCATGTCATTGCAAACGAGCAGCAGCAACGACAATAAACAAGTAAAACGATATCGTGCGCATTTAATTTATAATTTTTATGGTCCACGTATGCCATCACCATTCGGTTTTGAACATGATAACGTTGTGAGGACGTGTTCGAGGTTCCTAAGGCTTGGCAAACTGTCATCAATGCACGTAAAAGGAAGCAAGTGATTATAATGCAGTGCGGTCATGAATAGGCTTAGCATTGTCAAAGCAATAAAATCAGAGGAAGCAATACATGCCTTACACCTAGAGCGTACTATGTAATGATTTTCTCCATCGATTTCATTAATTTAACATAACCGATCGCAACGACTGCTGGATACTGGTCATAACGTGGGCGTGGTGTCCTGCCAGCCAATAACGATGGGCGGAGAGAATGGGTAATAAAAAAAGAATCGTTACATATTATAGCTCCTATTTTCGTTTATGTACGAGTGTCCTATAGCATACGTCAATCTATTTTCTTGTGCACGGACTATTTTGAGATAGTGCGCTCTTCGGTAGCCAAACTTCTCATTTTATCGCATTTAATAAACAGCAATATTGCCTGTGAGTAAGCTGGACCGGACAAAGCCAATCAAAAATAACAGTACGCTTTGAAATGCGCGATGATAGTGAAAGAAGGCACGCTTGAACGTATCGATCACGGCTCAACACCGTCACACTATCGAGACGACAAAGCGCAGTGCAGCTATGCGGTTAGTCTCTCACGACGTAACTCCCAGACATAAAAAAATGCAGGGCAGTTCTGGCAGCCCGAGGGCCACATGCTTGCACAAAGTCAAAGCTTCGTGCCGACTTGACCCTTGTGGCTTAATTGCGAAGATATTTAGAAATAAGCACACGTTGGCATGGCTTAGTGTGAACTGTGGCGAAGTGTGAATCAAAGCAAGCGTGGTCAACATCTTCCGAGCGAATTGCAGCCTTCGCGCATCTTATAGGCGACAAAGAATTAGTGTGCGCACCCCATGTACAAAGCAGAGACCGCGACTGGACACTGGCAATTACGCACTACTAGCTCCCTGTCTTCCACAGGCATGCCGCGGACCGAAGGTTTCGTGGAGTTGACGGCCGCGTAGTCGCTGAGCGCCCAGGCAAGTACGCACGAAGAAAGCCTCGCGGAAGACAAGCGCATTGTGCCACAGAGGGTGGCAGTGGTGTCTTCTCCCGTTACGGTGGCGCCGCGACGTTGTTCGAAAAAGAAACTGCATGCAGCCCTCATCCATATGGATGAGCGAGACTCGGCAGTCCGTCGAGCGGCGCCAATAGTTTTGCCCTCCCATCCGCGCCGGCGCCAATCATCCGCAAATTAACCTCTGTAGGCATTCACGGCCGCACAAAGAGACGAAGCTTTCGGAAGCCTTGGCGTATAGCAGCGGCCCCTGCGGAGGGAACTATAACTCTGCGGAGAATATTTGGGGTTTGCGGGCAACAACCAGGCCTCAAATACGATAAGTGCACGCGGCGCCGAGGCGACAGAGCGGGACGTATTACAGAGACGCCTTGATTTCTTCTCGTCTATTACATGCGACTTGCCTCCTGTGCGTGGTTCGTCATCATCTTTCTTGCTTTCTTGCTTTGCTTGCCTGCTTGTCTACGCAAGTGGCTCTCATCTGTCCCCATATATAGACGACGGATTCGATCCGTCTCTTGTATTTTTTTTTTGCCCACTTTCGTTTTGGCGACGTACAGATGTCACCGGAGAAAAGTCATTCGGTCTTAAGACTTTGAGCGTCCGGAAGCTCCGTATATGCAAGGCGCCGGCGGTCATTGGAGGACCAATTTACTAAACGCTCCTAATGCGAGTCCGTCGCGCTTATAGGGTGCTCGCGCAAGGAAGAACGCAGCAGCTTCGAAGCAGGGCAATTAAGAGACTGTCCGTGGAGGTAAATGACGCAAATCTGGCTAATCTTCCAAATGGCGACAGCCTTTCTGGGCTTTGATCGGCCGAAGACGTCGCCGTGGTGGGAATCGAGTCCATCGAGTGCATTAATTTGCTGGCCACCCGCGTTACGGGGGGCTCTTTTTTCTAGCGTATAAATAGTCACAAATGAGGTTAATTCTTCGCACAGCTCTATAATGTCGTGGAACGCGGCTAAATTACGACACGTTACGAGACGCGACTCAACTAAACCTTGACGGTGGGCGTAAACAGTCGGCTTTGCAACGTCTAAGACGCCTTGTCGTCTGAGCGTCATAAACGAGTAATCTGAACGCCTCGAACCAAAGAAACACGACAAGCGTTTGTGGAGAGAGACAGTTCAGCAAAATTGCGATCTGACTGTATCAACACTGTTTGAAAGTGGGACAGGGCGCGTACACTAGATTCGCCATTATCACTTATAGGACAGGGACCGCAGAATAACAAACGGAGTTTGTGCCACTTATTTTGTCGTCCCTGTCCCAATTGACGCTGACGATTTCAGTTCAGCGTGTAAAGAGGTCACAAGAAAGAAGAGAAAAGAAATGACCGTGTCAGAACAGCTTGGATAATCTTGTGCGATCGAGTGGCCGAATTCACAAAATACTTTCATTCGTAAGAGCTTTTGCGATTCGCCGGCCAGCTTCGTTAATATTGTTAAGCCACTTTGTGTAAGTGGCATTGAAGGAGTAATATGTTATTGTATTTTTTAGGTTGCTCCTACTTTAATATTTAATAAATGTGCGTCGAAAGTTATCAATTTATGCCATCAGTTTTTCTAGAAAAATTCTTGAATACTGCAGAATTTCAACAAAAGAACAACAACTCAAGAATCAAGTTTACAACTACATAATTCAACAATAAAAAAATATCCCAATTCTGTAAACTTCTCATAATAATGCACATAAAGCGGACGAATTCGATGTATACTTTACGTCGCTTTGAAATAAATCCATAATGCCTGAGTAGGACTTTTGCAAGAACCTCGAAAGGAATGTAACATTGCAACGTAAGCCGTGAATTCATAGATCTAATTTTCCGCTCGAGGTGTTCTAAGAGATGCAGTTTACAAAGTTACGATGTCTGATTTTGGTGAAGATTTACGAAGTTTGTAAACTTGGTGCTTCTATAATAATCTTTTCCTAAATCCAAATATTGCTTGACAGAGTTGCTAAAATGTAATTCTTTCTCTCAAGCGCTACAAATTTAATTCAAAACAGTCCAGCGGTTGTTTAAAAAAGCTTTTTCGCGTTTTAGGTGTATTTGAATAGAGAAATAGGAGTTCTATGCGAGCCATAGCCTACTTTTAAGTGTTGCAAATAATGACAATTTTATATCACTCTTTGAACAAAAAGCGGTAGGCGACCCTAATCTTTGACTTAAGTGTCTTTTAGTGGCACTCGCACGTCGGCGTTGGTGTTCTGTGCTTTGGTGTGCAGTAATCAGTGATTTTTAATTAATTCTAATGATTGCAGACACTTCAGTAACTCAACTTGTAACTAAACTTATGCTCTGATATCAGATCTATAATGAAACCCCTGAATTTTGTACTGTACAATTGTTTTTCTATTTTTTTCTGATTTATATTGAATTTCGTTCCCGGTCGTCTCAGGAGGGGAACCGGAAGTACTGCGCAAGAAACAAGAGTGTCACTCGATGCTCGTGCAACTAAAAAGACTAAAATTGTGTCCCTGTAGGTGGCCGAAGTCTTGTCTAGTGCGAGTGGGTCACTTTCCGGCAAGATGCACTCTGTCATTGAGCTGCATATGCATTATATTATACAATTTTCATTCGCCAACCTAATTACTCTACCACGCTGATTTCCATGATTTCTCAACATTAGTGCAATGAAATGCACGCAGCTGAAGACATAACGCTTTTGTTTTTATAGCGCCGTCAGTGATTACGCAATAAACAGTGCACTTACGAGCAGATCTCGACGAAGGTTGGAGATCAAGCGAGACAGGAAATCGGGGGAAAGAAAAGTAAACAGCGAGGAAGTCACGTAATTTTCGCCCATTCGTTTTATTTCTACAGGTTACTCCTTGAACACGCTTTTTCGTGAAACCCACTAAACAAAGATAAGGTAAGTGGCCATCACACTAAGAGAAGCAGGACAGAACAGTGTAGCAAAGAAACAAAAGTCCATCGTGTTGCAACCACGACCCACGATAGAGAGCCTTTCCACCAGCTCTAATGACTAGGGGAGCAAGACCTGCCCCGCGGTTGTCCGGCCAAGCCAAAGCCACGGCCATTCCAAGCCAAGCCCACCATCGGGGGCGTGTATATACAAATGTGCCTTACACGAGGGCACCGCCGCGCGGGCGTTTCACCTCACCGCACGGTGCAAGAGAAGGCATAACTCAAGCAATAAAAGCAAACGAGCAGGGCAGGTCTTCCTCGGCATGTCTGTATATAGTCAGCGCCCGAGACAGGAGGGAGATGGTGGTCAGGCTTTCGGCGTTACACGAGCGAAGACTAAAGTATACGCTTTCGCTTATATAGCGCTGCGTAAAAGAAGAGTCTCGAGAGGGCTTTATTTCGAGAAAGGCAGGGAGTTAGAAAGATAACGAGGGCCAACGCTTTCTTTACCCCGACAACCGCGGCCAGCCCAGCCTTAGTCGTTTCCTTCGTAACGTCCATAGGGCAAGCACAGCGACAAGACCGGCGGTTTCACCTGGGCTTAATTAAGGGATGGAGCGCGCATTGGTAGCCAAGGTGGGGGTGCGTTGGTGCTCTTGCAAAAGGAATACGTGCTATTCCAAAAGAAAGAGGGCATGTCAGCCACCCATGTGACAGAAGAAGAAGAACAGGAAAGACATGGCTTTAGATGGCAGACAGAACATGGCTCACCGCACGGTGCAGTTGTGGCGCGAGACGCGCCTTTGACGATGCTGGCCACACCGCGGTGATTGAGATATTGCGGGTGCTGAACTTCGTCACTCAAAAAGGTCGTCACTCTCTCTAGCTCCTGGGTGCACCACCCACGGCACTCGAGCTCTTTCCGTGCAAAGTGTTCTCTCCCGCGGTTTTCGCATTCTTTTGCATCTGTAAACAGCGGGGCTTGTCCCAGGCTTGTCCTTGATTAGAGAGTAACTGAGATTACTGTTATTAGCTAGACCAAGATGTCAGAGCTTGCGGATTGTCCAGGATGTATGTGCACAGTGCAACTACGAGCCTCCGGTAAATATATATGCATATTTTTTTCAAGTGGCACCTGGTTTCGGAAAACCGCTACATGGTGCACCGCAACGACATGATTCTAGTTCGGTGTTCTACGTATGTAGTTATTTTGTTATTTACATAACCGCCATTTGCGCAACACGCAATTAAGGTGACATCTCCATTCCATCGGAAAGAAATGTCTCAGGAGAGATAACGAAATTGAGGAAACGGCTGTTATACAAATTCTGTTGTCTCTGTGTGTAACAACGCGAAGATAGATTGTTTAGGAGGGGAGGCAGGTGGCAAGAAACCTCAGAATATAAAGTAAATTGCTGACGCTTAGACCCACAAAGAAAGGTATCTTTGCATCGAAGATAATGTTTATGGCACTTTAATTCGTCTGGATGGCCTAGCATTGCATCTTTGTCCAGATGTAGCTACTCATGCCGCACACACACACACACACACACACACACACACACACACACACACACACACACACACGCACGCACGCACGCACGCACGCACGCACACACACACACACACACACACGCACGCACGCACGCACGCACGCACGCACACACACACACACACACACACACACACACACACACACACACACACACACAAACACACACACACACGCATACACGCACACACACACGCATACACACACACACACGCACACACGCGCGCGCGCGTGCGTACCCGCGAACAAGAAGCATCGCAGTTGCTAAGTGCATGGCTGTAGTGTTCAATGCTGAGTTCGACATCGCGGGATTGCATGCGACAGAAAATTCAATGCAACGATAAAACCGAAATTTGCAGCTATATTCTGCGGGTCGTTTCACGCAGTGCACAAGTAACATAAGTCCCTGGGTGAGCCACTTGTCCTGTAGCGGATTTCATTAGGCTCTAGGGGTCATTCCCCTTCCCCAAGTGCAGGGTAGCAAACCAGGTGACCAGGTTAACCTCCCTGCGTTTCCTTTCCTTTTTTCTCTCTCTTCCTCTCTATGATGACGACGATGCTGATCCATAGTCCATAGCTTGGCACAGTATTATCATTTGTCAGCATTAGAAACAGCATCAATGTCACAGTATTCAAACCAGGCTGTGTTGCTCTTCAAAGAAGTTGCGTTCAACATATACGCACGGCCGCGATTGAACCTGTGTGCCCGGCGGGAGTCGGACACGGTGTTGTGTTCTGCACCAATGCATCCCTGGTCGCTCTTTCTTACCCCGGCTGGCGTGAAATTTATTCGCTCCCCCTATTACCCGCCGCACGTAACTTAAGCCGAAACTCTGTTTAAGTCGTTCCTGTTGCGTATAGGAAGCAGGTCATGCGGCAAGAAATTCGTCTCTGCGTTGCAGCACCCAAACCGGAACAGAGCTGCCGAAACGAAAGAAAATCCATGCGCGCAGCGAAGCAGCAAAAATAAGATGCAAAGTAAAAGCAAAATGCTGCGTAGGCTTTAGTCCCGTTCGACAGGGGAGCTCGCCGGAGCAATAGGGGCGAGCGCGCATGCAAGCCTCACGCATACAACGCCTCAGAGAACTTGGCGATCTGCACGCTATACGCGCCTTTCCACGCGCTTCCCTCTCACGAAATGCGTGCATCAGTGCGAATGCTGAGGGCGCTCAGAGGTGAACAACAAAGCACTCCTTGCACTCGTTCACGAAAAGAACAGAAAAAAAAGAAGGCAAATTGTGGAGATCCAACGCACTTTTTTGAAATATATGTGAAGCGGTTGATTAAATGCTGTAAAACTCTTCTTCTTCTGCACCGAATTTGGCAGCATAGCGATTACACGTGTCTTCCGGGCAAATAAGCAAGACGCGGAAACACCGACCACGTGACCCACTGAACCATGTGACCGCGGATATACGGACTCCGGGATCTGTCCACTTTACTCAGCGATAAACCAGCCGAGCAAACGAGCCCCAAACCCTGAGAGAGCAAGGCGCAGAAGAATACCCTATTCATTAGAGGAGTGGTGTGATTGAAGACGTATATTTGCTGCAATGAGGATATTTAGGTGTAACGTTTGTGGTTCATTGTGCAATTCTGCAGAGAATAGAGACGGTCACCAGCACATCCGTAGGGATAGTACAGTCAGCTATACATAAGCGAATTCGATATATGGGAGTTGTCCTTTTTGTAAGCTCTTGAGGAATAAGTAGCATGCTGCAGCCACGATCAGCAAAGTCCGGGACAGTTTGCGAACGAAGTTTGGTTTAAAACTAAAATAAAACCAGCAGACTTCGCCAATTTCTGTGGCTCTGAACTTATTTTGTGTAACATCAGCAAGCTCACAGCGCGGACACCGCCATCTTTTCAAGAAGAACGCTGTTATTACGATGCACACAATGGCTGTGTTCCAATACTCACCATAGATGGCTAAATCGACAGCTAAGCGGACAGCGGCCTACTTAAGTCCCGTTCCACTGCAGACGAAACCGGCAAACGAGACAGCTTCGCCAAAATAGGATCGAAAAAACGATGCAGTCTATACTGCGCTGTCCAAATAAGATGCCGGTTGAGATGGAGCGGGAAGGTCGCCTGTCCGCAAAAAAAAAAAAACGAAAAAAAAACGCAGTCACTCCTTCTTACGCATTTATTGTAAACTTCGTTGTGTTTTTCATAGGTTCCCACTCGTAAAGCGTTAAAATACAATGATAATATGTGCTTTTCGTAACTATCCTTGTCGACGCGAGATGGCGCGTCACATCGCAGAGACGTCTTCCACACGGTTCCAGATGCATTCCGTGCATTACTTGGGCTCCAATCTGTCTTCTTAGCTATCAACGTAGACTGCCTCCGGTGCTATCCGTAAGTGGGACACACTACTGTTACTCTCCTCCGCTACAGCCTGTAGCGGCCTCCGACGTATATGCATACGCGTCACCACCCTCAGAGCGAGCGCAGGAAGCGAAAGCTCCCACAAATAACCAAGTGCGAATGTTATACGATAGCGCAGTGGATCCAGCTCCCAGTCGAGCATTGCCGCAGGGGCACGAGTTAAAACCCTATTGGCTTTGGGAAAAGTTGAGTTTTTCTTCGCCTTATGGCGGAGGTGAAACGGATGACAAGTTGTAAGAGCAAGAAGATGCTTCCACGACCACCTGAACGAGGTCAGTCGTCTAGCTTCGTCGGTCATTTTTGGACTACGTGCCTTTGGAAGCTCAGACCAGCTCGATTACTGGGAAAGCTCAACGCCGGAAATCATGGACTCTGAGAGCGAGTGCACCGTAGCCATGGGCCGCCGTATGAAGATGATTCGTCGAATGTTGAATGAGCTGACTTCTTCAAATCAAAGTGAGCAGTAATCATTCATGGTTTCTTACGTGCCGCTCTCGACGTCACATAGCGGGAACTCCCTCAGCGGGTAATTTCTAACCGAATACTTTGAAAGTTTGGCCCGTGGGCAAATCAACTAAATCAGGATCAACGCTCGAGAGAACATCCTGACGATAGAAGCGAAAAACTCAGAAATAGTGTAGAAGGTATCGACCATTTCGAAGTTAAGCGCAATCCCCGTCCGCTCCTTTATTACTTACGGGAAGGGGACAACAAGTGGTGCTATTTCCTACGTGGACCTTGAAATCAAGTATGCGCACCTCAAGAGTCTTTTGACATCAGGACCGACTCCACGTACACCCCAGCTTGGTTATTCAAGACTGGGCTTCGCGCTTCCCCATTCTGTGCTTTCTGTGGTGACATTGGTGACATCGAACATTTCATTTGGATATGCCCGCAGTTTCACACAGAAAGAAAAGCGATGATCGACAGCCTACAAAAGAGCGGTCTTACGCACAGGTCCTTTGAAGACGTCGTTTTCCCCGGAGGGCCCGCGGCAATCAGGAAGAGAGCGCAACGACTGCTGATAGCCTTCCTGCGAGACACGGGACTCATCGACACCTGGTGACACACCCCTGATCTCAACTCGAAGGAGGATCAGGCGGAACAATTGCCGGCTATGTATGCCAGGCTAACCCCGCCTGCTTCAACATATCACCACCACCACCACCACCACCCACCATCTCTTTTGAGAACATCGGTGCGCATTCTTGAGATTCACCATTTAGGGAACTCCCGGTGCATCAAGTTGATATTTGCTGCTTGTTCGATATTATACCAGCGTCTGTCAAAGTGGGCTACGTGATACGCCGTGTACGACTATTCGTTTCGAGGCCTCTTCAGTGCCGCCAAGCGCCACCAAGTCATTCCAGAAGAACTGCATAGCGGGGCGCAGGCGCCACGACCACTTATGCCTGTGTCTGTATCGACGAGAGTAACCACACCTATGAAAGCAAGCGGTGAATTTTCGTCTCCACTGGCTGATACGGACACGGAGTGGCCTTTGCTGCCCTCTAGACCCACGGCCATGACAGCGGGCCGTAGCGCCAAGAAGCCAAGAATGATAGGACCAATAAAACCGGCGGCACGACAGGCAAGTAAGGAGATGGACATAATGAAAAGGAAAGCGTTAGAAAATGCTGAAACACATGGTAGAGTCAATGCGCGTGATTCTCTGCGATCCCCAGAATCCGGCCACTAAAAGTGACTTGCAGGTTCTCGCCGTACTGGAGCCATTTATCGCAGCTCTTTACCTGTTGTAAAGCTTTTGCTTGACGCCTGTGCTACTCACGCAGGAGAAGCCCACACACCAGCTTCGTCTATATAAGCACCTTTATCTGAAGGTTTGTACTAGTGACTAAAGACAAGATATGGAACCTGGCAGTGGCTTCATAGATGACATTTCTGAATATTTCATCAACAGAATGTTTAACTTGCTTTCCCTATTCTGCATCCATCTTTCTATGTCATCATCATCCCTCATCACACCCTTATGCCCCCGTTCCCCCTTCCCCTATGCAGAGCAGCCGGCTAGAACGCGCTAGCTCAGGCTGACCTCTCTGCCTTCTTTCAAATAAATATTCCCTCTCTTCTTGTATCTTCGATTTTGTTGCAAATTCATTTCTATTTGTAGCTTTTTGTCGACACTCTGCAGTCGGCAGGTATGTTCCTGACCTCCGCTATTTGAAAACCTCCAATTTTGTATTGCGAAGCTTGTATTGCCTCACAAGTGTCGGCGGTAGTGGTGGTCGTGCTGGTGTCACACTAAAACCCTATAGAAAACCTGTCGAAAACTCGCGTCTCGTTCACTTGGTATATACCAACATTGGCATGGAAGGGTACGAATCTGTGACTAACATGACTGATAGGTCATGACATCAATAACATCACATGCTCGTCAGTTACGTTTTGATTAACCATAACAAAATCACGTGTGGCGCATACCCGCATTCTATGCGGGTATGAGCTAGGGACAAGGAAGAAAGAAAGAAATCACGTGTGGCTCATACCGGGGTCGCACATTTCAGCTCCGCTGGTTTACCATCTGTGCGGGGTGCATGGCTGGATCACGTGACGCGCGCGACCAATCAAGGTCGTTTGGTGTGTCGCGGGGAGGGAAATGTGGTTGGCGCGCGCACTGCCGGGCTTCCCTCGCCTCAGATCACTTTCGGCGACCGGATCGCAAGGCTCCGCATGGTGCGTTCCGCCGAGGCGCAGGCTGCGTTTCAGCAACGGCGCCGCGAACCCGCTAGGGAAAGGGCTCGCCGTCAACGTGCCGATTCTAGCGTGAGGGCTTCCGAAGCACAGGCGAAACGTCAACGAAGAGCCGCCGACCCTGAGTTTAGGGCAAATGAAGCGGAATGCCTGCGACAGCATCGTCTGGCCACAAGGTTCGCTTACCCCCCTTTGCTCGACAGGGGAAGGACTCTGAATTTATTTTTTATTCAGCTTGTCTTAACTCCGCTTTATTCTTTTGGTTTCGGTACCCATCTCGCACTGAGTAAGCTTCATTAATCCATGTAATCAAGAGGGGGCCAATCCGGAGAGGGCGCTATCAAAGGCCTTGATTGGTCAGTGTCGCAGAGTAAATTGCGCAGAAGGTATCAAATGGTGGCTGTGATTCCAACAGAACAAGGCTTCTTCTTTAGCGACCTGCATGGTTTCCATTAGGGCCATCGCTGTGAAACTCAGCAATTCGAACTGATAATTGATCTCCACGAGGCCGTTCATGATCATGACGCCCGCTGTCCTAATCGCACTTATATAAAACCGGGTGCTTAGCAGGTGGGCAGCAGTCAGCTTCTGATGGCCCCTTATCTGGAGAGTTGCAACAGTGGCAGTGAAGTGCGCATAAACCGAGACGTTCAAAAATATCATCACATGCCGTTTTGAGTCCACTGATTCACATTACAGTACTTACATTTCAAAATGTTTCATGATTGAAATTCACCAAATGCGTCACAATACAATACTAAATTTGCATTATGGGAATGCTTTGCAGTCATACGGTCCTTGGTATCTGCTAATGTTTTTACAAATAAATATAATGCCCTTTGCTTTGCTCTGTTCTGCGTTGCTCTGCTTTGCTCTACTTTGTCTACTTTGCTCTGCTTTACTTTGCTCTGCTTTGCTCTGTTCTGCATTGCTTTGATCTCCTTTCCTCTGCCTTGCTCTGCTTTGCTCTACTTTGTCTGCTTTGCTATGCTTTCCTTTCCTCTGCATTGCTTTCTCTGCATTGCTTGATCTCCTTTCTCTGCTTTACTCTGTTCTCCGTTGCTCTGCTTTCCTTTCCTCTGCTTTGCTCTGTTCTGCATTGCTTTGCTTTCCTTCCTGCATTGCTCTGTTCTGCATTGCTTGGTTTCCTTTCCTCTGCATTGCTCTGTTCTGCATTGCTCTGCTTTCCTTTCCTCTGCTTTGCTCTGTTCTGCATTGCTTTGCTTTCCTTTCCTCTGCATTGCTTTGCTTTCCTTTCCTCTGCATTGCTCTGTTCTGCATTGCTTTGATCTCCTTTCATCTGCCTTGCTCTGCTTTGCTCTACTTTGTCTGCTTTCCTTTCCTCTGTCTTGCTCTGTTCTGCATTGCTCTGCTTTCCTTTCCTCCGCTTTGCTCTGTTCTGCATTGCTTTGCTTTCCTTTCCCCTGCATTGCTCTGTTCTGCATTGCTTTGCCTTCCTTTCCTCTGCATTGCTCTGTTCTGCATTGCTCTGCTTTCCTTTCCTCTGCTTTGCTGTTCTCCATTGCTTTGCATTCCTTCCTCTGCATTGCTCTGTTCTGCATTGCTCTGCTTTCCTTTCCTCTGCATTGCTCTGCTTTCCTTTCCTCTGCATTGCTCTGTTCTGCATTGCTTTGCTTTCCTTTCCTCTGCATTGCTCTGTTCTGCATTGCTTTGCTTTCCTTTCCTCTGCATTGCTCTGTTCTGCATTGCTTTGCTTTCCTTTCCTCTGCATTGCTCTGTTCTGCATTACTCTGCTTTCCTTTCCTCTGCTTTGCTCTGTTCTGCATTGCTCTGCTTTCCTTTCCTCTGCTTTGCTCTGTTCTGCATTGCTTTGCTTTCCTTTCCTCTGCATTGCTCTGTTCTGCATTGCTCTGTTCTGCATTGCTTTGCTTTCCTTTCCTCTGCTTGCTTCTGTTCTGCATTGCTCTTCTGCTTTCCTTTCCTCTGCTTTGCTCTGTTCTGCATTGCTTTGCTTTCCTTTCCTCTGCATTGCTCTGTTCTGCATTGCTTTGCTTTCCTTTCCTCTGCATTGCTCTGTTCTGCATTGCTTTGCTTTCCTTTCCTCTGCTTTGCTCTGTTCTGCATTGCTTTGCTTTCCTTTCCTCTGCCTTGCTCTGCTTTGCTCTACTTTGTTTGCTTTGTCTGCTTTCCTTTCCTCTGCATTGCTCTGTTCTGCATTGCTTTGCTTTTTCCTCTGCATTGCTCTGCTCTGCATTGCTTTGCTTTCCTTTCCTCTGCTTGCTCTGTTCTGCATTGCTTTGCCTTTCCTTTCCTCTGCATTGCTCTGTTCTGCATTGCTCTGCTTTCCTTTCCTCTGCTTTGCTCTCTGCATTGCTTTGCTTTCCTTTCCTCTGCTTTGCATTGCTCTGTTCTGCATTGCTTTGCTTTCCTTTCCTCTGCTTTGCTCTGCATTGCTCTTTCTGCATTGCTCTGCTTTCCTTTCCTCTGCATTGCTCTGTTCTGCATTGCTTTGCTTTCCTTTCCTCTGCTTGCTCTGTTCTGCATTGCTTTGCTTTCCTTTCCTCTGCATTGCTCTTGCTTGCTTTGATCCTTTCCTCTGCTTTGCTGCTTGCTTTCTCTGCATTGCTCTTGCTTTCCTTTCCTCTGCTTTGCTCTGTTCTGCATTGCTGCTTTGCATTGCTCTGTTCTGCATTGCTTTGCTTTCCTTTCCATTGCTCTGTTCTGCATTGCTTTGCTTTCCTTTCCTCATTGCTTTGCTTTCCTTTCCTCTGCTTGCTCTGTTCTGCATTGCTTTGCTTTCCTGCTTGCTCTGTTCTGCATTGCTTGCTCCTGCTTCTGCTGCATTGCTCTGCTTTCCTTTCCTCTGCTTTGCTCTATTGCTTTGCTTTCCTTTCCTCTGCTTTGCCTGTTCTGCATTGCTTTGCTTTCCTTGCATTGCTCTGTTCTGCATTGCTCTGCTTTCCTTTCCTCTGCTTTGCTCTGTTCTGCATTTGCTGCATTGCTCCATTGCTTTGCTTTCCTTTCCTCTGCTTGCTCTGTTCTGCATTGCTTTGCTTTCCTTTCCTCTGCATTGCTCTGTTCTGCATTGCTTTGCTTTCCTTTCCTCTGCTTTGCTCTGTTCTGCATTGCTTTGCTTTCCTTTCCTCTGCTTTGCTTTGCATTGCTTTGCTTTCCTTTCCTTGCTTTGCTCTGTTCTGCATTGCTTTGCTTTCCTTTCCTCTGCATTGCTCTGTTCTGCATTGCTTTGCTTTCCTTTCCTCTGCTTTGCTCTGTTCTGCATTGCTTTGCTGCATTGCTTTTCTGCTTTCCTTTCCTCTGCTTTGCTCTGTTCTGCATTGCTCTGCTTTCCTTTCCTCTGCTTGCTCTGTTCTGCATTGCTTTGCTTTCCTTTCCTCTGCTTTGCTCTGTTCTGCATTGCTTTGCTTTCCTTTCCTCTGCTTGCTCTGTTCTGCATTGCTTTGCTTTCCTTTCCTCTGCTTTGCTCTGTTCTGCATTGCTTTGCTTTCCTTTCCTCTGCCTCTGTTCTGCATTGCTCTTGCTTTCCTTTCCTCTGCTTTGCTCTGTTCTGCATTGCTCTGCTTTTCTTTCCTCTGCTTTGCTCTGTTCTGCATTGCGCTGTTCTGCATTGATCTGCTTTACTTTCCTCTGCTTTGCTGTTCTCCATTGCTTTGCGTTCCTTTCCTCTGCATTGCTGTGTTCTGCATTGCTCTGCTTTCCTTTCCTCTGCTTTGCTCTGTTCTGATTGCTCTTTCCTCTGTTCTCTGCTGCATTGCTTTGCTTTCCTTTCCTCTGCATTGCTCTGTTCTGCATTGCTTTGCTTTCCTTTCCTCTGCTTTGCTCTGTTCTGCATTGCTTTGCTTTCCTTTCCTCTGCTTTGCTCTGTTCTGCATTGCTTTGCTTTCCTTTCCTCTGCTTTGCTCTGTTCTGCATTGCTTTGCTTTCCTTTCCTCTGCTTTGCTCTGTTCTGCATTGCTTTGCTTTCCTTTCCTCTGCATTGCTCTGTTCTGCATTGCTTTGCTTTCCTTTCCTCTGCTTTGCTCTGTTCTGCATTGCTTTGCTTTCCTTTCCTCTGCATTGCTCTGTTCTGCATTGCTTTGCATTCCTTTCCTCTGCTTTGCTCTGCATTGCTGTTCTGCATTGCTTTTTCCTTTCCTCTGCTTTCCTTTCCTCTGCTGCATTGCTCTGTTCTGCATTGCTTTGCTTTCCTTTCCTCTGCTTTGCTGCTTTCCTTCTCTGCATTGCTTTGCTTTCCTTTCCTCTGCTTTGCTCTGTTCTGCATTGCTTTGCTTTCCTTTCCTCTGCCTTGCTCTGCTTTGCTCTACTTTGTCTGTTTTGCTCTGCTTTCCTTTCCTCTGCATTGCTCTGTTCTGCATTGCTCTGCTTTCCTTTCCTCTGCTTTGCTCTGTTCTGCATTGCTTTGCTTTCCTTTCCTCTGCTTTGCTCTGTTCTGCATTGCTTTGCTTTCCTCTGCATTGCTCTGTTCTGCATTGCTTTGGTTTCCTTTCCTCTGCATTGCTCTGTTCTGCATTGCTCTGCTGCTTCCTTTCCTCTGCTTTTCTGCTCTGTTCTTTCCTTTCCTCTGCTTGCTCTGTTCTGCATTGCTTGTGCTTGCTCCTTTCCTCTGCTTTGCTCTGTTCTGCATTGCTTTTTCCTCTGCTTGCTCTGCTTTCCTCTGCTTTGCTCTGTTCTGCATTGCTTTTTCCTTTCCTCTGCTTTCCTTTCCTCTTTCCTTTCCTCTGCTTGCTCTGTTCTGCATTGCTCTGCATTCTGCTGCATTGCTCTGCTTTCCTTTCCTCTGCATTTGCTCTGTTCTGCATTGCTTTGCTTTCCTTTCCTCTGCATTGCTCTGTTCTGCATTGCTTTGCTTTCCTTTCCTCTGCTTTGCTCTGTTCTGCATTGCTTTGCTTTCCTTTCCTCTGCTTTGCTCTGTTCTGCATTGCTTTGCTTTCCTTTCTCTCTTCCTCTGCATTGCTCTGTTCTGCATTGCTTTGCTTTCCTTTCCTCTGCATTGCTCTGTTCTGCATTGCTTTGCTTTCCTTTCCTCTGCATTGCTCTGTTCTGCATTGCTTTGCTTTCCTTTCCTCTGCATTGCTTTGCTGTTCTGCTTGCTCCTCTGCTTGCTCTGCTGCATTGCTCTGCTTTCCTTTCCTCTGCATTGCTCTGTTCTGCATTGCTCCTTTCCTCTGCATTTCTCTGTTCTGCATTGCTTTGCTTTCCTTTCCTCTGCATTGCTCTGTTCTGCATTGCTTTGCTTTCCTTTCCTCTGCTTTGCTCTGTTCTGCATTGCTTTGCTTTCCTTTCCTCTGCTTTGCTCTGTTCTGCATTGCTTTGCTTTCCTTTCCTCTGCATTGCTCTGTTCTGCATTGCTCTGCTTTCCTTTCCTCTGCTTTGCTCTGTTCTGCATTGCTTTGCTTTCCTTTCCTCTGCATTGCTCTGTTCTGCATTGCTTTGCTTTCCTTTCCTCTGCATTGCTCTGTTCTGCATTGCTTTGCTTTCCTTTCCTCTGCTTTGCTCTGTTCTGCATTGCTCTGCTTTCCTTTCCTCTGCTTTGCTCTGTTCTGCATTGCTTTGCTTTCCTTTCCTCTGCTTTGCTCTGTTCTGCATTGCTTTGCTTTCCTTTCCTCTGCATTTGCTCTGTTCTGCATTGCTTTGCTTTCCTTTCCTCTGCTTTGCTCTGTTCTGCATTGCTTTGCTTTCCTTTCCTCTGCTTTGCTCTGTTCTGCATTGCTTTGCTTTCCTTTCCTCTGCATTGCTCTGTTCTGCATTGCTTTCTGCTTTCCTTTCCTCTGCTTGCTCTGTTCTGCATTGCTTTGCTTTCCTTTCCTCTGCTTTGCTCTGTTCTGCATTGCTTTGCTTTCCTTTCCTCTGCTTTGCTCTGTTCTGCATTGCTTTGCTTTCCTTTCCTCTGCATTGCTCTGTTCTGCATTGCTTTGCTTTCCTTTCCTCTGCATTGCTCTGTTCTGCATTGCTTTGCTTTCCTTTCCTCTGCATTGCTCTGTTCTGCATTGCTTTGCTTTCCTTTCCTCTGCTTTGCTCTGTTCTGCATTGCTTTGCTTTCCTTTCCTCTGCTTTGCTCTGTTCTGCATTGCTTTGCTTTCCTTTCCTCTGCTTTGCTGTGTTCTGCATTGCTTTGCTTTCCTTTCCTCTGCTTTGCTCTCTTCTCTTCTGCATTGCTCTTGCTTTCTCTTTCCTCTGCATTTGCTCTGTTCTGCATTGCTTTGCTTTCTTTCCTCTGCATTTGCTCTGTTCTGCATTGCTTTGCATTCCTTTCCTCTGCTTTGCTATTGTCTTGCTTTCCTTTCCTCTGCTTTTGTTCTGCATTGCTGCTTTCCTTTCCTCTGCCTTTGCTCTGTTCTGCATTGCTTTGCTTTCCTTTCCTCTGCATTGCTCTGTTCTGCAGTGCTTTGCTTTCCTTTCCTCTGCATTGCTCTGTTCTGCATTGCTTTGCTTTCCTTTCCTCTGCATTGCTCTGTTCTGCATTGCTTTGCTTTCCTTTCCTCTGCATTGCTCTGTTCTGCATTGCTTTGCTTTCCTTTCCTCTGCTTTGCTCTGTTCTGCATTGCTCTGCTTTCCTTTCCTCTGCTTTGCTCTGTTCTGCATTGCTCTGCTTTCCTTTCCTCTGCTTTGCTCTGTTCTGCATTGCTTTGCTTTCCTTTCCTCTGGATTGCTCTGTTGTGCATTGCTCTGCTTTCCTTTACTCTGCTTCGCTCTGTTCTGCATTGCTTTGCTTTCCTTTCCTCTGCATTGCTCTGTTCTGCTTTGCTTTCCTTTCCTCTGCATTTGCTCTGTTCTGCATTGCTTGCTTTCCTGGCTCTGTTCTGCATTGCTTTCTGCATTGCTCTCTGTTCTGCATTGCTTTGCTTTCCTTTCCTCTGCTTTGCTCTGTTCTGCATTGCTTTGCTTTCCTTTCCTCTGCTTTGCTCTGTTCTGCATTGCTTGCTCCTTTCCTGCTTTGCTCTGTTCTGCATTGCTTTGCTTTCCTTTCCTCTGCATTGCTCTGCTTTCCTTTCCTCTGCTTTGCTCTGTTCTGCATTGCTTGCTTTCCTTTCCTCTGCTTGCTCTCTTTCTGCTCTGCTTTGCTCTGTTCTGCATTGCTTTCTTTCCTTTTTGCTCTGTTCTGCATTGCTGTTCTGCTTGCTTTGCTTTCCTTTCCTCTGCTTTGCTCTGCTGCATTGCTTTGCTTTCTTGCATTGCTCTGCTGCTGCTTTGCTTTCGCTTTGCTCTTCTCTGCTTTTGGCTCTGCTGCTTGCTCTGCTTGCTGCTTTGCTCTGCTATTGCCTCTGCTCTACTTTGCTGCTTTGTCTTCTTGCCTGCTCTGTGCTACTACTGTTCTGCTCTGCTCTGCGCTCTGTCTGCTCTACTTTGCTTCGCTTTGGTCTTCTCTGCCCTGCCTACTTTGTTCTGCTCTGCATTTCACTGCTCTACTTTGCTTCGCTTTGGTCTTCTCTGCCCTGCTCTACTTTGTTCTGCTCTGCATTTCTCTGCTCTACTTTGCTCCGCTTTGGTCTTCTCTGCTCTACTTTGCTCCGCTTTGGTCTTCTCTGCTCTGCTCTGCTTTGGTCTTCTCTGCTCTGCTCTGCTTTGCTCCGCTCTTTGTTCAGCTCTGCTTCTCTTCTCTGCTTTGTTCAGCGCTGCTGTGCTCTGCTTTGGTCTTCTCTTCTCTTCTCTGCTTTGTTCAGGTCTGCCTTGCTCTGCTTTGTTCAGCGCTGCTGTGCTCTGCTTTGCTCTGCTTTGCCCTGCCTTGCTCTGCCTTGCTCCGCTCTGCCTTGCTCAGATCTGCCTTGCTCAGATCTGCTGTTCTGCTCTGTTGCTTTGCTTTGCTTGTAGCAGATTTGAACATTTGTCTATGCATCTAAAGCGTGGTGCTAGATAACTAGTAAACAAATGAAAAAGACCAGACGAAGTTTCCGAAGGCTGGTCGGCTAATGCCCCGTCGTCCAGAATATAGCGCTGCGAGGCGAATCGAACTAGTATAACGCCACCTGAAGGCGCGCCTCACCGCCACACTTCTGAGCTGAGCAGCTACATTAACAGTGGCGTCGTTTTTCGACCGCAGTAAAAAATCATTCGCAGGAGCGACCGGGGCAGACCATAAATCGGATGCACCTTTAACAGCGCAAGGCAAACGAATAAAAAAAGTTAGAGAAGACGTGGGCACTAATAACGAGCGAGCTAGACTCGCTGTTCTGAGAAGCCGTTTCACCCCTAGACGCCGACGACAGCGATCGGTCAGGAACACACATAAGCCGGCAGCGTCCGTCCTTCTTGTAAAGTGCCGCCGTCAAGACGCTCCGCACCCCCCTCTTCTCGTTGCAACAAATAAACACTCCAAGTTGGCTGCTCGGAACGCGAAGTGTCTAACCGGCCTTTGTCGGAAAAGGCCGAAAGCGGTCCGGCTACGAACGGCTATACACAATATCTCCGGAGAAGAAGACGCCCGTGATCATTCTTTAAAAACAGAATACGCCGAGCCCCCCTGCCAAAGCAGCAGGGTTCATGTTCAGAGACGAGCGGCTATATAACAGGCATGGGAAGAACGCTCATAAATGGGCTGGGAGGTTGAGTCGTTTGCATCACTCTTCCATATATATATATATATATATATATATATATAGAGAGAGAGAGATAGAGAGAGAGGGAGAGAGAAAGAGAGAGAGAGCGGTGGTGTTGCGTTGGTATGAGCACGTAACAGGCGCCGCATTGAGCTTCGACGATATTTCTAGGAGAGCGCGGCGCGCTTCGGGATAACGATCGTCGACCGCAAGATCTTACGCCAGTATGAGGGCGCACGAGTGAGGAATGCGAGACGAGGGAAGCTACGTGCTTCTACACAGGAGGTGTCATACATTTGCAAAGTCACTGTCTCTCTCTCGCTTTCTCTCTCGCTCTACGCGACAAAAACTTGGTTGTCATCTTCACTTAGAGTAATTACACCAGATTTCGTAGCATGTTCTCGTATATATCGGCAGTTGTCGGAAGCCCGGCTGCGTCTTGAATGTGCAAATGTCCTCACTTTAAGGAAGACGTCTGGAAAGAGGGAAGTTGGTGTTCCAGTTGTGCGCAGCCACCAGGGAGAGAAATACGTCACCGTTGCAACCACGCTGTGTGAAAAGTGATCCACGGAAAACAAAAAGGGGCAAAAAGAATGTTGCAGTTTCGATCATAATGGGAAGCAGCGAAGCGTTAGCTGGCGTAAGAGTATGCTCAATAATTCTTGTTTAGTATGGTATCGGTTGGAGTAAACAATCAAAGGTGCGCGCGAATAAGCTCCTTTTCATAAGAAGAAGGCTTTATTCAGGGATGCTTCTATTCCGAGTCGTCTTGGTATGTGTAGGCGGCACTCCTCTGGGGCCTTCCATAGAGCTACTGTATGTGCTCCCCAGCCTTTCACTTCTGGTCCACTGGCTAAGTTTATTATACTCTTTCACCTCGACGCTGGTTTATTGATAAACAGCAGAGTATGGCGTCAGCCAACCGTTTTAACGAGCGCTGGAAAGGCCAGACGCAGTACTGTTTAGGCTCAGTATTCGTTACTGCTGCACCGGCGCAGTAGTTGAGAAGTATAACCTTCGATTAGCGGGGCAATGTGACGTTATCTGCTTCTGTTTCTTTAATTCTGGCAGCGTATTTTGGGGTCCCAGCGATGGACACCGGCCGCGCATCAAAATGACAATGGGAGTAAGCTCACAGCAGTTATCGCTGTAACATTTTATGCCACGGTAAACTGTTCTCAAGATACACAAAGAAGAGAAGAAAGAGGGAATATAACTTTGTTTAGTATTGATAAATATGCTGTCGCCCAGATATTGTCCAATCAACGCACAGCGTCAGCTGGCCTTGAAAGCTAAACTGAAAGCGAATCCCTAAGGCTTGCAAAAATTTTCAAGTGATACCCCAGCCTTTATTCCTATAAAAGTTGTCGGAAACTTAAAAAGAACACTGAAAGTTTTGAAATTGCCTTTTACATATATTACGAGATTTGGTGTTTCACCATACAATTTTTAGGACTCTAACCACTACATACACCAGGTCGACTGAGTCCCTGCACAGTTTCAATTTAGAGCGAGACACATTAATTAATGCTGCAGAGACATTGTCTAGCGGCACACCTATATCATGCTACTCCAGAAGGGTATGATAAAGAATTTAATTATATGCACGGCGCACGACACACATACACAACATATACAAAACACACCACAACAGTCAACAAACTAAAGTACCTGATTGAGACCAGTGTCTCTAACGAAGTTTAAGAGTGCCTTCGTTGCGCGATATTCAGAAAAAGCGTTCATCCATGGGCCAAGAACGTGTCTTAATTAGCTTAAGGAATGAGAGCCTTTGTTTAATGTTCAGTGCGGATATTAACGCTCCTCTCTCTAGAGTAAATGGCGTGCAAGTGCAGATTAAGTGGGCTATTTCTTCACGTATGTTGCTCGCAGCGCGCAGTAGCCAACTTATCCGTTTTATGTTAAATAGGAAATGCATACTGATTGCTACACTTAGCCGAATGCGGTGTATGTACGTCCGATCGCGCCTATTAGGTCATGTGGCATGTTAAACTCGCACATAGGATCAGTTTGTTTATTTTTCAGTTCAGTTCTCATCTACCTGTGATGATCGTTTAACACCACCCGCGTGAATTATCCTGTTCCACAGGCGTGGATAAGGTGTTAAAGGGAGCCTAAGTAGAAACATTTAATTGATCTGCACTGATAAGAAATTATTTAAAATATTTATTTCAATTACTATGACAAAAAAAAATGCGAATCAGCAGCGGAGAAAAACCAAAGCGGTTCCTTTCACGTTTTGAATTTTTCACCCCAATTGAGTCGCTGTGACGTCATTGCGACGTTAATAAGTAACTGCGCTCGGTATTCCAGACGTTTCTGTTGTAAAACATGTTCAAAAGTTTAGGGAACGAGCCTGTGAGGACTCTCGATTGCAATATAATTATCTCTTGGTAAGCTTCAAAGTAGTGGATATTTAAAAATTTTGTGACGTCACGGATAGCTTTGCGCAAGAATTTCGAGATGTTTTGGCCGCCTACGTTTTCTTCCTTTTTTTTCTTCTTTTCCTTCTTGCCTTTCAAACCTTCACTCCACTGTCCCGTTCCACCGAAACGGCCGGGCGGGACTGTTGCAAGACCGGGTTTCACTGTAAGCAGTCTTATCAGCTAGCGCTGAATAAAGCAGTTATATTCGTGAACAGCTGCAGAATAACAAGAGGTTCTGCCACTGTAATTATTATCACGCCTCTCATGGGCTATTTTCGTGATTTGATTGCGGAAGTCAACCTTCCAGGGCAGTTCGGAGTAATGATCGTTGACGATTCCGATTGCCAATGTGTATTTCGCTGATGCTAAGCAGCAGGCGTATTAGTTATAAAATAAGGCACACAATCCCTCTTCTTTTTCTTAACTAGTTTCTAGAAAGAAAGCTTTCCCGCTTCATGTCTTTCGATATCTTTCGAATTGAGGTGAGCCTAAATGTTAGCGTTGAGTTTTACAAATGGCTACAGGGACAGAGACAAGGTGAAAGGGAGGGGTGCTAAATAGTATTGCCCCTGGTTTGCTACCATGCACCGGGAAAAGGAAATAGGCAGTAAAAGCAAAGGGACTAGCGAATTACAAAAAGTGAACGACCGCTCTCGGTATACCTTAGTGTTTTTCTATTTACAGTTGGTCGTACATGTTGTCTTTAGGAACCTCAGCAGTGCCCTAATACTGTTTATCAAAATTTACGCCCGAGGCCAAATTCTCAGTTTATCTTGCTTAATTCGTGAGTGGTCTATCATCCAAGCAAAAGCTTCTTGCGATCGTCTAACTGGCTTATAGGGTAGCACGCTGAGAATTATATTGGTCGTCGAAAGAATGGGCCTCAAAGAGACACGGGCGGCATCGTCGCAACCTCAACATACAGCGGAAACAAAGAAACAAATAGCAAAAGAAGTAAAGTTCTAACCGCGAGTAAGTGTTTCGGAACGTCGCGCCCGATAACATTAAAAGTAACGAAATCAGAAAAAAAGAAAGAGAGAAAGAAAAGAAGTCTGCCTCGCCAAGACTTGACGCCTCAGTATTGTTCGCTCGTAAAAATGGAAGTTATGGTCAAACCATGGACACGGCGTTAAATGTGACTGACGGTGTGGCGGTGTAAGCTACGCGTTTTACGAGAATGCGCATGAAATGCCGCCCTTCCAGTTTTACTTTTTTTTCATTGTTGTCTTCCCTTTGGTATAGAGTCTGTTTACTGCACCGCGCAATATAACGCGGGAAATAAGAAGAATGAAAAGTAATCGCTTCTGATGTCTGGCGTTATCAAAGCTTCTTTAGGACAACGTCAAGACTGAAGATGTGCTCTTCAGGCTTTTCCCCAGAACGAAATGAATTTTACACTCGTTCTCAGAACTCTATCTCTGTGTTCTCCATATATTCTCAAAGCCACTGCCATTACGGTATTTGTGTCAAGGTTTCGATCGTAAATGCACGTGCTTGGACATCTTGCGAAAAAAAGAAAAAAAGAAAGAAACACAATCAGACTGAAGCAGGCGAATTCTAAGCCACAGCGAAAGGACGCCGTGCTACTCGACTGCTTCTAGATACACGTTGAAAATTGTTGGGGAAGTAGCTTCTCCTAGTTACTTTCAGATTTGGTACGTCGACTGCATACTGTTGTGCACCGAGAGACTATAGTATCCAGGCATCGGGCGCTAAGACGACGACTTCGCCGGTCTCGTGTGCTGTATAGTTGAGTACGCCAAGCGCAAAACACGTAGACTAAGAAAAGTAAGATGTCGGCGCACTTGCATCGTTTTTTATGCCACGCGTTTGCTACAGGAACTCTCTCCACGTCTCTCCTCGACCAACCATACCTTCTGGCCCCTCCCAAAGGCGGAACCCCCTTTAAGCAACGAAACGCGATTAAGACGTACTGAGAGGATGTTCGGGCCGTTAAGGCAGCAGCTAACGCACTGAACGTGTTGCTGTTTAAGCAGGAATAGTGGGCATTTTCTCTGCCCCCCCCCCCCCAACCCTAATTTTCTGCTAGCCTTTCTCACATACCCATTCAAATGCAGTCAACGCAACAAGGCTCACTCTCCTGTTTCTTCTTTTCTTTTTCTTTTTTTTTTTTTTTTACTTTTCTTGTTACGTACTCCCTTCCCATCTCAGACCGTACAATCACCGCCTTGTTTAGCACTTCTCCGGTGTCACATTATTCTCTTGACAATGAGTTCTTTCAAGAGATGCGCCTGACTCACAAAAAAAAAGAGAAAGAAAGAAAATGAAAAATAGGAAAGAAAGTATATGAATGACGCTGCGGCAATTCTCGTTCATCAAAAGACCCTGTCAACCAAATCTCACAACCTTTAATTCCCCTTAATTCTCATCCTCATTATCCACTGCAAAGAATTCTCACCTAACCATATCAGACACGCCTCCCTGTATCACGCAACGCAACTTCATGGTTTCTTAACCGCGCGCACTGATTGGCCTGCGCGCTCGTCCACTTACCCTTCACGCGCAGTTAGCGCGTCCACGGAAGCGAATAAAGACGCACGCAACGCAACGTAACGCAGACGCGAGAGACTTCACACCTCAGACCTGCCAACGCGGTCGCGCAGATGTGAAGCCTTCACACGAGACGCGGGTCAAGAAAACCGGAGGAATTCACTGGTGGCGTGGCGAAAGCCAACACATAAAGCCTGGGTATCCTGAGTATCCTTCGCTGAAAAGAAAGAAAGAAAGAAAGAAAGAAAGAAAGAAAGAAAGAAAGAAAGAAAGAAAGAAAGAAAGAAAGAAAGAAAGAAAGAAAGAAAGAAAGAAAGACCTATTTAGAGTGGAGACAAACGGAGCGGAACCGAAAAGTCCAGAAACCACGCAAGTTTTCTACTTAGAAGTTTAGCAGGAGCCGGGCAGGTAGCAGGGAACTTTTCAGTGAGCCTTATTGGTGCATCTGCGTTGTGCACCATACGGAGCAAAGTGCTTAAAGACCATAGACGAGCTTGCGGTGTGTAAGTACAGCGTACTCTCTAAGTGAGCAGGCGCGGGTATGCACTGCCCCATATAGGGCAGCCTGGTGCAATTTTTATGTAGCAATAACTGAAGGATCAAACTACGGGACGTCCGGAAAACAGCAGAAAGGCATGTTTCAGTCGCGGGTGTATGCAGGAAGATGCCACTGTAGACAGCCGTTTCTGGAGCGCTCACAAAATTTGTCGAATTAGTTGGCAACCATGTCTCCGTAGGTTACTGGTTAAATACGCGAATTTCTGCACAACAAAAATGAAAAACAATATAGGCAAGAAAAAAAGAAACAGTAAGGTAACCACTTATGCCAATAGACTTAGGTATAGCACGTGGAATCTCCTCTTCTTTCTTGGGTATTTCAAAAACAAGCTTTCTTTGCCTGCTACCTGGGGTTTGGCATTCATCCTTACCCCACCGGATATATATATATATATATATATATATATATATATATATATATATATATATATATATATATATATACGAAGCTTATATGTGATTCGAATGCAGGTACCACCATGCGGGCTTATATAAATCCTTATCCTATAAAGCCGAGGTAGGGCGAGTAAGCGTATACCTCTGTTCTGCGCAATGAACAGTTACATTGCTACGTAAAACGTGAACATATAATGGCATCTAATAGGCATCTCAAGCACACCGGTCTCTTAATCGAATGTCGTATAACATTCGACGGCTTTGTTCATTTACTTTATTTTCTATGACTTAACCATATAATCCTCCGGAATGGGTATATGTGGCACTGCGTTGCAAGAGGTACAGAAGCCGCCTAAATGCATTTACATGCATGTGCCAATGGGACGCGAGAGTCATAGTAGTTGTGACCTTTGCGGTGCATAACCATTGCATGAGATTACACGTTGCATAAGATGAAAGTAAGCACAATTGAAAGCATCGCCGCTAATTGTATATGGCATTTATTTAACCGCTTCACTAAAGCTTCGCTTCACGTATATACTCTAACATGTGCGTGGGATCTGCGTAATTTCTTTACTCGTATTAAAGTGGCAGCATTCTTCAGCTACGTCACCCACTTTGTATGGTTAGTGTGTCACTTTACCTCCCCCTCCACTCTATCCCCATCGTAGGGTAGTAAACCGGGTCTTCCCCTCTGGTTAACCTCCCTGCCTTTCATCTGTCTCTCTCCCACCCTATAGACGGAGAGGGTAACAGAGTGCATGGAGGCGGAGACTAGGTGCGCAAGGAAGGTGAAAGGAGGAGCATACGCGCAGGCGGAGAGGGTGGAACGTGCGATTTCTCGCGTTGACGTCACGTAGATATTGGAGGAATTATGAAAGGAAGGCGCGCTCTACACAGAAGCCCGTCACGACACCATCGCCCACATCGCCAATACGTGCACTACGCGCGCACACGGCGTGCGCTAAATCGTGTTTCAAGTACATCGACTCTACCGCGTCTTGAATTAGATATCTCTGAGGGTGTGTCGGCTGTGCCCATAAGGTTTTCCATGGATATCGCCAGCAAGGTCATCCAAGAAAGCTATCACTGGCTTTGACAACCATCTACGATGGTATCTGACACGTTTTGTTTTGGTTTCCTCCGGGTTTTTCATTGGTTCGCACCCGCCACGTGGGCCTCAGGTTCAGCCTTTCCTGATAAATTACAGGGCTCAACTTCCCAAAGAAAAACAGGCGAAACCAGATACGCCGTAGTGCGAGTCTCGGGGCCAATTTCAACCGCCGAGGAATCTTTGACTCAACTAAAAATAAATACATTACAGTTTTTTGCGTACAGTCCTCATTGCAATCCGGCGACCACTGCCGAAAACAGAGCCACAGCGGTGGGTAGGAGATTTTCTTTGGCGTTAACTTGTAGCACAAATTAATCGATTATCCTGCCTTTCGAGCAACTACAACAAGCAAAAGAACGCCCATTACATTTACATGCCAAACACTGGCTTCTACAGATATTTGAAATCGGACTCATTTTCGTGGCCAAGTTGCTCTGTTTTATGGTTCCGGCGGGTATCACAGGGCTGCGCTAAGGAGGCTCCCAATGGGCAGGAACCACTGCGCCGAAGAGGGGCAACGCCGCGCGTCACCACTAGCGAAACAAACACGCAATAAGCCGCAACCGCGACAGCTGCGCGAACAGCCCTCTGTGTATACACTGCTTGCATGCCCCTGCAGTCATCACGGCCTGGTCGCGACTTCGGGCGCAGTTGCAAGTCTTCGCAGGACCCACCGACTATAGCTATATTTCTCTCGTCTAAACGCTGTCCTTCGTTCCATCAATTGCCGAACGGTTTCTTGCTTCTCTCAGCGCGACTCGTCTCGCGGAAGTGGGTGAATCGCGCAACAGGATGAAGCGTGAGGGGTGCACGGTGAGTGAGAGAGAGAGAGAGATCGCGTATGTGCGTGTGCGTGTGTGAGTGAGCGAGCCACAGAGCTCACATTTCGTTAGCCACGAAGCTTCATTGCACCGAGTCACGCATACATGTTCAACGGACTCGCACGCGCGAGCGACTCGGAGGTATACGTATACACGTTCTGCTGCTGTTTAAGCGCGATTCCTGACGTTGCGCGCTGAGCGCTCATGCAAACGGGATCCTTCTCTATGCTGAGATACGTAGCAAAGCTCTCTCCGTCTCATCTTGAGCTTCTCGCGCAGCTGGAGAAGTCCATTGATATCGGCCGCTCTCATAAGACGCCAACTTTGATTTTGTGGCTGTTTGCAGAAATCTTTCCGAACGTCTCGTTTCGAATAGCTTTCTTTGGCTCTTTCGCCCGTTGTCGCGGTGGTTGGTGTTGGTCGTCGTATTTTGATCATCGATGCAAAGGCGCTCATGGGAAAGGCGGATGTCGCGCCACCGAGTTGCGGGGCCCCTTCGTCGAAGAACGCCGACTATATTACATGGCTCTTTGAGACGCACCTGCTGTATTGCGATAGGTTTGGGGTGCTTGAAGGTTTAGGCGCCCATTCCTAGGTTGAGCGTCGGCTTCCCTCGGTGTAACCGCACGAACGCGCTCGTACCACTGCTCGCGCGTTCGTCGTCGTCTTCTTCCACAGTTGGCTCCGATTCCGCTCATCATGCCAGCGTTCCCATACTGCCCCTCCCTCTGCGGAGACGCTGATGGCACTGGCTCACTGTCAGTCGGTGCGGTGATTTCGGTCTCAAATTATTTGTCTCAATATATCGCATACATGTCTCTCAAATTTGCCTCAATATATCGCGAAATAAAATGCAGCCGCGCTCAAATTTCGCATTAGGGAGCATCATAATCGCCGGTGACTTTTTAAAAACTTACATGCTCTTAATCGTTTACAATAAAATCACTCAACTTAACATGCGATATTGACCACGCCGTCAGCCTTTCACCGCCGTAACCATGCACACTCTAGCATATCTCTCTTCCCTTCCGCTCTCTTTCTTTTTTTTTTTAGCTCCTACTTCTTCCCCCATGCAGGGAAGCTAACCGGAACTACCTCTGGTTGACCTACCTGCCAGGCCTGCGTTTCTATGGATATCATTCCTATCTCTCTCTAGCAGACCTCCAACATTGAGCCAGCAAAACGCAACGCGTGGAACAAAAATTACGAATTAATGTAAAAAAAATGGCGAAATGAAGTTGTCTACACTTGAGTGAGGTATACGCAAGGTAACCTTTATTTCAAGATAATTGATAATTAACCTTCCTGAAGGCGAAAATTCTCGATTCCAACGCAGGTTGAGTCGTTGGCTGTTCTTTGATTCACGTTTGATACCTAGAGCGCCGCCGCCCACCGGCCATCGCCATCACAAGAAAATAGCTGTGAAGCTCGCCTTAACACTTTCGTTGTAATACTAGCGAATTAACAACAACAGCTAGTAAGTCAGCGTACAGTAGACAACGCAGCTCTTAAACCTATCGCAAATATTGGCTGTCGAAAGATAAAGAAACCGTTCACTTGTCAGGTACTCGCTTACAATGAATAATTTTCGTCATCACGTAGCCGGTTCTGAAATGTTGCAGAACTCTGGCTTGGCGCGCTGCACATATTTCACGTGCATATTGTTAACCTTGAAAACAGTGCACCGCGCTTTAAAACTGATCGAATTAACGAGGTATAATCAAGGACACCTGCGATTGCGAAACACACACCTGATTCTGCATCTGTTTACACATGTCAACGCAGCATGGAAACTCCATGTAAAAAAAATCTTACTATAGCTTACTTTACAATGCAAACTCTCCAGACAAGTTACAATGCAAACTCTCCTTGGTCAAGGTGCATGCAACACCATGGCTCCTGCAGCGTTGCCCCATTGGCGCCACTTATATAACGACGCAATAGAAACGGCGTACGCGAAAGGGGAGGAGAAGGATACCACTGACCACAATGAGTTCGCTCTAAGCGCGTAATCGCAGCCAGCCACTGAGCACCGTCGGCTCTATAGAATCGCTGCACCTTGGAACAAGCACCGCCAGGTGCAGGGAGACGAGGTGTAGTCACGTTACGACGCAATTGAGTCGCCTCGCTCACGCGTAGAGAACGGCCCCGCAACTTTCCCGCGCGTATACCTGGTCAATGACGAGAACTATACGAGCAATTACTCGCGCGACTGATGTCAACACCGGCAGAATGTTCACACACACAAAGATGCCACTGAAAAGCGCCTCCAAGTGCGCCCCATTAAACAGAAGGACGCGCGAACTTGACTTGAGAAAGAAAAGGAGAGAGCTCATTGGGCCGAAAGCCGAAGGTAGGCCCGACGGGTCAAGCGTTGCTCTGCTCCGCAAAAAGCGAGGACGGCGGGACAGAATCCTACGCGACGTCTCAATCTTGAAGTCGTTCAACTTGCAGTTGCACTGCAGGTGTTCGCAAATATGTGAGCGCCGACAGCTGACGCGTTAGCATGGAGAGCGCATAATTTCGCATTTCCTGACCTGACCGGTACGCCCCTCTAATCGCCCTGCATATCTGAGCCGTTCCTACAGTTGTATTGAAAATAGACTTGCAATGAGCAGCTGTTCCTAGCTGTTATACGTAAGCGCAGTTCCAAGCGCAGGGTATCGTCCGATCAGGACCAAAAAGTCCCGCTTCAAATGCCCAGGTGCGATGCTTAGTCAAGCCGTTTGACCGATGGACCGCTGCATCTAATCTGCGCGACCATTTTTTTCCCGGCTCTGTACTAAAGTACGGCGACAGAACTTGACAAATATAGGGGCAAATACGTACAAAGCGCATGACTGTACATTCGATAGGCATACATTGCCACATTATAGAAGAGGAATGATTCAAGAGATCGAGGCGACGGAAAGCGACAGTAAGGATTTAATGTACATAGTTGTCTTTCCTTTATTACCTTTTCGGTAATAAGCCTCTCAAACACTACCAAGGTATAAAAGGACCCTGATATTATCATGCAGCGCTGCGTTACTGTTTTCCATACGACTAAAGTGATCTGCGTCGTAAAGGTCCGAGAATACTCTCCGGTTTCTTGCGTTTCTTTCTCCTTTAATAAATGGATACGTCTAAAAGTACTTTGATTCAAATGTGATGGGATCATAAGCTTCTAAACAAGCTTGATTTATTTATTTATTTATTTATTTATTTATTTATTTATTTATTTATTTATTTATTTATTTATTTATTTATTTATTTATTTATTTATTTATTTATTTATTTATTTATTTATTTTACATCCTAAATGTTGACCACTGAAAATGGCAGAGAGGAATTGTCATCTACCCGAATCGTAGCACAAAGTTACAAACAAAACCCAAACGGATTTCTCAGAAAGAAAGCCTCGCAGTTGAAGAAAAATTCGTTCTGGACCGGGATTTGAACCCTGGACCAACGCCTTACCGTTCGTTCTACCATTTGAGCTAACCAGGAGGCTAGCAGATTGTAGAGCGAAGGCGAATTAAACGACAACTCGAGGCACTGGGACAATGAATATGGCAAATCAGCCCTGCGGAAGCCCGCAACTTTTTTTCTTTCATGTACTTTCATCTACCTTGTGGGCTTCCTGGGACATGGGATTCGACATACCACGTCACGATACGTCACGAGCACCGCCTAAATGTTTATTCTCGAAACAGGACTGACAAATTTCCTGGACATCGGATTCGACATACCGCGTCACGAACACGTCACGAGCGCCGCCTATATCTTTATTCTGGAAATGGGACCGACATAGTTCCTGAACATGGGAGCCAACATACCACGTCACGACACGTCACGAGCCTCGCGTATTGCTTTATCCTGGACATGGTAGCCGACATACCGGGTCACGAACACGTCACGAGCGCCACCTATATTTTTATTCTGGAAATGGGACCAACATAGTTCCTGAACATGGGAGCCGACATACCACGTCACGACACGTCGCGAGCCTCGCCTATTGCTTTATCCTGGACATGGTAGCCGACATACCGGGTCACGAACACGTCACGAGCGCCACCTATATCTTTATTCTGGAAATGGGACCAACATAGTTCCTGAACATGGGAGCCGACATACCACGTCACGACACGTCGCGAGCCTCGCATATTGCTTTATCCTGGACATGGTAGTTGACATACCGGGTCACGACACGTCACGAGCGCCGCCTATATCTTTGTTCTGCAAATGGGACCAACATAGTTCCTGAACATGGGAGCCGACATACCACGTCACGACACGTCGCGAGCCTCGCCTATTGCTTTATCCTGGACATGGTAGCCGACATACCGGGTCACGACACGTCACGAGCCCCACCTATATCTTTATTCTAGACATGGGACCGACATATTTCCTGAACATGGGAGCCGACATACCACGTCTCGACACGTCGCGAGCCTCGCCTATTGCTTTATCCTGGACATGGTAGCAGACATACCGGGTCACGACACGTCACGAGCGCCGCCTATATCTTTATTCTAGACATGGGACCGACATATTATTGCGATAGCAATTATATGGACACTCCAAAGCAGATTTCTGCCGTCGGCGTCGCCGTCGCCGTCGCCGTGAGGTTCCGTATGACGTCAATGGAGATGAAATCGTCGCCGCGCGCCGCCGAACGCTGTATGTGCGAGTGAAAGGGCGCGAGGGACGCGCGCTTTCACGGGGAGTGAACGCACGGCGGAGAACAAACGCGCGTTCTGTGCCGTGCTCCCTTAAGGGCTGCAGAAGTAGGCGTCTCTTTCCTCCTTTACAATCACCATATATGTAGAGCAAACGCGCCTTCTTCTGACGCTCGAAAGGCCGTGGGGGGTGGCAGGGAAGGGAGGCGACGTTTATCTGCGGCACGAAGTGCCTATTTATATCAGAGGCTGCGGCAACAGTCACCAACGCCGCACGCATTTTGTGCGAACGCGGGCAAAACGCCGACGGCGTCGACAACAGTGCTGTGTGTTGCCCGTGCTGCTGCATGTCCAAGTTTGTACAGCGGATAAAACTACTATCCTTACTCCGTATAGCTCTCTACTAAGTTGCTATCGCAATTGATGCTTCGCCTTTCGGGTGAAACTGCGACAACTTTTTTCCTGAACATGGGAGCCGACATACCACGTCTCGACACGTCACGAGCCTCGCCTATTACTTTATCCTGGAAGCGCCTCCTCTATTTTTTCAATGCCAGTGCAATCGCTCGCTCCGCAATAGGAGCCGTTGGTGCGCCTTCGCATGCGTGATTCTCCGGCAGGAAGTGGGGCTTTTTAGAGAGGAAGGGTGCACGAGCTTTTGTTTGAAATTTGAGTTGGTTTGACGCCGTAAAGCGATTAAAAATGTAAATCTGGGATTTTCCACTATCTGATTACGGTGCACGCCGTAGTGGCAGAGTTCGGATAGATGTTGCCCACTTGGCGTTATTTAACGCACACGTAACGCACGATGCACAGGCGTTTTTGCATTTCGCCTCGATCGAAATGCGGCCGCCGTGGCCAGGATTTCATCCCGCGACCTCGGGCCCGGGAGCGAGTTCACACTTCGCAGACACGATCGTCAGTGCGTCATCTACGCACCGCGCTTGTCTGTCTGCAGCGCCCAAACCTGGTGATGGATCCTCTAAAATCAAGCGACGAAATCAAACAAGTACACCACTGCGTTACGTCTAGTGTTTGATGGACCCCTATACCACGAGTTTAGACCACAAGTCCATGAACCAGTTTGAATCATTAAGAGCAAAGTAAGAGTCCCCCAAAGGTACTTACGCCAGAATCTATGTCGCCTGTCGCTGAAAAAAAAGAAAATAACAGCGAAACGCAGCAGAAAGGGCGCGACTCTTTCCGCCTGGGTTCGTCTAGGGGCAGCTCGGTTTCCATTAGTCACGCAAAGCTCCGAAACCTCCCGCACAGCGCGCGGAGCCCAGATTACGAGGCCAATTATATACAGCGCTGGCGAACAGACACGAGGGAGGTTACTGGGACGGATAATTTCATAATGCTCGACGTACGGATCAGGCAGTACGTCATGCTTCGAAGAGAAAGAACAACAAAGACAAAAGAATTCAGCCTCATTTCGAATGTAACCACTGTTTGGTGGTAAACGTTTGTCTTATCAAAGCACACGTTGCTTTAGGTACTAAATGAGGGAGGTTAGGTTGCGAACCAGTTTGTACAAGTAAAGACAAGATAATACTTTTCTTTTATTTCGCATACGCTCCGTTCAAGTAAGCGTAGTAAATGCTTAGGATACCTTTAGAACAGCTTGGAACATCTAACTGAAAGACACAGCTGCACAAGAAGAAAATTGTCAATGTGGCAACCACTTGGAGCGTTTTCCATGCGTAATAAACGAGTGTATACCTTTACTGCTAAACTGTGTACGGACCACGGGTGCCGCGAAACGTTTATTTCTTTCGCCAGTCTAGGGACATATAGTCAGATATATTTATGACGTCGGCCTGACGGTCGACGTGCACAGTCGGCCCCACGCTTGTTAATTTAATGAATGACACGAAACTATACGAGGTATTCTAGCGTTGGTCCTGTCTCTAAGCGAACTTCTGATAAGAGATGCGGTGTTCGTCGAGTCATAGGCGTCCGACACATTTGAAAAGTGCAGCACGGAAGAAACAATTTCCGGCATTTGCAAGGCAAGGCCCTCAAGGCCTTGCAAGCGTTTATGACGTAAACAGCGTTTATACAGTTCGCGGTGTGAATTCTTCCAAGAAGGTGTGTTCTTATGCTGACGAAGGTAAGTCCTGTTGTCGAAACGTTTGCTGCAGGTTGTGGCCTCCCTTTTTAGGCCACTGCTACATCATTTAAGGCCTCTTCTTTTTATCTTGTTGTATCTCATTTTGATCTTTGTCTTATTTGTGATCTCTTTGTCTTCTGAATGGACGAAAGAGAGACGCTCTTGCTATTGTACTCGTATACCGCGGTGAACACACCAGCCGTAAGAGACGTATGGTATATGCGCTCAGAGAAAAGAAGAGCGAAACGGGACACCGCACGTTCGCGTACTCGTTCAAGGCCGTGGTTTTCTAAGGGAGCGCGCCTCGTGTAACGTTTCCGTTTCCTGCAATTAGTTCCGCAGGCGCCCACCCGCAGTCTGGCGCGCTCGCGAGAACTTCATTCCCGCCACGGTACTTTCGCTTCGCTGGACACAGGCAGCCTATATGGACACCGCGTATGCTAGGATCCAGGGGATCTTATTGCGCAAACATGCACCATGCTCACCTCCCTTTGCCTTGAGTGCAGGTTTGAGATGCGAATACGCTGTAGCGGCCAGCTGTTAACGTATCGGAACATTCTCCGCTGCCCAGCTGCTACTGTGGCGCCCCCTCGAGGCGTAGAGGAATATTCGTCCTTAGACGCAGGGACAAAGTTCTTTTCGCCTTGGCGCTGCTCCTTCAACTTAAAAGTGAGTGAGTGAGTGAGTGAGTGATTGAGTGAGTGAGTGAGTGAGTGACTGTAGTGACGTGAGTGTAAAAGTGTAAAAGTGTAAAAGTGCAAAAGTGCAAAAGTGAGTGAGTGAATGAGTGAGTGAATGAGTGAGTGAGTGAGTGAGTGAGTGAGTGAGTGAGTGAGTGAGTGAGTGAGTGAGTGAGTGAGTGAGTGAGTGAGTGAGTGAGTGAGTGAGTGAGTGAGTGAGTGAGTGAGTGAGTGAGTGAGCGAGCGAGTGAGTGAGTGAGTGAGTGAGCGAGCAAGCGAGTGAGAGACACGAAATGCTTGCAAATTAATTGTATCTAAGAGCACTCTAGCTGCATGATGCACTGTTAAAGCTTATTAAAAGTGATTACAAGTTCGAGAAAGAAACGCTCTAATTAATGCTGGATATGTAGCCAGGCCTGATCATACGCCTTGCATGTTACCCTAGGTGACGAGAGTGGCATATGAAATGACGCATTCATACACAGTACACACGCAGACCACATACACAAGCACATGCACTAACAAGTAACTATAGTGTCCGTAACTAAAGTAACTAAAGTAATCAAAGCACTACCACCGCTGCTACAAGGTCCAAGTATGGATCGCGCAGCTCTAAGGAACTGCCACGTAAATTTAAGGCAGATTTTAGTAGGTACCTATAATGTCCTGCTCCTTCTCCTCTGACCAAATACATGCGTGTGCTAATCTTATTGCTGGTCTGCAATTTTTCTCTCCAGCCCCTTCTCTCTATCCATAACTTGTAGTTGTTAATTGTCCTCGTCGTTGTCGTCGTCATCGTAGTTGTTGTTGTTGTAAGAATAAATGATGACAAACCCTTTTGATAGGAAATAAGATGCGGACACATTATTGCGGGACTTGGGTACTGTTGCAAATTTCGGAAGGGACAAAGCCAGCAGCATCGCGACGCCACTCCATAACGTCGTATGAAGAAAGCTTTCCGTCAAGGACACCATGCTACATAACCGACGCTGCGGAGCCTATCGACCAAGCCACCGGTTATGGTGCTCGCGCAGAAAAATAAGCACCTCCCGAGCCAAAGCCGGAGGACAGAAAAGAATGCGAGGTTGCTCAGCCAGCTATATGTACACGAAGGTCCCGGAGTCGTTAAAGGGCGAGAGTGTACAAAGCTAATGGTTTCTTTCCCGTTGCGCGGAACACACCTCAAACGGCGCTGACAGCCACTACTGGCCGCTGTGCAGCCACGCAAGAGCGAAAATAGATATAAAAATGTGTAGCGAGGGATATGCCATCCCGCTAAGTGACATGTGTCACGGCAGCAGTGTACTTTATGTTATACACGTTGAAATGGGCACGTACGCTGTCACACTCAATGCTGTGGCTGATGCTGCTTCGTACAGCTCCTACGTTATTTCGGCATTGGAGCTTCTGATGACCAGCTAACCCTGTTACGCTCAACGTATCATATATATAAAACGCTGTTTTGACACCTCAAAAGTGTGACTTAAACACAGGAAGTTTAAAGTATAGCTTACAGTAGCGTTCTGGACACGTTGAAAAGTTTTCAGTGTTGTAAAGCTCAGCAAACCAATTACGAAATAATTTATTACTGCAATAGTTAAGCTACAACTCATCTTGTTATCTTGTTGACTACCTGCATAACTATTTACACCTGTTTCTGTATTACTCGATCTCCAAAAAAGTCATTTTCTGCTTGGACATTAGCGAAAGGTCTGCAGCATTTTTAAATAAATAAATAAATTAATTAATTAATTAAATAAATAGTAGTTCATTGTTGCTGTTTTTTTACAAATGTACTCTCGGCGGGCAGAAATAAAGTTGAACATGTTATAATTTTCCATCATGTGGACCTGCGTTTGGCCATTACAGCGTTAATGAACTTTTTACCAACTAAACATCTGTTAAATGCCGATGCTATAACAGGTCAGAAAAAATGCATATTGGTGCCAATTGTGGCATTTGTAAAATCAGCAAGAGCCGCAGGCGACAGCTGCCCATTGCTACAATCTTGCACAGCTGTTCTACGCAAACAGCGAGCTATAAAAACCAAATTACGTAGAATGCCGTGTGTTCCCAGCTGTATATATCGTTAGCCAAGCCGTTAAAAGAGAAAAAAAAATGAAGAAACAAAATTCCGCACAGGATACAGTTATAAAACCTACGGTGTTCGTCACAATCAGACGACCTAACGCCGTAGGTCTCATAACCGTATCTTACACCGTGTTATTTTATTTCTTCCTTTTTTCCTAAAACAGCTTGGATGACGTTATCTCTGACATCCTACTTCCACGCCCGCGTACTTCCATATCCGCCAGCGCAGGTGTGTTACAGTGGCGTGATTGTGACTAGGAACTCGACGTTTCTAATCCACATGTCTAGCATAAGTACTTAATGGTGTGTTTTTAAGTATTCACCCACAAGAAATGGCGTCGCTCGACCCCCACCTGGCAGAGTCGACTTGGGAATGTTGAACAATGTGTAGGATCAGCGTGTTGATATCAGCGTTGGATCGACGCCGGGTTACAGGCGTAGAAAAAGTAAGCATATGTGAGCAGAATGTTTAGGGCGTCTTATGATGAAGCAAGTGGCACGACGCCTCCACATCAGCAGTACTATCAGCAGTACTATTCTGAACAACGTATACCTGTAACTTCAGAAATAAAAAGTACCGCGAGCCTTACTCTTCAACACGCTGATCATTGTTCAACATTCTCAAGTCGAGTCAGTGGACTTGGGCAAGTAATCTCGAAGTTTGGGAGCAATCGACATTGCTCCAGCAGCTATAAACAGCCTCCTGTCATAACAGCCGGCACTGTTCACAGCAGTATCCAACAAATAAGCAGGAATGGAAGTTCGTCGCATGCGTCCGAGGCGCACTATCTCCCTTGATGGTCCCGGGAACAATGAGGCCACCTCGAGTTCTATTCCGGAGCGCGGAAAAGAAGCCAAAACAAGAAAGCGACAAGAAGTAATCAGCTGACTGGGGTTGGTGTAGGGAAGGAAAAAGGGTAAGGTGAAGAAAAAGAACAGCAGAGTTCCAAGGAAGGCGCAGAAGAAGAAAGTTCGTGCGTGCCTTCGGCCAGGAAACCGCAAAAGACTCGATCGCCGCGGCCCCGCGATGTCTCACGCCATTTGGTCCGCGCGCGTACATTCAAGCACGAAGCAGAGCACGGCGCCGTCTATGCGTAATTGCGGCAAGCCGGCCGCCGGTCCACAGGTCGACCAATGCAGCGAGGCCTCTGCTGTTGGCCTGTGTCGTTCGCTGTAGGGCGACACACACAGCCAGCATGCAGCCCGCCGATGAAACTTGGGGCACGCTATGGGTCCCTGCTTCGGCGTTGACTGGCCAGCGCGTATTACTGTGCGGGCCCCAACTGTTTCGTGCGAGAACGCACGCATGTGTGTGTGTGTGTACGCGTACGCGAACACATCCTCGTTCGCCCATTACGGCGTTCTTCGCGAGCTGATTACCTCTGCAACCAGCGTAGGTCACAAGTTTCTCGATAAAGGAAGACGTATTGCCCCATGCATGGGACGCCGGTTGCCTTCACGTTATATATTACTTCAAGTCCTGCACTGTGCTGGGCCAGCGAAAACTTGGCTGCTGGCAGGCAAGGGCTAATGATTCTTAATCAACATGGTATTCCGATGTGGTAGGATGGTATTCTATTTACAGGGCATGGTATCAGTGAAGTTTGTTTTCTTTTCATGCCTGCAGCGTTAACAACCTGTACAGTTCGTGAGTGCAGCTCACGCATGTTCTCCGCGGTTTTTCCGGCAAATTGTGCTGATTTTGCGAATGGTCACGTGACGTGAACGACGGAGATAGCGTGCGAAGTCAACGAACTCGAAATCAGGCTGACTAGCGTGCCAGAAGATTCGGTGCTTGGTGGCAGTCGGTAACACAACGCGATTAGGTAATTTTGTCCCGTTGACCGATTTCGATTGCCAGCAACAGACGTAATGGCCATTACCTCGAAAGCTATAACCCTCTATAATCGTTTGCTTATCTGCAAAAGGGGCAGCAAGCCGTCAAAGCGAAAGGTGGGTTAGCGGAAATGCTGGAAATCCGGCGGCATGCATTAAGTCGAGATGACTGCGGTCGCAAGCTGTGTGACACACACCAAACTTGCAAAATTCTGTGAAGTGCTCATATTTTGTAAACAGTGAACTTACCGTGTCGTTCTGAGCTGTTTAGTGATGCCACCTTGAGAGAGCGAGAGGGTTATTTTACAGGACAGAGGAAAAATGGCTGACTTTTGAAAACGAGACATCACGTATACTTACCAAAATGTGCAGTGAGAAAAGTCGGCCACAGTGTACGTATAACAGTTTCCAGATTTAAATATATACGCTCATGCACACGGAACCACACACGTACACAGTCCGTTAATATGCAAGCATTTCATGTTCGCTTTCACGCACATAAACGTTTCTTCGCTCATGCACGCGAGCTCATAGCACCTTGCACTTTCACGCATACAGTCCACCGATAAAAGCACGCACATAGGAAACATAGGCTACCTGGTGCATATATGTACATAACTTGTACACGCACCTGTGCAATATGTGTTGGACATACACATTACTATGCTTGAGCAAAGTGATAAATATAGCGTTCATACCATACATAGCCGAGGGGAAAAAATATACTGTAACGAATATGTATATCAACGTGCATATTGAGCCAGCGAACATTCCATCATAGCGAGTTTGTTCGCTATAACGAACACGAATTCGGTTCGGGTGCGCATGGTAATAAATGCGCAAACGAAGCGTAGGGGAGACGTGGGAGGAATGGCAAAGTCTTTACGTTCGAATTCTGTACTTAGTTTACTTGCCGCATAGGTAAAGCTCGGCTACTTTGAACTTATAGCAGAGATTCGGCTACGATAACACAAGAACTCTTCCTTCGAGGACGTTCTCGAAGCTTTGTAAATAAAAATAATTGCAGACATGAAATGTGTCCCTCTCCATCCCATCTATTGGTAGGAGTTGGACAGGGACATCACGCTCGAGGGATGGCACACACTACATATGACCTTAAAATTTGCCCACTCCGATTTATACGCGAGTAGGTCAGCACTGAACACAAACAAGGTGTTCAGCCCTTTAATTCCCTTTGCAACTTGTCGTTATGGCAACTTTGCCACATGTCTTTGCTTGAAGTTGACACTGAACATACATCTGGACGGGCCGCAAGGAAGAATATCCGTACTTCTCCTTTTCCTTTCATGACCTTCACCGACTATACGGCGTGATAATTTTTAAGCTCTACAATTTTTTTTTTGTAATCGCCCTTGGCATTTAGTCTCATTCTAGTCCTTGAGCTGGATTATTCAGAGACGGACGTTGCTTGCGCGAGAAATCAAAACACAATCAATTAATTGACGAACAATTCACTAATTAACCTAATTAATTGCATGACGGCACATACTGCAATTTACTGATTGTAGCCGGCGAACTTGCAAGGCGTATCCACTTAAAACGAATTTTGAGGATGGCATAGGCTTTTGAGATATGCACCATAAGAGTAGCGGTAAATATTTACTGTTGTTCCACCTAATGTTTAAAAACAACGCTCTGTTATGTATTGAAGCGCAAAAGTAATTGGAACGCCCATTTATTTCATCGCACACTTTGGCACTGAATATCTCAAAGCGTCCCCCCCCCCCCCCCCGAAATTTGTGTGTTAGTATGCATCCTTCCCAGGCCCCTAGCTACACCTTAGTGGGGACGGGGAGGAGGAAGGGGAGAGCATGCCATCAAACGTGGTACGGTATGCAGCCCGCCACAGTCCATCTCGTAACATAACAGCACCCTGTAACACGAGGAACTTGACACGAAGCGCAACAGTCTGCGTGTCATCCAATCCAAGTCGACGTACCCACAAGGGTTATACCATTCACATTACAACCCCGTATCACGGAGGAACTTTAGGAGGAGCCGCGTTGAGCTGCAGTGGCGTGCTAGGCGTGCTGTCAGGCAAACCTCTCCAATTTGCACTAAAGAGCCTCTCTGTCTCTGCCTTCCGTTGAAACAATTGCCTCCCTTTCGCTCTGGCCAGTGCCCAAGCATCAGCATCGCCGCAGGCATAATATGCGTTCTGTATTGTCTCGCCTCAGCGCAACCCGCGTGCTTCCGATCGAAATAGCACAGACTGACCACAGGAAACCAGCCAAAAAAGAAAAGCGGCATCGAACGAATGTGCTGCGAAGCCACTTACAGAGTGAGCGACCGGATGTACCATATGCGCCGACACCAATCGGTACCGTATGCGCCCCCCAACACCTTTTGGAGTTCCTCCGCGTATGGTCTCGCTGGCGGAACGCTCTGCACGTGTAACCGGCGCCTGTATCAGTTTTTTTTTTTTTTTTTTTTTTTTTTTTTTTTTTTTTTTTTTTTGGAGGGCAGGCAATCTCTGCCGCCAGCAACGGAGGCAATGCCGGGGGTGCCACATTCCCCCGCCCCGCGGCGTTTTCTGAGACGCGTATATACCGTTGGGAAGAACGAAAGCAAACGAGTTTTGTCATTACGGACTCCGTCCTGAGCCCCCTTTTCTTCGGATCGTCCGGCGCCGCTGATCCCGAAACGTGCCGCCATCGCCGGTGTTGTTGAACCATACACACACGCGGGCAGTGACTGACCAACGGCCGCGTAAAGCGAACACGTAATTGTATATGCCACACGTATATGCGCACGGACGATCGAAATACAGAACAAAACAAAGAACACGCCTCCACGCCTTCCTTTTCTCGTCGTCGACCCCTTGTTCAAAAGCATGCAGCGTGCCTTATTTCTTTTCTTTCCTTTATTTTCTTTTTCTCGCCTATTCGGTGTCGATTGTGGCGCGGTATGAAAGCAAGAAGAAAAGCGCTCCAATGCTCACTTGTGACGACCTCGGACGGCGCCCGGCCGCCAAATCACAGGCCACAAAAGCGGTATCAATCATCGCCGTCCCCATCGCGGTGTCGCTGCATGCGCTGTGTGCGCATCGCGGGAGAAGGAATGTCGACGCAGGGCTCTTTCGAGAGTGTCGTTGTTGGATGGTTCACTGCGCCCAATCACGTAATCAGTCGGAAATAACCTCTTATTTCCAGGTTCCTTGCGTCGTACCTTTTGCTTGTATTTCAGCCGCTCATCTTTCTTGGGTTCTTCAGGGAGGAATGACTGTGTTTCGAACGCTTACGTCTCAGGTTTCCCGGGAAGGCTTCTGGGCGAGTTATTGTCTGTTCGCGTCATTGAAATCGGGAGCAGCTAACGGCGAACGCCTAAAAGCAAAGTAAAACACCGTCTATGCGCCTGTATCTCGTTACCAGAAAGAAATGTTAACCAAGCTAGATGAGGGTACGCCGCAGCACTGTGACGGACGGCGTAGAGCATTTTAGTGTCCGCTATACAGGGTGTCCCAGATAACGCGGAACTAGTTCAAAAAAGAAGAAAAAGAAAATGTTTAGTTATCTCTGGGGATGAAACCAACTGTGTGTTGTTAGCAACCTCTAAGGATATTTGGTGTTCCTATTATTTAATTAAGTGATTATGGAACTAATTTTAATTATTATCCGACGCGCGCAATGCCAGTACAATTAACACAGCAAGCTGGGCGAGTTGGTAACTGAACATGTGTCTTAGGGGTGGGCAGCGCTACCCGGACGAAGGACAGAGGAAGAGACGATACGAGCGCTGACTGACAACTGACTTTATTATTTTCGAACAAGTGAATATACATACACAAAATATTATCATGTGACGCGTACAAATGGTGACAGGTTCGCAGCTTATCTTGCCATCCAAAAATTTAGTTTCTTTATCATGCAAAGACATAGAGGTCTGGCTGACACATGCGTCTGAGTTAACATGCATGTAGTAGGCTTCTAAAATCTCGCGGTTGATTTGGTTTCTATTTATATACAGTATTTCAGCTTTTTCAAACACGGGTTTGCATGGGCAGTTTCTACAATGCGCGGCCAGATTTGAACTGGTTGAATTTCTGATAGCGGCTTGGTGCTCCCTGAGGCGAATGTTGATGCAGTGCCCCGTCTGCCCATAATATTTTTTGCCGCATGAAAGTGGAATGAATTATACAACTCCCACTGCACATGCCATGGGCTGTTCTGTGTGCTTGATGCGGCAAATGGCCTTGGACGCCTGCTTAGGTCTATTAACACGAGGGCAAATCCTGTTAACGAGTTCAGAAAAAAACAACTTGAACGCCATATTTCATGGCTACCTTTTTTAACCCATGCCCTATCTGATGTACATAAGGAATGACTGCAAACTTCCTTTCGGTTTCGATAAGCTGCTGGGGTGGTTCCCCCTTTTTTTTCTTTACAAGCCCTTCACAGATGATACGATAATAGATTTTGGAAAGCCGGCCTTCTCTAAACGATTTACCTGTTGTGAAAAGCTGGTATTGTATATAGAAAAGCTGCTATTGTGTATATATATTCGCTTGTTCGAAAATAATAAATCAGTGGTCAGTCAACACGCGTATCGTCTCTTCCTCTGTCCTTCGTCCGGGTAGCACTGCCCACCCCTAAGAAACATGTTCAGTTACCAACACACCCAGCTTGCTTTGTTAATTTAGTTTATTTCTTCTTCAAGGGCCACCTTCCTATCATTACCCAGTTCTTCATGACCCGGCCTAGTTGGCCACGACAATAGCTGTGTGTGAGTTCCGTGCAAGGGTGACACCTTGGCATATACGCCATGGTACGTGTCCTGAAGAGGTTATGGCCTTGTGCGGATTTTTCGGCCCCACTGTAGGCCATTCCAGAAGGATATGCAAGATCCTGCGGTCTGTATGGATGAGCCATGCCAGGATGCTGAGAGATTGCCTCAATTCAGTTTGCGGTGTTATGAATGGAAGAAACCGGGGGTGCCGTTTATATCAGGAGTGGTGCAGGACCAGCCAGGCTTCACTGGATTTCCTCTGGAGCAACGTCCGGTGCAACCTACATTTGAGGGAGAAGAACCCGAAGCCAGCGAACAAAGTGATGAACCTGACTGAAATCGCCGTTCCAGATAAGCACATGAACATTCTGGAATTAGGTCCAAAGTTTTGCCTAGAACCATGCTTAGACGCGGTAAATAAGATAGCCACTGTTAGATTTATGTCCAGGCATGTAGCAGAAGAAGAAAAATTTAGGTGCATTTCTGAGTGCGTAGACGTGCTAGTCAAGTCTCAAAGAAACCGGAATGGCAGAGGGCAAAAAATTTTACCCGTTGTGCAATTCTTAAGAGACAACGAAGTGAAAGTATTGACTGCTGATAAGGAAGGTTACTATTTGTCCTCCTAACAGAAGGGCAGTATTCTGAGAAAGCCTTTGCTGCTTTGAAAAAAAGCTTCGAGAAGGTACGCGTCGAACCTAAACATGTCAAAGATCAAGCAAAAAAAACTGTTGCTAGAATTGAACCTCGAGCGACTCTCTAGCACAGTAAACAAAAGCCAGGGATTAAACCTTGAGGTTTTCTTCACGCTAAAAACCCATAAACCTGAGCAACCTTTGCGTACAATTGTGTCTGAGAGGGACACATGGCAACACGTAGTCTCCGGTTATCTACAGAAGAACTTAACAATTCTCCGGGTGCAGGACCCATTCAAAGTAAAGCACTCAGAAGAAGTCGTTGGTTTTTTGCAAGAGGGGGCGCATCCAGCATGCACAGCCTTCAGCGTTGACGTCACAGATTTATATTATTCGCTCGCCCAAAAACAGCTAATTAAGACAATCAAAGACTGCATTATGGATAACGATGAGATAAAGTTTAGGAATGAGAGTGGTGTCCCTGTTCAGTCATTTCTAGAGGTCTTGGCTTTTAACACGAAAGTGTTTTATGCCGGGGTCCACCAAGACTTCACTGACGTATTTCCGTCACGGAAATACGTCAGTGAACGCCATGTCTGACGTATTTCCGTCACGGAAATACGTCAGCTTACAATGTACACGAACATAATACAAAGAAAGAAACCAGAAGAAAAAGTTCCACAAACATGCAAAATTTGGAAATCGAACCCACGACCTCTCGGTCCGCGACGATAGATCGCCGAGCGTTTAACCCATTGCGCCACAAACGCATTTGCAGAGAGCTACACAGACGCGCCTTATATATCTAACACTCCTCCGTGTACCCGCGCTCTTGCTCGGGGCGGTGCCGCCGCCTACGAGCAGAAAAGAGAAGTACTGCATTATGACACTAACGCGCACCGACAGTGAACGCTTCGGTGGTCTCAGCACTACGACGCCTCGATGCCAGCATTCGAAGGGACGCTGGCATCAAGAAGCACTACCAACGCCACCTAGGTGGCGTTCACCGTACTCAGCACAGCGGAGCGTGGCCTCCGCAATTAGCTCTGAAAATGTTTCTGAAGTTGATCGCGGAGGCTGCAATTACGACGCGCTGTACGCGCTGATTTGATTCGGTGACGATTCAGTTACGTGCTTTGTCTTGCGCGTTGTATTAGTGTGTCAGTTACGTGCTTCGTCTTTCGCGTTTTTATTTAAAATCCGACGTTCATTATCTGGGATGGTGACGTTATGATTCAGAAGCAGGGAGTTTGCATAGTATTTCAGGTTGCACCAATTCTAAGCGAGATTTTTCTCGGCAGTGTTGACCGGGTGCTCGAGAACGTCTTGAAGGGAACAATGATCAAGTGCTTTAGATTCGTTGATTACTACCTAATAATTGTTAGATTGCTAACGAGTTCCAATGACATTAACGATATTCTCGCAGCCTTTGATGAAGCCGGAATGGGTCTCGGCTTTACTCATGAGCTGCCGGCGAATAATGAAATTCAATTTTTGGATTTACTGTTCAAGTTTACAGCACAACATATTTGTTGGCAATATAACCCCAGAACAAGCAAACCAATTTTAAATTACTCGTCGGCACTTTCCAAAGTACTGAAAAGAGGCATTGCTACGACATGTTTAGGATCCGCACTTCGAATGTCTTGCCACCACCTCGCTAATACCAGCTTTTCGCAGCAGGTAAATCGTCTAGAGAAGGCAGGCTTTCCAAAATCTATTATCGTATCAGTCTGTGAAGGGCTTGTAAAGGAAAAAAAAAAGGGGGGGGGGGGACCACCTTAGCAGCTGATCGAAACCGGAAGGAAGCTTGCAGTCATTCCTTATGTAGATCAGATGGGGCATGGGTTAAAAAAGGTAGCTATGAAATATGGCGTTCAAGTTATTTTTTTCAGAACTCGTTAACAGGATTTGCCTTCGTGTTAATAGACCTAAGCAGGCGTCCAAGGCCATTTGCCGTATCAAGCACACAAAACAGCCCATGGCATGTGCAGTGGGAGTTGTATACGTCATTCCACTTTCATGCGGCAAAAAATATTATGGGCAGACGAGGCGCTGCATCAACATTCGCCTCAGGGAGCACCAAGCCGCTATCAGAAATTCAACCAGTTCAAATCTGGCCGCGCATTGTAGAAACTGCTCGTGCAAACCCGTGGTTGAAAAAGCTGAACTACTGTATAAAAATAGAAACCAAATCAACCGCGAGATTGCAGAAGCCTACTTTACATGCATGCTAACTCAGGCGCATGTGTCAGCCAGACCTCTATCTCTTTGCATGATAATGAAACTAAATTTTTGGATGCAGTGAATCGCATTGAAGAGATTGTGTCTCCTTGCATGACCCCTTTCTTGATTGGTAGCTTTCTACTTTTCTTGTGAAGAACCAAGGTAGCTGTAAAATCTAAATGGCGACGCTGCGTCGACAACAATTTCACATTCGCTGCTTCCAGCGGGCATTGATACATGGACAGCGTTAAGAAGCGTATATTTCAGGCGTCTGATCTGTCGCTATTCCCTACGCGCGTGTAGCGACAATATAGCAGAAATGGAGTTCCTATCCAGTACCAACACGATGATTTGGTGGGAGCGCAGCGAGAACGGTGACATCACGCATGGACCTACGTGGCAATGATTCTGTACTGCATCGACAAGCTTCGAACCAATGACGAAAGACTTGGCGACGCCCAAAATGGTCACGAAAGCGCTTCGCTTCTGAGGAATAATGTCATTGCTCCGGAGCTGGTATAGGTATTTATCCCTAACAAGAAGACCCTGTTCGTATACCAATTAGACCAGCGGAGACAACTGCCCGAGGGTAGGAGAGAGTAGAAACCCAGAAGCCCTTATTTATTCATTACATTTCTATATTGTACAGTGTCTAAGGAATGATGTCATCGCCCTGGAGCGCTCGCCCTAACAACACAATAGTAGAACTTTTGTAGAAGTCAGGCTGTTGGGGGCCAGACGCCTCGGACCAACACCGAGTATACACAAAAATGTTTTCTTCTGATGTTTTCTTTGTGTTTCTTTATTTTTTTTTCGCTGCGCGCCTCATACCAGGGCAAGAGTTTTCCCACACGTCTGTCGCGCCATTGCCGAAGCGTTAGATTGGTGCGGTGGCGCCAGCGGGGGCAGCGGTACGCCGTGGCATCCATCTACCGCGGTTGTCGGTACTCAGCCGTCCATGGGAAACAAGCGAAGCGACCCGCGAACTGCTCCTCTTCTTCGTGCCGAGTCTTGTCTGTCACTCCCACAGATCGCACGGAAAATAACGCTCAAGCGGGGGGGATGGAGGAGGGAAGGGGGGCGGGGGGCTGGAGTTGATGTCTGAACAGACAGGGGAGGAAGAGGGAGAGAGCCGGCGCTGCAATCGCGGCAGTGTTCTCAGCCGGCCCTGCACAAGCTGTGTGGTGACCAGAAAAATGTGCTCTTGCGGTATAGCGGATGAGAAAAGAAGAAAAAAGATAATAGTGTAAACGTGAAAGAGAATGGCCTCTTTTTCCCCCCGATTTAAAGGGCACGAGCAGCTGAAGAACTTGACAAAAGCTGGCAAAAAGAAAGGATAATAAGGCATCCGTTTGCTTCGCTTCTAGACCGTATCTTTGATGTGCCGTTCTGTTATTGCAGGCGTTCAAGCACTTTTCTTTCTTTTCAGCTGGCATACACACTTCTTTTATTATTTCTTTTATGCTTGTTCACGGCTCGATTTTAGGCATTACTGTATACGATGTACTTTCCAATTACCAATTACCTGGGGAGGTATTCCGTAAGAGTCCACCTAGTGGACATGTCCATTTCGTCTGCTGTTGAAATTCTCATTGGCTGGGCTGAAGTGTGCTTCAGCAGAAGCCAGTCGCCACAGCCAACCAGCACTTCAGCAGCAGACGAAATGGACATGTCCACTAGGCGGACTCTTACAGAATACCTCCCCTGATTACTGAGCAAAGGACAACAAGGTTTGGACATTAGACTGGCTGTCTTCTCATGGCAGTCACCATTTCCTTTATTGTACACGCTTTTCTTCTATCGTGTTCATTGAGTTATTTATTGACCATCTCGTTTGACGTCCGGAAGTTACATTGAGGCTACAAATGAAGCCTTATTAGTGCACGACCCCGGATTAAGTTTGACCACCGGGGTTTCTAAACGCGTAATAAAACAAGGTACACATAATTTTTGCATTTTGCCTTCGTTGAACTGTACCTGACGCCGCCAGTAATAAAACCCGCGACCTCGTGTTCAGCAGCATAACGTTACAGCCACTCATCCAAATACGGCCAACTCGAAAATTTCGGGAAAAGAAAAGCACATCCGGAAAATAATCGCTTGATATCCAAGTAGGCTACTCACCAACGCGTCAGCAGGGTAGCGTTCTCTCTTCACGCAGCATATCGAGTTCAAGAAACTTAAACCCCGCGCACTGACAGTCACCTGACGCTTTCGCACGGCGGTGGCGCAATCTTCTTTTTGCAACAGCCGTGAAATAAATGACAAATTACTGCGCCGTGTTTTGTAACAGAGACACGCAGAGACGGCGTCGTCCCCAGAATAAGAAACAAACTGCTAGCAGCTCCTAATAATCCCCGTTTAACTAGGTCCAAAATAAAAAAGTAACCAATTATATAGAGGAGACCGCATTGCAAGGCGTCCGCGTGGATCTCATTAAACGCTACGAAAAGGCAGTATCCAAAGCCGAGGGAGGGTAGGGAAGGGGCTTATGCGTGTCACGTCGTACACGACCGTGAATTCACCGACGCAGTCACAAACGCGTTACTAATGGGCTGATCTGCTTTCCTTCTCTGGACAGCCGCCGTGATTTACGGCCATACGACGACGCAGGCCGCTGGCATGCTCCGCTTTCGTTACGCATCGTACGGACTCAGGAGCTTCAGAGACACTTAACAAAACTGGCTTAATATTTCTCCGTAAATGCGAATCGCTAAAGTTCACAACACGCTGTGCCCACACTGGGCAAAGCGCGCGCCGATACAAGCGCTCGGACGGGCAGCTTGCAGCAGCTGCGTGAGGGAGAGTGGCTCGAGTTGCGTCTCTTTTTACTAATGACACAAGGAACGTGCCATTAACGGCTGGAAGATGGGAGCGAACCCTTTTAAGCGACCGGTGGGTGCATTCTGCCAGACATATATATGGCGCTTCCTAATTGTGGAACAGCGTTGGTACGCGGTTCCTCCGTCGTGAACGCGCGCAGTCAGTCAAGATTAAGCCGCTTTGCAGTCAAGAAGCGGTCACCGGTGTGCAACGAACTGAGTGCACGCGCAGTTCCATCTACGTATCTGCCACGCGGAGACGGACTTGCTAACATACAGATGGACTTCCACTCAAGTCTTCCTTCGCGAGGGTGAGAATTGAGCCCATGGACATTACTGCACTCAAAGGTACAGGACCGTATGCCCTGCCTCCACAATTTTCGGCAGTGCAGTGCGAAAGCTGCAACTGAGCCTGATAACAGTGAGGATAAATTGGAACACGACCAAAGACTCTGCTGCGTCCATCCGCTGTATATACGAAAGTAAGCGTAATTTGTCAACTCCCGTCTGCACTCCTTTGATAAGGTGCCATCGGTCTGCCTTGTAGTATCAAGTCAACTTCATAGAGTCACTTGGCTGGGCGCCGCGTTTATAGAAACGTGTAAACTGTTCTCTCAACGGCCTATGGACAGTGTATCGTGCAATTCTTGTAGTTGCGACGAGACCACCGAACAGATCATCTATAATACTGCCCTTATTTTATGGAGCAACTATAGTCTCAGCATGTCACCCTTGGCCGATTGGGCGACATACACCTCTCATAGAGGGCAATATACTGGGCTTCGCACGGGACAGTCATCCGCGCAGGAAGCCACTGCAGAAGTCATGACTGCCTTTAAAAGCCCAATGTGTGTCCACGCATTACCTATCACTTTATTTTTTAATGTAATTTTATTTTCACCAAATATAGCGTAGCAAGCCAGGCGCAACCTGGCTAACCACCCAGACTTAGCTTTTCAGCCTCTCTCGAACTTCACGTCTCGTGTGACTACAAAGTCATATCTCTCTCTGGTCAGATTCACGAAACAGCATATCAAGGAACTCTGACATGACGGCTGGATCATGTCGTTCGCTATTACTAGCGTCAGAGTCCCTTGCTAGCTCCGATCACGTGACTGAAACGATCAGCATTTGCGAACCAGTGACGTACAGTCAACCACAAAAGTTCACGGACCACGGGATCTCAGAAGACGTTCAATTTCCGAGCAGCCTGTAACAGTAACCAGTAAAACCAAACATCACAATGTTTTTCACATATACTGGTGCAGACTGTCAATGCGAATACTAACTTCTAGTGGCTGCGTTGTGAGTCTGCGCAGATATTCAGCTTTTTGTCAGATCTCGCGTTCTGTAAAATCTTGAAGTTGACTGGACATAGAATCGAATCAGTATAGTCGTAGAAATTGCCTCACTACCGCAAAACAAACCAGTCATGACATGGAGCTCATGACAGGCGAAAGTTCGAGAACCACTCCACCAAAGCATCTACAGAACATTTACCAGAGCTCTATTGAAAACGTGGTAACCTTACAGGCTTAGTTGAATATGTTCTGTCGTTGCGGGCCGCGGTGCCACAGAGCGTGTAACCCCGTTCCCATGGCAGTGGCGAGGCGTCGGCGGGCGAATTTATGCCGCCGGGGCGTTGGCCACCGCGCTGTCCAGCCCATTCACGCTTCGTGAATTGACCGCCGGCCGGCCGGTAGGCGACGTGTTGTGTTGTGCATATGGTTATTGTGTCCACTGCGAACGCACAAACAAACCCGACTGCAGGAGTGCTTTTCTGCCGCGCTCCACGCCGCGGGAGAAGCTGCCGAGAGGGGCCACGCTCAAAACTCGCGCTGGCGAATGCAGCGAGCGCGCTTATTGCTCGTGTAGCTCGGAAGCGGAAGCTCGCGCGAGCTGCGCGCGAATGACGACACGCTCTAGTTGGAAGGTTGACGCCATCAGACATTGCGATACTGTACACACACACACTGTTCCAGTGGTCCGTTTGGCCCGTACTCGTGTTCCTATTGGCGTGCGCTCGACACCTTCGCGAAGCCTGGGTCACGTGGTCATTTACCGAGCGCCGCAGCGACATGCGCCACTGGTAATGATTACGCAGAGCCCCATATTTTTTGCATATTCTTTTTTTTTTCACGACTTATTTCGCGACAGCGCACTCTTATTGTCCGCGCGAATCACAATGAAGTATACTACAATGTTTTCTGGGTTGCATACACGTCTCACTATCGTTTTAAATATAACTGCCGCAATATGTAGCCTAAGGGGGGCACATTTAATTTTAGTTCCCACAAAAAACGAGGTCGCGATAGCATTATTCTCTTCCAATGCCATTCATTTCCGCGCGTCGTCAGTGGTCTGAGCGGCCAGCGTTATCACCCAGATCGGCCTGCCGTGAACAGTGAATGATAGCAAAGAAAATTGAGCAATAAGAATCCTTTCATAACACTAGATCTAAACAATTTAGTTGAACGCTACTGAATTCCATCACCACATGTCATAACAGAGTGGTATATATATATATATATATATATATATATATATATATATATATATATATATATACCTTCCGTACAAGCTTTCGTGCACCAATGAATTGGTACCCAAAAGTACACAGATGAATTGCCTGCACCTGACATCAACCGAGTAACCAGACAGGGCAACATTAATTTCCCGAATCAAGCAAAGTAAAGCCTAGAGAAACAAAGGTCGAGAATCCTGCTCACAACAACGCAATGCCTGCCGAAATTCACTCTATATATAGGCAAAAGGATATGCCAAGTATGCGCATATAATAACGGCGCCGCGACCATATAAGATCACACGGGCAACAAGGTCCGCACACACGCACTAACGCACACGCGCGTATGCGGGAAATAAACTAAAGTCGTAAAATGGCGACTGCCGGGGCTATCATGTTTTAGCGGATCCCTGCAGCCACGCTCGTAAACGTGTGCACATGCGCGCCCGCTATGCCTTTATTTTTGAGCGCTTCCTTAGGGCCGAGTTTGTCTTCACATTTGCTCTCGTTATGCGAACGCCCTTGTAAGTTCACCTGGGCGATTATTGTTTTACGACTCTCGAAGGAACGGAGAGGGATAGCGGTGGGAGTGCGGTGGAAAGGGCGGTGGCGTACATTGCAGGGGCGAGTCATGAGTAGCCCTTATACTAGAGCGCTTTGTGCCGTTCTAAAGGAGCCCCTATAGTCTCCTGGCGTATAGTTTTTATAGCGATCATCGTAAACAAAGAGTCAGACGCACGCTCCAGGTCATAGTTGGCTTATACGTTTCGACCCTGTACATCAGGATATGCGGCCCTATAGACGAGCGTGGAAAGCAACAACAAAATGCAAGTGAAGGACAGTAAGCTCATATTTTGACGCTCCCTGTGTAGTGCGAGGACCTCAAGTTTGATCGCTGAATTCCTTAGGCCTATATATATGCATGCATTTCTTGTTTTCCTGAAGCGCTGCTTTCTTAAATGCCTCGCGGTTGTTGAAAGTTGTATAAGAGAGGGAGAGAAGGGAGGAAGGAAAGGCAGGGAGGTTAACCAGACTTAGTCCAATTTGCTACCCTACACGGGGGGAGGGGGAATGAAAGAAATAGAGAAGACACGAGTCTTGGTCGCACTTTCACATGCACTAAGCTATAGGTGCAGCATGTCTACAGTCGGGAACTCAAGTCAGTCGCCTTCAGGTACTGAAGAAGAGCTCGAATGGCTTTTTGGGCTGATGAACTGTGAGGCCAGGATCCCAAGACCTTTCTTTCTGTAAATGGCCTATCGTCCAGTCTATTCGAAGCACACCGGAGAGTCTGGCGTTGATTATCGAAGCGAGAACAGTGATCGTGAGGTTTTCGCATAGTCCTCCAAGCTTGAACGAGCCTAAAGAACGTACATAAAAATCAGCAGGTTTGTGCGTATAGAGCTTATATAGAGCTCATTTACTGAGACAGCAGTTGAAGCTCTCGCAGCTGACACCACCATCTCTCATCTCAAGAACGACATAATTCATCTTCGCGACGAACAACTACGCCGTTTTCGTCCTCTACACAAAATTGCCGGCTGTGGCCTTCAAAAGAAAAACGGAGATGCCACCACTGTCAGAGCCTGCGTCGCGCACAAAGCACGGCAGAAGTTTGCCTATCACGGACATTGCGCAGTAGGTCAGTATAGAGGACCACAGCTACAGTGCGATCCCACTATTGCATTATAGCGTCGCGAACGGCACGCTATTCTCGTTTGATACTGAATGTCAGAAATGCGGATGTTGACGCACGACCTGTGCGGGGAGTACTTTGCTGAATGCTTGTCACGCTTCCTGGCAGTGCACGTAATGCGGACGTGTGCACGCAGACTGGATATACCTAAAATGGAGGTATCCCGCTCCGCGTGCCTAAATGTTACTGTCAGCCTAATAGGGCTGACAGTTTTAGAACGACACGTCATTTAAGCTTGTCTGTCACTGTGTATGAATGTATTCTGTATAGTAGCACCTGCATGGCGGACAATAAAGAAAGAAAAAAAGGTGAATTGCACGTTGCCGCCGGAGGAATGAGTTGTATCCCCAGTTGTGGTGGTGGCAAACAGTTATGTTTTACTTCGCCACATGGTGAGCGTGAAGTTGAGAATGAAGAAATGACTTGTCGACGACAACTTGGTAACAACGACGAGCTCAACGGAAAGGAGGGACGAAGACACTTATCTTAGCTTCGAGCAACTGCTGTACGTCGTAGTAGTAACCGAGAAAAAAAAACGAAAAAATGATATCGAGGGGTCAAAGTGGACCAAAAGCATTGCGTCATTCAGGTAGATGGAAAATGCAGACGTCTCTTAACATCGACACAAGACGGCTTTAACATTGCGCTCTGGCTGAAGACCGGAAGTTTCTAATCAACCATCTTGTTCTTTGCAAAGGCTCTATGCATCCTCTGCGTCGGCAGTTCGCCCTGTACTGTATGAGTACAAACAAAAACATCACCTGAAGTGAGCTTGTCTCATAAGCATTGCTCGTCCTCCATTATCGTTCCCACAGACATCAAAATCAAGATCCAGTGTGCAACCATATAAGGTTATAGAATGGCGATTGTGAAAACATTATTGGGAAAAAAGAGGTCTTCACTGATCTAAACAAAGCCACAAAATAGGCCTTTCGTGGACTCTCCTACCCATATATGTTCGAACCCTGTTCCCTCGGCACGTAGCAGGGACAACACACCTCGTCGTCCCTTCTCCCCTTGTCGGTGTGCTTTCTCCAGGAAACCTTTTGTGCTATGTGGAACCAACGAACTCAGGCAAACACTAAACCCTCGGCACAGTTCCCTCAGAACCCGAGGAGGAGATGGAACGGATGGATAGGGCTAGACTTTTCTCATTCAGTGACATTACCCAATTCTACAGAAAGTCGAGGTGTATATATCCACCTCCTAACCCAAAATTAAACAGGTCTCAGGCGGTTCACTGGGGGCGACTTCAAACCAGAACTTACACGAACCCGGTACTTAACCGCATGTTTCCGAATTTATACCCTAGCCATCCTAGAGCACATACTCTGGGATTGTGAACTAGTTCAGAGGAAAATTGAAGTCCCCCCGGATGAACTAAATTAAGGGCGCGGCAGAGAGCCGCATTGACTAGCTCTGATCTTCAGGACCAACTTTGGGGCATCCAAAGGCCCCGGCACGGCCAAGACCCCGGCCATCAATTTGCAGGATATTTATTAAAGTTGACACACACACACACACACACACACACACACACACACACACACACACACACACACACACACACACACACACACACACACACACACACACACACACACACACACACACACACACACGCGCACGCACGCACGCACGCACGCACACACTGTATACTTCAGCTTGCTAAACATTTCTACCTGCTATTTCTCTCTCTCTCTCCCTCATATATAAAGGCCGGTCTTTTGTTGCTTCGAATTCAGAACTGAGCGGCATTAGAGGTCAACCCTTTCTCACGACGACGCTGTGAGAAGTACGCGCAAAAAAAAAAGGAATTTAAAAGAACGTAACATGCTACCAGCATGTCAGCTTATATGACAAAATAAATAAGCAACAAATCACATCGCGAAACGCTCGGTACAAGGCTTCCGCAGCCCGCGTATATGAATATCGCTGTCAAGAACGAAGAAAGAAAGGCGAGGAAGATGCATCGCCGAACGCTGCCTTCCGCGACCACGGGAGCCGCTCGACAACGCCGCGGTGGTCCGGCCGCCTCCTCAATTTGTCCCTCATCCGCAACACGGCCGCATCGCTTCTCCACTTCAATGGATCGGCAGCGCCCTTTTTGCGGGCGTGAGGCCTGGGCGTCTCGGGAGGGCCGAACAATGAGACGCGTATATAAGATTGGAAAAGAGCAGCTCGAAGCTGCTGCCTTGCCCGTCCCGAAAGCGACAAGCCAGAAGGAGAAGAAGGAACAGTAATAAGGCCTACAGAGAACAGGGGGGACCCTGCGTGGCATGGCAGCGAATGAAAACACCATTAGAGCGAGGTGATTCTCGGTCGCAATTGAAAGACCTGTACAGGCGGATAGGAAGGACCCCACGGGCGATCATCCGCCGGCCGCCCCACGGTGTCCCACGGTGCTGGTAGGATATACAAAGCCGGCAAGTTGGTGGTGGTGATGGTGGCGTCGGAACCGGCGGCGGCAAGGGAGCTTCCGAAGAGGCATAGCTTCGAACGAGACGAACGGACGGGCCGTCCAGACGGCTCAGCGACGTGGTCAGCCACTGGCACCGACCTATTCGGCAGAGGTCTTTTCTCAGGTATATATGCCTGGGCGCGCGCGCGCGCGCGAGGTGACGCGTCTGGGTATGTATACAACGACGTAAGAATGCGCGCGAGTCGATCATCGTAAGTACACACGTACGCACACCTACGAGCACGGACGCGATCCCGTGGCTTGCTTTGAAAGAGGCGAGAGTAGGTATACATATATACACAAGGATGCTATCCGCCCAGCACATACGCGGACGGAGGGCCATGAACACGGCCGGTCAGCGCAAACATCCCACGCTGGATCCCACCGGGGTAGTTAGCGTTCCTGGAGCCGTGCGCGCCCAACACGGCTATCGGACTTGCCTCACCCTTTCCTTCGGGATTCCGAAGGCGTAAGCCGCACAGCGAGAAACATCTCTTCCTATATATGTGATGTATGCAGAGGAATTTCTTTTGTTGTACTTCCAGCGGGCGCGCTGTTTCTGTTTCTGACAGTTATGTTTAGGAATTCAATTCATTTTCAGTTTAGGTGAAATTCTAATTTCAGTTTGAGTATTTTCTTTTAGCAAACATTGCAGGAGCTGTTGGATAAAGTCGCTGCATATCTGCAGGAGAGAGAAAGAGGCATTTCTTAATGGGTGCCGGAGATGTCTGATTGACTATATATACGCCTAGCATGCTACACTCCAGGTTATATTGTTGATGCATGAAATAACCCACTCACACAGAATAGTACACACGTACCACAACTTGCGCAAGTAACAAGCACAAGCACACACGCTAACAAGTAACTACAGTGTCTGGTTCAAGCAAAAAGGGTATGGCGCCTTCGCTAGTGCTTATTTAAGACGCTCCAACCGTTCTAGTACTTGGGCGTCTTCGAAGAGAATTAACATTCTGCGGATGGCAGTCGCACCTTCTATGAACAGATGCATGCGAAGCAGAAGTCAACTTCACCGCTGAGCCTGTTTATTTCAAGGAAAAGCCATTCATAGAATAGAAAGGCTGTGTACGGGCTCAGGAGGAGCCGTTTACCATATAGTACCTCGATCAAAGGCCTTGGCTTGTGCGTATTCAACCTATATGGTTCTAATGTACCCGCTTCCAAACTCAATCTTCTGATGTGTAGAGACTAAGCAAATAAACGATAAAATAGTGACTCGTACCACAAACGATGCACTGATATTATCAAGGACTCCGATTTTACAGACATGTTATTACAAATGTTTCCTTCGCGGAAGCCAGAGCCATTAATAAGATGTTTCATATGAGTGACATTTCACTAGTGGACTTGCCTTTATGAAGGACAGCAGTGAAAAGCAAGCTGAGCATGGGCTTATGAAGTTGGGAATAGCTGCAGCTTTCAATCAGCTTTAACCGAAATCCGTCTGAGTTCCTGTGCATTCGATAACTTGTCCGCTATACGTATTCAGCGAACTCATCGTATATACTTGGTTTTCTGTGCGCTAAATTTACTGCTGTCTAGCCTTCGCGTTTGCCTTACAATAAAATCAAATTGTAACGATTGTACACATAACTAAACAAGCATATCGTTATGATCTCGCATATTTAGACTGACCACGATTTTGCAACGAGGGAATATTTCGGCGTTCGCATAAGGACAGCACTATGTTTCCGCAGTCATGGTATACATGAGGCAGCGTCAAAAGAACTTGCTCACAAAGACGACAGTCGCAGATTCAAATGTGTTCGTGGGCGTATCTATATATTTCAGCTTTTAAGAAACCATGCCGTGGAAACTGAGCTGAGGAATAAGTTACTTTAATGTAAACGTTCACGCAACAACCACCGCTATTGTGCGATATATGCGTCAAGCCCGGAAACGAGGTTTAAAATATGTGCTTGGCTCTCAGGTGTTGAGCTCGGGGACAGCATATCTGGTGCGTTCGCCTCTAATTTCTCTCTCTCTCTTCTTTTTCTTTTTGTGAGGAGGCGGGAGAGAAGAATGAAATTGTTCATTGTTATGTGGAGAGCACTATAGGGCATTCAACGCAGATATTCCAGCCCACGTCATCATCATTCGCATTAGCTTATCATAATTTCACTGTGGTAGTTTCTCTGAGACAGTGAACATCAAAATAGCTCTTTCAAAACAGTAAGTTTCATTACCGTATACCCGATAAGCTGCGGTGATCGCCTCGTTTAGCGCTGTTTGTTTCTGAACAGAGTGAATCCGCACACTTCATGGGGTACGCACACCGCCTCTGCGCCAAAGTCGATATTACTAAGGTGGCTGATCGTTATCAGCGATATATCGTTTTATGCGGTATAGTGCTACAAGTGGATTGCACTTTACAGCGTACACCTCGCACGCCGCTTTCTGCGGTAGGTCCAACGGAAGCTGCAACAACGACGGCCCGTGATATGACGCGCCAGGAATGAGAGCATCGCGGCAGTGGCGTCGTCGGCGCTCTATAAATTGACAGTGGCAGGAAAAGCGGGAACAAAAAACGAAGCGGAAAGCCTAAACCCCGCTCCTGCGGGTCTGGCCGGGCGGCTATTGTTGAGTCCGCGCGATCCATCACGAGTGCGCTTGACAACGCGCCTCAGTTGGTTTGGCCGCAGACCCCGCGCGGACCTCGCTGCCACCGGTCTTGGTTGGCCACCGTGGACGAGCGATGCAGGGCCCCATCATGGGGCCACTTCTATACGTATACTCCATCCAACTAATTGCGTGCAGAAGTGAGAGAGGCTGCAGCAGGTGCTGTAGTCCGATTCGGAAATTGAAAGAAAAAATAGAGAAGAAAGATGTAGAAAGGGGCAGTGTTTATGCGGGAGTTGTTATAGTTATACGCTTCTCTGGAGGGCAGGGCTCCATATTACGGCGGAACTCAGGAGGGCGAAGTGACATAAACAATCAAACCGTGCAGACACGCGAATGCCGTCGCTGAGGGGAAGACGAACGCGCACGAAACTCTTTCCGGGCAATTTGTCGCTTCGCCTGTGGTCGTCAGGGCCCCGCGCCTTTCAAAGCTCATCTTCTTCTGAAACTTCGCAAACTTCGTGAGCCTGGCTTAACTCAAGACACGGGACTAGTACCTTTCCCGCGAGTACAGGCGTGACTCCCCGCGTGGCCTTTGGCTTTCACACCGCTGCATGCAACTACGGTAAATGCATGGTATGTATAGTTGGCTGTGGGAGTTTATATGCATATAGGAGCTTGGACCCGCTCGTATAGTCTCGTCTTCCTGGTTATCAGTAGAGGTATGATGTACACCGGGAAGTTTGGTTAGGTATAGACCAGACGTGCATAGAAACACTGGCTACTCGTTCCTATTCCTGGGATTTCAGCCCTTTTTTTTACGCCGAGTACATTAGATGAGCGTTAGAGAGCCTATGAAAAGCTGTACGTCTGGGCAGGAATGCATAGGCGTTCAGTGTTCTTGGGAGGACTTGATATGCAGACCAGAGACCGCGTGTGACCAACGAATATGTTGTGCGTAGCGGTAAGAGCTGTTACAGATCATCGTACCTAATGCAAGTCAAGAGCCATGCACCATGCTCGACAACATGACACTCGCCCACCACCGGAACGCGGGTTTCGGAGGTCAGTTGGCAGGAAGGGTATCCGCGTAGAAGTCTACGAATGCCACATTCATTTCCTGCTGACCGCAGGCCCGCATGATAAAATGACAGTGATACGTGCCGCGATATACCCTTGGATTCAGTGTACGCATTGCGGTCGGTCTTTTTCTCTCAGTTCTATTTATCGCTATTGCCTGCAGTCCCACCTTTTCGAGAAACTTCTTGCGCCATAAGAGCATAACACACACCTCATTATTCCTAAACAGATCGGGAAAACCTGGAGTGCCTAGAGTTTCCCAAAATGTGTGCAATAATTCCAAATATCATTTTTCTTATGTGCGCTGTAAGCACTATAGAAGACGCCGAACTATACGTGTCTCATATCTTCAACAAACGCACGCATTGCCTCTTCATTGGATGGCCCCTTCTCTGTTAATACATTCCGAGAAGTTGGGGAACGCAGTGACTGTGCTGGTTGTTCTCGTGACAGGGCGCAGGAGAAGCTGCTACCAAAGCAGTTCATTTCTTTCGGGAAACCAATTGAAAAGAATCGCGATAAATGGCAGAATTACTTCAATGGCGAACGAAGACAAGAAAACAGCAGCAAACGAAAACATTTCAAGTTCGCTGCCGTAAGTCACATCCGATACAAGGATGTGAACTCGGGAACTCAAAGAAGTAAGACGGCAAAGGAGAGAGCGCATAACGATGATTTCTTGATTGAACGATTTAACTAATGACAGCTCATTGTCATGTATTAATGGTTCCTCTCTCGTGGCACGAAGAATCAACGCGTAAAAGAAGCGCCACTGTATATGAAAACACATGGAGATTACGCCATTTGCTCAACATTGCCTGTAAACATTGATGAAATCCTAAGTTTGATGACAATACGTCTGACCGGATAAATGCATGCCGTTCGAAGACGCGAATTGATGCACTGACCCAAACAGTATATATAGTGAGTTTAGTGACGTTCTGATGATATTTTGGTCGGTACTTCACTTCTCGTCTTTGGACAACATGGCCGGTCCAGAAGAACAAACTGCGTGCAGATATGTAAAATGCAATCGGTTTGAGCATCTACCATGTGTCTCATTTAACTTGTGCCAAACTTTAAAAATATGCAAGTGCGACGTAGCTGGACAGAAGCAAGGTGCCGTTATTTGTCGTCGCCTGCAGCACGCCAACCTATTTTATTATTATTATTATTGTGCAATACAAAATGTGCCGTGTGACTATAGTCGCAAGGTACTTTTTTTACAGCGAAGCTGTATACCTCTACCAGCCAAGGAAATTTTCGTGTCGTCGTAAGCAAAAAACGCCAGGTTAAAAATTGAATACAAACAGCATATCTCCTTTGAAATCAGGCACACAACATATACAGCTCAGCACTCGTTTTCAAAAAACAAAACGCAAAACAAGCATCAAAACCACATGATGGATGATGAGGCGCGTGTGCACAATGGGAACACCCTCCGACGCATTCCGGTAAAGATTAGGTTTGCAGCTGCTTCGAAACGGGTTGACGTAATTTAAAACCCTCGTGAAACCAGTTTATCTGGTTTCACACTTTGTAGAGCCGCGTGTATGGGTTCAAGTGACGTCACAATAGGTAATCGTTGTGTGTATTGTTTACAGCGTTCCTTCTCCCGCGTGTGTTTCCGGGTAAAGATTACGGTTGCGTAAGCTACTCCTAGTGGAAAAGTACCCAACAGCATACAAATCACGTAGTGGCGTCACTACGGCCTAGCAACTCATTCAGTTCATTCCAGGCTACCATGTGTAGACCACGGAAAGTAAAGACGCCTGAAGAACAGCGTGAATATAATGTCGCACTGGCGCTAGCAACGTGGCCTATCGCAATCCACGTTAGTTTGTGTGTGGGTGTTTGCTCTTGAGCTGAGTATATAAAGGGTGTGGTTAAGTACATTTGACGTGTCTCTGGTTTCACTCTTTGTAGAGCCACGTGTATGAATTCAAGTGACGTCACAATTGGTAATCGTTGTAGGTGTCGTTTAGAGCTTCGCTGTCCAACCACCTTCACAGCGTGTATTGCAGCCACAGTTTTTTTTTTCGCAGGCTTTCTTTCATCCTTGGAAAAATGCTTACGTAGCGGTATTGAGCAACAGAAAGTTGGGTCGGCAATTTTTCAGGATGGTCTACAATTTTCTCATTGACACTTCTGTTGTCACTATAGTATTTGAGAAGTCGATTAATTAATAATTAAAAATGTAATTAGGCGAAATACAAGATATAGTCTGACTTGCTCCAAGCGACAGCAAACAACATCACATTAGTTCTGTCCAGCTACGTGGTACGTGGATATTTTTTTTTTAATTCGGCAGAAGTTACGTGGGAACATGGTGCGTTAGAAGCCGTGTTAGAGAAAATCATTGACAATACCGAGTGATCTGATGCTCATATTAATGCTAAACGATAGTTGCCAACGTTCGTAAACACGACCTGAGTACCTCTCCATATACCTCTCCTACTTTCTGTACTACTTTCCAGTAGAGTTGCGATCTGGGTCAGTTGATACATATTCATGAGTGTTAAACCAGTCAAAAGACGAAATACAGAGAATAGAGGTGGTACACACAACGACTGGACTAACTGTGCTTTATTGAAAAACCCCGTCTCCCAGGAAAACCTAGAGAGCATGCGCAGCTCAAGAGCAAACACCCACACACAAACTAACGTGGATTGCGATAGGCCACGTTGCTAGCGCCAGTGCGATAGGAAACTTAGTTCCTTCAGCATCAGTGAGATAGAGGTAGAACTGATGCAATTATCCCCTTGCATGTTGATATGGTAAGCTTCGAGAATTTCACACTCCGTCTTGCCCTTGCCTCTACCAAGGATTTTAACATTGGAAAAAAGCGGGACGCAGCCGCATTCCCGACAATGGCGAGGCAAATTTGCTCCATCAGATGTGTCCCGAGAATTTTAGTGCTCTCGCAGCCTCTCATTATACACCGGCCTGTTCGACCGATGTAAACTTTTTCACAATTCAGCGGAAGCTCGTAAACCACACGTGTCGCACAGGAAATGTAACGGTTGTCATGACACGCGGGGGGTCTATTTCTGCCACGCGCAACACGTGAGAAAAGGCCTGAAAGTGTGTGCCACGTCTCTTCTCTGTACTTCGTCTTTTGGCTGGTTTAATACTCAATAATCTGTCACTTTCCTTTTCTGTGTGGGTGGCAATTCCTTATACGCTAGGCTGGGCCATAGAATATGCGCCGCAAACAAAGAAATTCAGAGCCCTTGTCCTGTCGTGGAAATGTGGGTAAGCGAAGCTTGTGGCAAGCCGACGCTATCGCAGGCGTTCCGCTTCGTTTGCCCTAAACTCAGGGTCGGCGGCTCTTCGCTGACGTTTGGCCTCAACATCGCGCTCCCGAAACTCGGGGTCCGCAGCTCTTCATTGACGTTTCGCCTGGGCTTCGGAAGCCCTCAGGCTAGAATCGGCACGTCGACGACCAGCCCTTTCCCGAGCGAGTTCGCGGCGCCGTTGCTCGAACGCAGCCTGCTCCTCTGCGGAACGCACCACGCGTAGTCTTCCCATCCGGTCGCCGAAACTGATCTGAGGCGAGGGAAGCCCGGCGGAGCGCGCGCCAACCCCCTTTCCTTCCTTTTCCCTCCCCGCGACACACCAAACGACCCTGATAGGTCGCGCGCGTCACGTGATCCAGCGCCGGCGCTGCTGTCCCTGCACCTGGTCTTTCTTTCTTTCCTTCTTTTGTTTCTTTCCTTCTTTCTTTATTATTGCGATATCAACTATATGGAAACTCCAAGCGCATTCTTGCCGTCGTCGGCGTCGCCGTGAGGTTCCGCATAGAGTCAGACGGCGATAAAACCGTCGCCGCGCGCTGCACGCTGTGTGTGCGAGTGAAAGCGTGCGAGGGTGAGCCGCCAACTGCAGCTTCTCGCGCACGCGAGAGAGAAAGGCGGCCGGAAGCGTGCGGAGTTTGTTCACTCGCGGTGCACAGGTAGGAGGCGACGGAGACGGGAGGGGTGGGGGGTGCGTTGTGCTTTTGCGGCTGCTGCTGACCGAGCTTCCGCGCTGGCACCGTATCTTGAAAGCGATCTACTATGTGGCCGAAGTGCGCGCCCGCGAGAGCCTCATCTTCAAAGCGATCTGCGATGGGTACGAAGTGCATGCGCCGAGTGCCGGTAGCTTAGTATGCGCTGTGCTTTCGGCGTTCGCGTCGAGAGACAGCACGAATGTCAATTTGCCCGCTGCTGCTGGCGTGCTTTCCAGCGTTTTGATAAGTTTCCGCGGTCATCGAGCGATATGTGGTCATGTTTACCTGTACGCGCGTAATACCGTGCTTGTTTATTTAATTAGTAAGCGAACGTTTAAAACTTTACACGGCTGATAAAACTACTATCCTTACTTCGGATAGCTGTCTACTAGAGTGCTATCACAATCGATGCTTCGCATTTCGGGTGAAACTGCGACTTTTAAATGCGAAGCATTTCTTGCCGGCGCTCTAGCTGTCTACTAGAGTGCTATCACAATCGATGCTTCGCATTTCGGGTGAAACTGCGACTTTTAAATGCGAAGCATTTCTTGCCGGCGCAGCTCTGTCCGTCCGTCCCGCGTCCCACACCCCCACAGCGCATGCGCGTACCCTCCCCATCTCTCTCCTCTCCTACGCTCCCCTCCCCCTTTCCTTCCTCTAGGAATCCGGAGCGGCGCGCTCGACAGGTGCTGCGACAGCTGCATACTCCGCTGGGGGCGCCTCGGTAGTTCCGCGGTATGAAAATGACGGAGCGCGCGCGCCTCATTCTCTCTCCTGTGCATCGCCGCGATGAGCGCTCGGGCCGCTGCCGCGAAACCATCTCCCGCTCAAGCTAACCATCTCCCCGCTGCTTCGCATCCACACATGGTTCCCTTTAGCGGGAGATGGAGTAATTTTTTTTCTTGTCCCTGGCTCATACCCGCGTATCCCTGGTTCACACCCGCATATCCAATGCGGGTAGACGCCACACGTGACTTTTTGCATGACTACGCCGCCACCGAAATCTGTAACGAAATAAGCTTCGCTTGAATACTGTGCGCAACCTTAAACACGAACAGTGCACATATACGCGACAGCAAGTACTTCTAGACCATTTTCTGAAATGAAGATCCTTGGACCATGGCCGTACTCGTCGATGGCACAGAACGCCACGAAAGCGTAATTGCAGTACCTCAAGTCGACAGGTCTTCGCGACCGTTTGTAGACTCACTGCGCACCTTCAAATGTGCGCAAAACCATGCTCTCTCTCTCGCTCTTCTCTTTCGCTCTTTTCACCCCTGTATCATCTTCCGCTAGTGCAGGGTAGCAAACCGGACGTGCGTCTGGTTGACCTCCCTGTCTTCTGTTTCTCTCGTTCTCTCTCTCTACTTATAGTATCTTTGTCATCTTTCGTTGCAATACTATAAATGAATACGACAAACTCGTAGTCTGCTAGAGGAATCCTGCCTGACAGTGTAAATTGCCTAGGCCAAAAAATCGACCCTCCCCCTCTACCCCTCCCCCCCCCTTCAAAAAAAAAAGAAATAAAGGACAATCACGAACCAACAAATGGCCCCTCAAATGCCTGACCCATTAGCAGTCTGACCTGCACACGTTTTACGAAACATTCGCCCAGTTATTCGTACCCACCATTCCTGTTCTTCATCGCGCACTCTCCTTTTTCCTATTCTTCCCGACTCAGAAACGCCTGTTGTTTTTACTCCTTTTTCTTTCTGTTTTCTTTCCTTCGTAATTTTTTTTTGCTTTTTCTTTCTTTTTTTATCTAGCATTTCCCTCTGCCGGACGTGGGACTGACTAGACGAATCGCCCGAGCAGTGTTTTTCCCGCACGGGGGCGCCCTTTTAGCGCCAGCAGCCGCGTTAGGTGGCGCAAGGTCCTGCCCCCCTGCTGCTAATGCGGCCGAGTCCGCGACTAAAGACCTCGCACCCCAAAGCACGCCGCTCTCTTTCAGTTCGCGTTTTGTATTTCTCGTTCTTATGTTTTTCTTTTCCTTTCCAAACCCACAAACTCTCACTCCGTCTTATCCCGCTGGCCTCCTCGCGAGCCATCTTTCTCTCTTAGCGCCGGCCTCTTTCAAATGCTACCTGCGGCTAGCCAGCGATCTATTTGACTTCACGGCGCGGTCGAAGCTAAACTACCTGTACATGAGCCGCACAGCATCCAACGCACGGCGCGACTCTGTGGTGGCGCCAAAAACGAGACTTTCTGCGGCTTCAAGCTGAGCGAGGCATCTGCCTTCTGTCTTTCCTTTTCTATTTTTTTTTCTTGCTTACATAGCATCCGAGATAGTTGACTCATTGATAGGAGCGAGGCATAGCAGCAGGAAGCCGACCCTAATTTGTCTTATGTCTGAAGAGACGATTAAGACGCTTCCATACAGGGTGGCTATTTCGTAATCTCGAGACATCTTCGCCTCTTTCACGACTTTTCTCTCGTTCGTCATTCATTTATTTTTATTTCTTTAAGGCAGCGTTGGCTCACAGAGAGGGGGGGGGGGGGGGGGGGGGTCAGGTTGTGTTATCACCAATCTCTCGATAATACCGTCGAATAGTACATGCGTGTATAACCTGTCCGTAACACCGGAGGCGCCTGCAGTCGGAAGTCGTACAAAATGCTATGTATCAGGGAAACACGTACGAGTTCGAGCGAGTGATGGAATGAAGGAGTGAGCGAGCGAGTGAGTTATTTAGCGAGTGTGTGTGTGTGTGTGAGTAAGTATATAGGCACGAGAGCAATCGAGTGAGCTACTAGAGTGAGTGAGTGAGTGAGTGAGTGAGTGAGAGAGAGAGAGAGAGTGAGTGAGCGATTCTCTCTCGCTTTTTCTGACTATATTGACCCTTTTTGCGGCGATCACGTTGCCGCTGCCATGTTTGATCACGTGGTGACGCGTACATTGCTTGCCTCAACTGCCTCAGTTGCCTCCTTGTTTACAATGGAAGTGTATGACGTCGGCGCGGCTTAGAAAACCTCTGTTTTCGGAGATATCGTAGACGGTGACTAGGTGGACGACACGAAGCTTTGATCACAGCTTCAGAGAACATGCAAAAGCGCTTTCGGAGCTGATTAAGCTATGTCCAAACGGTGCAAGCAGCGTATATGGTGCTTGTTCTAAAAGCGGGGCTAAATATGTATTCCAAGCTATCCAAACATTCCGCCCATGAATTCAGTCAGGATTAGTGTGTTTTGCTCTTTGTTCTTTATTCGGCAAACATTTTGAAGCAGTAGCTTGTCAGTTTCTAACTCAATGAAGTTCCTCGGTGCGGCCACTATCTGATTATTTTCTGCCTAAGCGCTCGCGGGTGTGCTCAGTTCCGATAGATTTGTTCTTGCTGCGCACAAGGCTTGAAACGTAGCTGTTTTGTACATTGTAATACCTTGTAGCAAATATATATTACAGCTAGTAACTCGCTTACTCTTGTGGACCGTCACGAAACATTCAGCTTCGACCATTCGTGCGCCATCGGTGTAGTCCGTCATTTATTGTGCGTATACAGTGCGCATATATCCAAGTGCGCGCCCGGCCATTCACTTATTCTTGATACGTCGGCGATAGAGTGGGCATAAGTTTTCCTGCCATTTGGCACAGATGTGTATAGATAACGTGCGCAAAACTTACTACGACAGGAAGCAACGCTACTGCCTTTGTCATTGTTTAACGAGTGGTACTCACTCTTGCCGACGCTCTGGGGATGAAACCTTTTCTTTAAAGGTTAGCGATACAAGGCTGGCGGATGAGCAAGTTTCTGTATCCTCGAGGAAAGCCGTACAACACGAAGTGCCGGTAATACGTTCGCACAGTTGCAGCAGCGGTCCGCGAACTTGGCCACACAGATTCATTCTATGCCTTAACATGCCAGTCACTATTTTTGCAGCCAACTACTGCACATGTCTTCAATCCACATGATTCAATCTAGCATGATTGGAGCACAGTGTGTTAGCGAAAACTCAGTTGCATTTCCGACAGCTGATAGCACAGAAGCATGGTCGAAGCTGTAATGGTTTCGTATTCGTGCGCGGTCGCTGAGGAGAGGTATGGTGCGCCGCCGTGAGCGCCATCTCGTTTCTCTAAAACAAACTGCTCCGCGAAAAGGGTCAATACTGTACCATATACACGCATGCACTCCTACATGTAAAAACAGACAAATCTGTTGCATATGTTGCATATGTTGCATGCCAACGCATCCTGCTCATTCAGGAGCAAATTACCTAACTCAATCTGAATGGGGCAAGTGAATGAATGGCAAGTGAACGGTAAGTGATGAGGCTGTCTCCATGATTCCATGAGTCTGAGTGTGCTTGCGTGAGTCTGCTTTTTACTGGGTCGCAGTCCGAGTGAGTTTAGCAGGGATCAATTTCTGGTGAATGAGTCCGAGTTAGCATGCGTGATTCATTTTGGTGAGTATGAGGGAATCCTATAGGCTAAATATATATATATTGTGAGTGAGTCTGGGTGAGCCTGAGTGAGTCCGGCTTATTTTGCCGGCCTGCGAGCGCAAGCTGTTAAAGAGTATTTATCATAGGCCAGAAGGGGGCCTGCCAAGCAAGTAAACTTGCATGAGAAAGTGATTTTGACACAAAGAGATTGCGTGAGTCAACAAATATCTAAATGTATATTGCAGAAGAGGCGGTGCCTATAAGTTGCACTAATTATAAAAATACAACAGACGCAACGCAAGATCACAACATCGTTTCCTAGCGATGTAAATGCCCGTAACCGCTATGTATACTATACTGTCAAGGCACAAACACAGCGACACAAACATACATACTTCTGCAGAAATCCGTAACGTTGCGGCGAGAGGGATAACATATCGAACGCATGAACACGTGACAGTCCGAATTCGTGCAGCTAAGTAAAAACAACCTCATTCGCGCCCTCCATCTCTATATAGGGTACCACGGACTCCTGGGCCTGCCAACACGAAGAGCACGTTGCACTGATTCACGTGTGCCCGCAATCAAGGAAGATATTACAAAGGAAAACTGCACGATCCGCACGCTTCGGCCACTGTGCGCAATCATGCACTTATAGCGGCCACTACGTGCTGCGCATGCGTACAAGGCGCGTCGTGCGGCTTTTCGATGGTAATTTCAGTCGCGTTATATGGCGCGTTTATTAAGACGGTATATGCCCGCGAAACGTCGACGTTGCTCTAGAACAAAGAGTGTAGAAGATACTGACTGCCCAAGAGCGAAAATCATAACGAAATAGGCATAGACGGGTTTCTGCCTTTTCCTTTTCCCAGTCACAGCGAGGCATGAGCGCACGAAGCAAGGAGAACCGCGGCTGTGGCTGCGGCGGCGGCCGTTTTTCGGGAAGCGGCACGTGATAGGGCTGGCGTGACTGGCCGCAATTCCACGACGCGTGCAGGACTCGCTCATCCCGGGTTTTAAAAGGGGGCGAAGTGAAAAGAAAAATATATTCACGGGGGACAGCCGGAGCAAGAACCAACATCGCGAGAGAAACTTTTAACAAATACGGAGAATGCACGAAACGTTCGGCAAGAAAAGTATGCGTGCATGCTAGCTAAAAGAAAAAGAAAGAAAGAAGAAAAGGAGAGGGTTGGGCTCGCGGCAGCGGACGGGAGGTCGACCGTGAGCCAAATTTCACAGTGGTGTTCCGCGAGATGAATAAACGGGGTATATAGAAGGAGAGATCCATATAAACGCGAAACGTTTTTTTTTTTTTCGCTTCTTGCTCGAGGCGGGGATTAGATGTCCCTCTCAATTTGTCATGTGCGCCGCGGATGAGTTCGCGTGTACATGTACGCCAAGCGACGGTGGTAAAACAAGCTGTTTGAACAGGCTGCTGCGTAACAAAAGCAGGTATAAATTAGAGAAAAAAAACTGAGGAATTCAAGTTTCGGTTATACAAGGGTGTCAGAATGGCTGCCTCATATACGCAGCTTGCATCAGTGGTCCCGATTATGAGTCGTGATTGGTTTCATGTATGCATACAGTGTGGTTCGTTGTTAAAGGGAACGCTTGAGTGTGCAAAGCCCGTGCCAATTTTCACCCCTTATGGCGAGTGTGCAGTCGCCCGGCTCTGCAGATAACTTGAAGTTGGTGGCGCTATAGCACCTTTCTATGCAATATTGTGCCGTGCAATGACATATAGCTTCGGCCAGAACTTGTAGCTAGAGCGCTGGCAAAGTGACAGCCGCACACTACAATGTCCCCGTTAACATGCGGACCGCACCCTACTTCACGCCTATACAATTAGTAGCAAAAAAAGTTACGGCAGAAACCATCTCAGTACGACTCTCGACGTTAGTGCGACTAGCATTGAAGCAATGTACAGAGACACACCTCATTGCCACCGCCGAACCGCGTCATGTGAGGCGTCGACAACAACTGGGCTCCTCTCTCGCGCTTCCCTCAAGACACGCAGCGTCATCTAGCGGCGGCGCCGCGAAGTCCGCGCGTAGTTCGATTCCGCTCGGCACCAGAGAAAATTTTAATAATTGCTTTTTGTCGTTGAAGGAGTGGCACATACGCAGTAACACATATACTCAGTGACTCAGGCTGGCTTGAAAGAGGTTAGATACCGACAGATGGACATACCGAAAAGGGCGTGAAGTTCCTAAAGAGTGCTGATCGAGTGAAAACAAAACGCCACTCAGCGTTGATACGATGTACATCATCTCACCAGTTTCGTACGTCCCGTCGCCATGCGTAACCATTTCGGTGAAAGACACGGTGAAATACACGTGTGCAGGGACGCAGTAGCATCAAATGTCACAAGAGTCTCGTGAAATGGCCTCTACCTTTGCACTATAGGAAAAAAAAGTTAACAAAGCCACTATGCATCCAATGACGCGAAAGTTTAAAAGAACAAGAGACAGAGCTAATAACTATATAGTAATTGAGGCGTCGGACGGTTTAGCATGTCTCTGGCCAGTCGATGCAAAGGCCCGAGCCGGTATCCAGTCCACACAAACCGCTACATGTCTGAGCGAGGCGCGCCCACAGAAAACCAACACATATACAGCGCTGCCCGTTCGGGACTGTTGCAGAACTTTAGCTTGGACCAGTGCATATAGGAACGCCCTTATTATATACGTGAGTGCTTGCATTCCTCCTGTATCGCTTTCTCCTTGTCTGCGTTTGCTAAAGGAAGTCAAATAAAAGGGCGCGGCCGCGAACCGATATAGTGCACGTCCGCGGCTCCCTTTACCACTTAGGCCTCACTAATGCGTACACCCGTGTGCACGAGCATTTTAATCTCGCTATGAAACAAACAAACGTGCACGTATAACCAACAAAGCCGACGGTTGAGGGGCGTGCCTATCGCATACTGCACGGCAGCATATACGTGTGTAGGAGCGGAGGACCACTTACGAGCTTCTCGATAAGGGCAAAGAGCACATTCGTGCAGGACGTAAATCAAACAAGTGCCACTTGTGTCTCTTGTCAAGCGCACGCGGGAAGATGATTTCTCTTCTGCCCCTGCCGAGCGTGTTTCGCTGAAAAATGAAGTACGGCACAGGAGTGACGACTGAGCCAAGTGGCGTTTGCGGAAGTGTGTCTGCACTCCGGCATCCACGGAAGCCCTTCGGAACTGATAATGCGCTGACGGTACGATTTTTGTTTCTTTCTTTCCTTTTCTCTTTCTTTCTCTCGCTTTTTTCTTTTCTTTTCTTGCATGAACCTACTATGGAGGACACTTGCTGGTTGCTTTAATTACACGGCCATCTCCGGTTCGCTTAAGGTATCGGTACGTACAAGCAGAACGTGAAAGGACCGTTTACGCCCAGTTCTGTACACCTATTTAGTGGCACGTATACTTTTGCACACCGTTCTCCAGTACACTTCGCCGCAATGTTGCTCAGACTGCACGGAACACGGCTACGTAAGAATAAAACTCAAAGACAGTCCGGCCAAATATGGTCAGGTCTTCGCCGTCTGCCAGACGCGCAAGCCACGGGGCTGACAGTATAAGAGTGAAAGCAAGGAATGAAGGAAGGAAGATAGCGTTTACCCCCCAATAGAAAGGGCTGTGAAAATGCTTTATATACTATAGGGAAAGGCCAGTCATGACCCCGCGCGCGCGCAGGTCATCTTCTCAGACCTCCCGCAGACCTATTTAGCCTCGCTGCGAGCGCTCGTTCGGCCCCTCTTAGGATGCTCAGGATCAGACAAGGGTTCCCGCTCAGGCCCAGAGAGACAGACGAAAGACCGAGGGAGAAGTTTCGACGGGGGGGAGGCGGCAGCAGTCGACCAAGAAGGATAACTTCCACGCGCTCTTGTCCCAGTGTGTGTATGTATATGGGTGTATACCATGGCAGAGAGCGAGCTGCAGAGCACAACAGCAGTAGCAGCTACCGTTTGCCCGCAGAAGCGGCGGCGGCCGTATTCAACGGAGACACGCGTCCGCTCTTTAGACGCTTCTCTCCCCGTGCCGCTAATGGATTCTCGCTTTCTTCTGTCTCGCATGCCGCTTCTTTCTCTATTTTCTTTCTTCAGCTATCCTCCTTTCTTGGTCCCCTATTCTCGCTCCCTTTTGTCAGTGTTAGTTCCTGCATAGGTGTGCATTTGGAGTTAGTGTATATATACACGTGCAGTCCGGTTAAGCCGGACATGCGCGAGTCGCTTAAAAACATCCCATTTGTTCTCGGGCGAGAAGTGAAACGGAACTTCGCTACCGTTGCTTCACAGTTCTCCTGTACGCAAGGTGCTTGCATCGGATAACCCTGACCGCCCGGCGGTGCTCTCTTATTCTATTATTGCCGTTCTCTTTTCCAATTTCCGTGATTACTTCTGGCACCACCGCTATCCCCCACCTCTACCCCGAATTTCTTTTTTTTTTTGTTCACGTGATCGGTAATAAAACTGCGGTAACTCATCTCCAAATCGATCGTACACAAAGCGGACGGCGCTTGTCTTTTCTGCTTAGCACTATTGTCTGCCCATCAGTTCCTTTTCTTTCTTCGCTTTCTTTCTTCGTTTTGTTCATTCGTTCGTTACTTTTGCGTCCTCCTAATTATATGATGCTGAAGGGCTACGCATTTGGAGGTCCGGCGAGGACCTTCCAACCCCCCCCCCCCCCCCCCCACCTCTTTCATCTTTTTTTTCCCTCCTTCAGCTCGTTTAACGCCAGTCTGGGGTGCTCTTGAGAAAAGCAGTGGGTGTCGGAGTCTTTTAGCGCTGCAATGCTGCCTTTCTTCTTCTTCTCATCGTTTTTCCAACCTATTTTGGTGCTAATTTTAATTTGCACGCGAATAGCGCACCATAACGAAGGCTCGCTCCACTAGCCTACTTCCCGTTCTACTTAATTACATGTTCTGGAATGCGGTTTTGCTGCCTTTGTAGCCTCCGACAATCGCCTTTTTACAGCTGTCTATCTCCCCTTCTCCCTCCATTGCTCATCAGCCTTCTTGTTTTCTTTAAGCCAATGAGCACGACAGCACTCACTCATTGGGCTCGTAATCGTAGTTTCATGTCGTCTTCCAGAGAAAAACTGCTGGCGTCCGCCACGGTTTTAAATGAGTAAACATTTTTATTCTTACCCAACGAGTAAAACCGTCTGTCCGTCCGTCCCGTATAAGACGATCGCTTTCAAGATAGAGCCTGCAGCAGCGAGCGAATTCACCTTCGTGCTGCCTCTCGCTTCAACACGAACTAAACGGCGAGAACACAGCGCTCACGAAGCTATCAGCACTATCTTATAGTGCTAATAATGGTGGCTTATAATGATCGTAACGTCTTTAGCACACCTGGCGCTGCCACCTGCAGTGTGGTCTGTTTGCGTCAATTGACCTTGCGCCTCCGTCCGCAACAGTTCGTGACGCCGCAGCGCTGTCGTTTGTGGGTCGGATGAAGTCTCATATCATTAATAATGATACCGGACTGTGGGAAGATGAGCAAGTGGCACAATGCTTACGCATACTTAGACAATTCCCAGAGGAGTTTCTGCGTATTTTTTTTTTTTTTTTTGAAGCAGACTTTGAAAAAATCTTTTTCGGCGTTTTCTTGGCAGCGTGATTGAAGCTTTTCTACTTGGCCGCTTCGTATTCACACTGAAATCATCGTGTTGCCGAGAAATGTCCATGTCTCTTACTCACGTTATACTGCCAGCGTTGGCTCTGTCCAACTCAAGGCTGAAAGGAAGAACGAACTAACAATGAACGAACAATTAATTAACTAATTAATAACATTTATTTAATTCATGATGATATTATGGGAGAATACAGATCATATAAAACGTTTAAACAAGTATAGGGGGGAAAAAAAGAAGTCAGAAAGGCGAAGCAGCAGCACTGTTACTGCCATTTCCAACGTGTTCAGAACAAAACATGTTGCAGTATTCTTGCAGTATAACGATTGTTGCAGTAAAACATGTTGCAGTATAACGATTTCTCCACTTGGGTATATACTGTATACATCCGGTGCACGTAGAGTAATGTTTCATAAATAGTGCGCTCGAAACTTTCTTTTTTCTCAATTGCAAGGATTGTGACATTTCCCTGAAAACGTGCGCCAGGTCAAAACAATCACAGCGCATTTCGAGTGACATCGCCGCCGGACTTAATTGTGAAACGCAACCGGATGACAGCGTGCAGCTCGTGGAGATCTTTAAGCGTTTCCCTTTCATAACTTATTCATCGCGTTCGCCGTTCCCGTCCGAACCTCATGCGTATGCCCGCCTGCAATCCTTACGCACGCCGAGCTATAGCTTAAGCAATACAGCTTCGTATCTCGGAATCATATGCATCTTGTATCTCCGGTTATTAAGAGCCGCTACGACATGCTGATGCAATTTTCCTTGAAGGGGATCGCATACGTTTCGTGTTTGCTGCCGAACCGGGCTCAATGACGTGTATTAATGGCCTTTATACTAATCCATCCGGTGTGCAAAACAAGTTGTACGGTATTTCCGCGTTTCTCCGAAGCGCAAAAGTCGACACTGGAACACGGGACAACAGTGGCTTGTTACGAACATATTGCTCGCGTTTCCTTCAAGCGTACCGCCTTTTCTAACACGAAAAAAAAATTGAGAAAGAAAGGAAGAAAGAAACCTCTGGCGTATTGCATTCACTCGCCTTACGCCTCTATCACACTATATGATTAATGTGTGTGCAGCGTGGTTTCCTTACTAAACAGCAATGATTGCTGTCGTTCATGCGCATGCGCTCACTATACGTTTGCGCTTCCTGTAGCTATACCATATAACGTAGTAAACGTTTCAAGAGAACTACGCAAATAATGTTTTCTTTTTCTGTATAAAAACTCTTCATCTCGTATTTCCAACCTAACATCAACAGTCGTAATGATGATTTGCGGGCAATGAATTTCTCCAAACGGAAGCACTCGCACAGCCATGCAGAATGTAAAGTGACACATGGGGCGGTAAATTTCCGCGGGATCAATAATAATCATACGTGTGTATAGTGCAGATGGGTCGCGAAGATCGCAAACTAATCCGTTCGGCGAAATCACCCCTACTGATGAGTCAATTACCACTATTGATGTATAGTTAAGTATATAGGTCTACACATATCACGTGATTAAACTTTGTCTGTCTGGTCGATCACCATCAAATCAATTCAATTCAATTTTATTCACAACACACATACAAAGTTGTGTTGAAGGCTGCCCTGGCAAAAAAGCTGTAAGCATACAGCTTGTCGGAGGCCAGGGGGGCCAATAATCGGCAGCAGTGTCAGTGAATTAGTAATAGCATTAAATGGCAATACATGAAGACGCATCAAAAACCCTATACCAATACTATAAGCAACAGTCACAACAATAAATACCTATACACTATAAGCAAATACATACAAGACATGCAAATACATGCACTACATACTAGATGCACTAATAAAACATGCAAGTAATACTCGTATAAGACAAAGCTAGAACCATGTTGTGCCGAGCAAAAACCTGTGTCTTTCATCCCGCATACCTCAGAGGACTGGAACCGTCCTCACGGGCTCAGCTGTACCAATTGCTAATCATTGGCAATTTCGCGCAGCCCTAGCTAACATTGTGAACCTAAAGCAATTGTTCTACATTTGTACAGTTTCGTGTGTCTGTCATGAGTGTCTTGTATTTTACTATGCACCGATAACGTACCTAACATTTTTTTTATATTTATTTGCTATCTCTTGTAATGTGCTACATTCAGATAAAATTGTATTGAATGTGCGTTATGTTGGACTCTTGACCTTGCTTATGTATGGTATATACTTTATATTATTGCTAATTGATATGTATCATTTCAAGCAACACGCTCTTATTACGTGTAATTTTCCTCAAATACTGTGTTTTCCTCTATGGTTTGTCTCCCGTGTGATGTTGTAATGCCTACAGATAATAAAAAATACTTTATACTGCTACCAGGAAAGCCGCATTTTATTTTCTTCATTAAATCATAACGTGCGTTGAAATGCTAACAAGAAATACATAGGCGAGAATGTACTCCTGTCAAGTATTCCATTCGCTAATGGTCTAATGGTATCAAGAAAAATAGTCGTGCAAACTTGAATCTTGTCAATGTCCCATACTCTCGCGTACGTGAAAGCGCAAATGCGGGCGTTTTATTTGCGCTGAATTGGCGCTTCGATTTACGTTATTGAACAAAGTTGACTAGTCGAGAAAGGGCAGTTAACTAGATGGGTAGATAAATGCTCTTACTATAATTCATTTATATATTAGTCTCCAGTGAAGTATTGTAAATACATTCAAAATCTAACTAGGAAGGTGGAAAACAAAATAAGCTACGGTAAAGGTTGTTACCGGCAGAAAACAGCACCTGCAGTACTTCATCAGTCATTAATAAGTGTCGCAAAGCCACGGCACGAAAGCTGCTGCTTCAATTCATTGCAGGAAAAAAAAGTATAAATAATGTAGCAGGATCTCAAGAAACTCTCTTCAGAAATGGATTAGTATTTACTCCATCTGCAACACCTCAAGAACACTTTCCAGAAATGAAGTAATATTCACCCCAATTTAAACACTTAAAGACTCCCTAAGAAATGAAGTAATATTCACACCAATAAGGATACCTAAAAACCCCTTCCGGAAATGAAGTAATATTCACTCCAATTGGAACACCGTAAAAACTCCCGAGAGAAATGAAGTAATATTTACTCTTATTTGAACACCGTAAAAACTCTTGGGAGAGATGGATTTAACTAAAACTCCATATGAATGGAGTATATTAAAAAATGAATTTAATCAAAGACAGTAGTCAGATAATGAGAAAATACAAGAGCTGAAGATATCAAGATCATAACGTAAGGTATTTTGTTGTGTAACAAGACGTGTTGTAGAGTTAGATGTGCAAGAGGAACTCACGTAGAAAATGCTGGGATAAACGCAAGTTTGAGCGAGGCACGCACAACTTTGCAGCTGACAGTAACTGGGGACAGAAGTGGTTGAGAATTAGTTTATGCAATAATACGTAATCACGATATTTTCACCTTATTTCTAGAGGTGTAATATTAAACACGCGCAGTACACGCTCATAGGCATAAAATACACGGCGTCCCAGAAATCGATCATACAGGATACGAGCGAAACATCGCTGAACACATTCAATTTTAGCAACATTGTACACGGGGTGATCATTCTTAAGTTTTTACTGAATTTTTGAAACATTGCCTGTGGCAGATAACATAATTATTTTATTTGTGCTGGGTTTTTCGAAGAGGCGGACATTACTAGCACGAGAAATCTAAACACATATTCAACTAATTAACCAAAATTCACTAATTACTTCTTAATTAATTACTTTACGGCAGATATTCCAATTCACAAATTGTAGCCGGTGACCTTGCAAGACGTATCCACTCGAAATTAATCTCCAGGATGACACCTGGATGATGGCGCTGGCGCATTGATGGTGTGTGGTGCTTGGGTCTCTGTATATATTTTGCACTGTTTCCAACCCCTATATCCCACCCTAGTGTAGGGTAGAAAACCGTAAACTCGCTTCTGGTTAACCTGCCTGCCTTTCCTCTTTCGCCCTCTCTCTCTCTTGTAAGCGAAGCTCTCACACCACATTGATCCCAGTATTCGGAAACCGACAGCCCGAATAGAAACGTCCACTGAAAGCTTAAAGGGAGAAAAGTAAGTAAATGTCAAAGTTCCGTACTTCGTTTTTCAATTTTCTGCTAAAACGCCAATGATGGCACGTCATTGTGACGTCACGTATTCAAAGCTTTTCTTTTTTTCTTTTTTTTTTTATGTGGGCCGCGGTGACTTAGTTTCTGAAAACTTCTGAACCTTGCTGAGTTTAATCTCATGCTTCTTTAAGATACAATGTGGTCTACCTTCTTCGTAAAACTCAGTCATTGCAATGGTGTAAGGTCTGGCACATAGAGATGAACGTAGAAAAGACAAAGCTTATTACATTTTCTAAGCTGACTAATACTCCTCTAAACGCTTACATAAAAAACAGCAAAGTTATTAAGAGATTGTAAAGCTTCAAATACGTGGGCGGCATTTATGTATTCCATGTGCATACGCACATGGAATGCATAACAAATAAGACATTTCAGAAATTAGGACCAATCAAGCGCTGTTTGTATCCTGTAGGGTCAGAAACGAAGCTTCACGTTTACACATCTCCCATAAGGTCTTTATTAGAATATGCATCGATAACATGGCATCCAAGTACTGTTACTTTACAGAACCGCATCAAGTTAGGACAGAATAACGCGGTAAGGTCCATACCTTTTTCATATTCACCCTATCTGATCGTATCATTGTTAAAACGCAGCAACATTTCCAACCTTAACACTCGACTCAAGTGTTCGCGTTTAACATTCTTTCATTCCTTATATTACGGCGAGACATTTGCAACCAGTCGCATTAAGCCAGCACATCACATTTCGTCCAGGCGCGATCGATCGTGAACGTAAAGTGCAACCTATATATGTATATCTGCTATAGAACATTGAAATATCGTTGCTCATCCTTAGTACAATATATCCATAAACGAATGGAACGCGTTACCAGAAAATATTGTCGCTTACACTGAAGTGGCTATTTTTCAAAGGAAGCTTTTGGAACATCTTGTTTCCATGAATAACGGCTCTGTTTTCATTTCTATGTGTTTCTTACGATTGTACAACTTTTCTTTTATTTCCTTCTGTTTTACTCGTGTACAGTTGAGTGCGCCGTTGGACTTTCACGTTATAATACAAGTGCATACCATTTCCAAGATTCGTATCAGTGTCTTTCTTTCATTTTATGTTCGTGTTATTTATGCGCCTTTAGAATTGTATAATATTTTCTCTTGTTGCGCCTGCTTTAATTATGAATAATATTTTGAACGCATCATTAGACTTCTTTCATACTGCTGTATTTACCTTTTTCGGAATTAAATTTTCTTTTCTTCGGGTGTTTCTAGAATGACAATTATTTTTGTATTTATTTCGGACGCGAAACACTGTCGTCGCCTTGCTTTGGTCTAAGTTCCTGGCTGAGCTCGAGAGAATTACCACAGCCTGTACCCACAAAGCTGATGTTTGCTTGATCGATTCGTATATAAGACAGCGAACTAACAGGAGATTAAATCTGAAAGTTCGTATAGAAGACGAACAAGGAATTTTATTTGTGACACCAGTACACACCATGGAGACATGTTTCAGCAGACAAGCTTCAGGTAGTGAACACATGTTCAAAATCTATAGCAAGTTATTCGCAGCTTTTCAATTGGGGTGCATATCAATCAAACTCTGACGTTCAAAAAACGAGCGATGAATGCCGAAAGTTATTGCATGCACAGACTAAATATGCTTCCCGCATGTTATATTGAAGAACCCCCACCGTTCCTCAAGTATTTCTGAATGTCCTTGACGAAATTCTGCAGGAACACTACAGAAATACAATAGTGTGCAGCCGTACAAATCTGTTTCCTCACTATGCATGCGTTTTAATCTACCTTTTGTAATACAGAGAGGCAACAACTACATTGCTTTTATTTTATTGTTTTGTAACGAAAGGACAGAAGATTCCGGTCATTACTGCGAATAAAGGTACAACGGCGCCACGAATAAAGTCGACAGCTATTCATGTAAAACTCGCAGTCCACGTTATCGATCTGACTGCCTGAAAACTCGTGAGCTAAAACCTTAGCATGCAAATGGTAACGAATCATTGTACATACGTCTGAAGAGCCTGCAGAACATAGTAAGATGCATCGGTTTATTAGTTTGCTGGTCCCCAGTACTGCTAAAAACAACAATTTCTCGTTCTGGAAAGCACCTATAAAGTGCTTTCTATAATGAAACAACAATGTACTGATAATCGTTGACTACGAAATTTCTACAGACATGTTGACATTTGTCACGCTCCCTACAGAGCACTATTTCATTTAGACATGGGGGCCCTTCGTACTGTTATTAAAGAACAGGGCCAGTATTCGAATAAATGTTCTTACAGTTGAACTTTGTAAGAGCGGACGCCAGCTAATCGCGATGTTAAACATATCATTAGCGAAGCCAATGGGAAGCAGGACTTACGAAAACTTTTTGTTAATTCGGTTCCAGATCGCCACTACATCAGCGTAACGGAGAGCTTCTCGTGGCTTGTTAAATTTATTTTTCTGCAATTCTCACGATGGATGTAAAAGCTCAGGCCCCCGGTTTGAAGGCATTCTTAGCGTATAATGTCCACTGCAAGGTTGCTCGGCTACCGACTGCTGCTAACAAGACGAAACAGCGAAACAATTGCGACATTACTCATCGAGTCCGCGCGCAGCTCTTGCGCGGGCAACGGCGGCTGCGAGCCGACGACGACCAAGAAACCGCGCGACCACAGGGCGGCAGCAGGGTTTTGTTTGCTTTCCTCCCTCAGAGATGGCGCCACTCGCCAGCGAGTCCTCCTCGCGCTGATTGGCCCGCGCGGGCGCGCCTCCTTCCTCTAGGGGCGCCAGACGAGGCGGGGCCTGTGGAAGCGCTCCCCCTCGGAAGCGAGGCCGGTCGCCATCAATCAGAGTCGGCGCCCCTGGGTTGCGTGCGAAAGGGGGCGAAAAGACGCAAAGAAGCAACCACCCACCGTCATGACAGGCGGCCGCCGCCCGTGGGTCCTGTCGCGTACGCCAGCCGACGCCGCCATGCCGCCGTTCATCAGCTAGCGACGCCAAAAGGAAGCCGTGTCCCGGCCGGTCGCGCTTTTGCCGAGCCGTCCGCGTTTTGCACCGCGGAGAAACCGCGTTTTGTCTGTGTTCGTCGTCGATCTACCGTCGGTGGGGCTGCGGTGGGCCGCCGCGGACGACATGGGACCGCCGCCGTGCTGACGACCCACCGGAGGAGAGACGCCGGTTCGATCATCGTTGCCGAAGATCGAGGGGCGACGACGACGTTCGTCCCGAGCGCTGCGGCAAGAGCTGGGAACCACCGTTTTCTTGTTCGTTTGGTTTGTTTAGTTTTCCCGTTTTTGCGTGCCTCTTCTGGTGACGATACGCGCGCGCAACGCGCGCCCGGACGGAGGACAGCATGAGCCACCTCAGTGCGATGTACGCTACCAAACGGCGCCGCCGGAATTCCAAAAGGTAAGCCGTTATTCGCCGTTTTTTCTCAACGCGAAGGCATTACACCTCCTGTGCATGTCAAGCGACTGTATCCACAGACACGTGATTCCGGGTCCGTAATGTGGGCACGCGGTCTCGGGAGTGCCTGCAGCGCGTTTGTCGGCCGCAGCTGACGAAGATATTGCAAAACAGTGTTTAACAGAAACAGCCAGTGCAGGCAAGCCATCATTGATACAGTATGTGTCAGAGCTCCACCGCATGCATGCAAGCGCTCGCTTTACATACGAAGCGAATACGCCGTGTTCTTTGAACGGGCTCTTCCGAAGTGACACACTGCTGTTTTACCTGCACGTGCAGAACTCACCATTGCTCGCAAAAAACTCCTTCCGCTTACTACGTCAAAGTGACGTCGTTCTGCCACTGATCGTCGCACGACATGCATCGCGTGCGGAACGAAAAAAAAAAAAAAAGTGAGAAGACGAGAAAGTGTGACGTGACCGACGCATGCTTGCGTGCATGGATCGCAGAGACCCGATCATCGAGCCACACGTCACACCCTTGGCAGCGAGCGTGTATAAGGCGGTGCATGCGCGGCGTGACCTGCACCCGTCGCGTGAACCACGGAAGCGGGTGAACCCCATACATGAATTGCAATGTGTAGAGTTTGCAAGAAATGAACGGAATACGCAAGGGGGGGGGGGGGGGGGGGGGGGCATGAAATTACGTTCATTCACGTAAAAGACGAGGTGTTGGGAAAAAACGTGTGTGTGTCGAGGTGGAAGGGGAGGGGGAAGAGAGTGCATGCCTTTCCAGTCGCGCGGAATCACGTGACCCCTGGCTCCCGTGCGCGAGCTTCACGTGACGAGACATCGCGTGTGCGGAGGCAGCTACAAAAACGGCGTGCGTGCCACTGCGCGCTTACACACGATGTCGAGAGTGAGTGAAAAAGAAAAAAAAATGCCAGGATATAGACGCATGCTACAAATATTATACGCGAAGTCGCGTGTTTATAGAAATGTGAGCACTTTGCGGGCTTCTGCGGCCGTTTTGGATCATTTAAATGTCTCTTCAGTTAACCTCTTCTGTGTCTTTTTCACTTCTCAGCGGCTTCCTTTACCCGATGGAATTTCGGTATACGCTTATGCACACATAGTATGTGGTCACGCACGTAAAGTGAGTGATAAATGTTTCGTGATGACACCATGAGTTATCGGCTATTTACGGAGTGATGAATGACACTTGTCTTTGCTACATCACAGTTCTCCCAGCAAGTGAATTCTCTCCGTTGTAGTATACAATTTGAGCGAAGTACGGATTTTTTCGGAACTGCTATTCGATATATAGGACTCAGCCCACACCGCCAGACATGGTCATTTTACTTTTCACCAATGTATTGCCCGAACATGTGGGACGCAGGGTGTACTCCTGTGCTTTTATATCAAGTCAACAGAGTTCTTGAAGACGAATAACAAACAGGAAAACAAGTTTAGTTGCCTCACCAATATAGACAACAGGCATAATGACGACCAGCGCTCAGAACTTGTGCTATATTACACTAGCCCTAATTTGAAACGAATTGCAGCTCTTATTTTCTCCCTTTTCTTCCCTAGTTCGTTTGCCGCAATAATCAAATCACAAATTTCACTATTGCTTTGTATGGTGGCTTTTCATTTTGTTATGCGAATGCTCACATATATATGTGCTCCTCGGGTTGGAACAGCCATAGAAATTCCATACGACGATCGAGACATTGTTTTTACTACATTGTCTGTATCGCCTCTCACCATGGCATACGCTATATTGCTTTAGGACCCTTGCAGTAACGGATTAACTGCTGAGGAAGTTAAGAACACTGGCAGGCATTTAAACGAGGAAGTGTATAATCATGTATAGACAAAGTGGCTGGAGATGACTGGGAATGATACCGGACAACAAAACAGAGTACCACAATTGATTACACCTATAGTTTCAACCCAGATTTTTCCAGACGTATAGTTTGTCTTCTGAAGCACTGTTATGGTGATCCACTGTTACAGAATTGTCATGGATTAAGCAGCAACTTGAGCTCTCAAACATCTATATATTTGCCGTTCCCTGTCGCAGGAGTACGTATAATCTACAGTTTAAAGTAAAAGCGCCACGAAAAGGGCATAAAAAGATCTTGTGAGAGATTAATTTATATGTAATTAATGGGTAATACTGGCAACTATCGTGCCGCCCGATTCTCCCCCAACAATAAGTTATTCAATCAATAAAGGGTGATAATATGAGGTGATATGAAAAACGTTCCGGCAATGAAGCACTATTTTCAAACGTGCTTAACATTAATATAAAAAAAACATTATTTTAAGATCGGCATGTTCTAGTTTCTGCAATTAAACAAATCTAAATCAATCTGGTCAATCGAATAAGTGTTCTAAGTTCTTCCATGAATGGCAGCACGCGCAGCAATTAAGGCATATCAGTGAATGACGTGTAACGTGTACATGCGATACAGAAAGCTATAGATGTATACGCCACTTCCAACTTGCGATCAGAGCCTATAGGGGCCGAATTCACAAAGCTTTCGCTTCGTAAGTTCTATTTGCCATTGGCTGGTGGCCTTTGCTTTATAATAATATGTCCAGCATCAGGTTTGGCTAGGATATGCTCCAAAGAAAAATTTTAGCGTAAAAGCTTTTTGTGAATACAGGCCCTGAAGACATCACTAAGGTATCAGCACGCATACCACCAAGAACAAGCGTTGCTTGTATGGCAATATCTCGCCGTTGTGACGTTAATATGTCCTCTCTACGCTAATTGTGTCCATAAATTGTCGGAAAAGCCGACGAAGTTATTTTTATAGTGATTCAGGAATTTTGGTATATATAAAATGCAACACACCGTGATGTGTTGCTTCAGCACTGGATCACGCCAGGTGTCCGATAAGGGCATTTTGCAGGTGGTAACGTAGATAATAATACTGAGAAAGAGGATGTAGCAGAATACAAAAAGGTGCGAAGCGCCCTGCCTCACAATACTGTAAAGACGAACATCATGAAATTCGGTTAATATGCTCGGCATTTTGATACGACGGATTCACTCTATGTATAAAATGAATATAGACTTTTAAAGATGGGACTTGCGACGACATTCCCAGATTTCCTTTTGCACTCGTTCTATGAAAAAATATATGATTCCGCACAGTTTACGTTTTCGTGTACGGAAAGCAGAAGAGAGAAATCTTGGTTTTAATGACATTATCGGAAGGTTAGCCTATAGCACAAGGCTATACAGAAAACGCACACACACGCCATCGAAGCACGGACGCACGGGAGTCCGTCACATGCCAGGGCGCACATACATCTAAAGACATTACAACGTAAGAACTGAATGTGGATTATCAAATAAATTATGTTGATAAAAGCTCTGCATCAGAATCATGCGTTTGTACTTACGTGCAAATAAATAAACCCAGGTAAATGTATATCTTATGAGATATGCATTTACATCACTTAGGTACTTAGATATACATCAATATAGTGATACCAGCCTCACTATACTGGAGTAAGCGTACTTATCTTCAAATGGCAAATATGTGCAGGTTCACAAATACTAGGCAGTATTTCTGCGAGCACCTGTTACATCGAATTTTATACCACCTCCTTATAGATCCGCCGTTTAACTCTAGACATAAATCTACAGTTCCGTGAATAATACACAGATGAATAAGGCCGCTAAAACCGCGCATGGTGCGATGGTATATAGCTTCCTATAGATCTCCTCATGAAAGCGAATATTTGATCACATTTGCGCTTAGGCATGACTGCCTGATACTGGCAGCCAAGCTGATTGTTTGATAAAATCTTTTTCGGTAACGCGACTAATAGTGTCAAACATTGAGCGTGGGCACTGAAAGTTGTTTCTTCCGAAGCAGGTTTCACGCGTGATGGCCATCGGCGAAAGCGGCGTTTAGCGGCAAATTTCACCCAGAAGCATGTTATGGCAAAACTGCATTCGAACACGCAATGTTTCATCTGACTCTAAAAAGAGTATTTCACTACCACGGCTCGAACTTTATAACAAATAAAGAATAGTGCGTCTTTAAGTGGCAATTGTGCACGAGAAGTTAGCGCATTCGTGTGTGTGCATTCATTAAATTTACAGATCCTAACTATTGCTTTCTGCCTTATTAGTGTGGTGAATAGCTGCACGGACTCATTACAGTTGCCGAATATCTGCACAACGGCCGTGATTTTGTAGCGGTGCCTTCCACTCGATTCTATATATGTCACTCATAATATCATTCATAATCACCACCCAGCACCTGGAGTAGCATGTCAGGCGAACAGCCAGGCTAACATCTCCAGCAAATCATTAAAGCTTGTATCTCTCTATCTCTCTCTCTCTCTCTCTCTCTCTCTCACCGTTTACGGTCGGCTGATCGACTGATCCCAAGATAACGAAGGTGGAACTTCGCTCTAACCGCTGACGAAGCGCAAAAAGGAATAGCATCGGAAAAGGCAGCGCAACAACATCGCGGCCATGTTTTGTAAATACATGGTAACATCTCAACATACGTGTTTACTGCTGTTCCCGCACAGATCCCTATTAAGGAGCATTATGAGCATGGAAGCTAAATAGAAACTCAAGGACAAAGCTTTTTTCCAGCTATACTGTTTGAGGTCTGTCTGAGTGGCCGCGGCCGCTAGGTGTAGGTACGGTTTTTGATCAGTGTTTGTCATAGTGTCGATTACGGTCGCAGCACACACGCTGTGCGACAGATGCAACTGGCAGTGCACTCACGCATCAAGGACAGATACATTGTGTGCACAAGTCCGCCACGCGCGCACGCACGTGTGCAGAAGTGCACCATACATCTTCATTCTCTATAGTCATTCGCGAAGCGTAAGTGCGTTATTGAACTAACTGAATTTCTCACATTGCGTGAGACAATTCTTAAAGAACGACTATACCACACAAGCTGCAGAGATGGTAGCTTCGGATTGTAATTCGAATATACGAGAATAACGGCATCGTCACGTGACGATATCGCCTGATGACGTAATCCGATGACGCCATCAGGTCAAACGTGACGTCACGCGATGACGTCTTCGTCAAGTGATGATGTCACCTTATAACATCATGTGATGCCTCCTGAAGAAGCAGCACACTGTGCGCTTCCCGCTTCGTTGTACCTGTACAGTCTCCGAGATCGGCCCACATTTTTGTCTGAGCACCGCGCACGTGGACACGAAAAATTCTGACCAACTAGAGGCTAACAGCTTCGCTGTAAAGCAAGCATGAGCCCTCCACAACGGCCAGTATCATACTCGAGATGTTGCTTTCCCTATCAGTTCATCAGTCGTTTACATGCATGAGCCAGGTAAGAGGAGGTCAAGTCTGTGTGGGGCTGAACTTTGCTTGTCGGGTTCGTATACGTGCATATACTGGTAACCGGTCGAGTTGCGCGAGCGCCACGTCGGACTTCGTCAGCCTATCTGTTCAGGGTTGACTCGCTTGGCAGGTGTTACGACTGGCATTTAGCACAGTTGTGCCCGGCGACTGTTTTCAACAAAGAATGCTGCACCGACAGACCTGTGGCAATGAAATGCCATTCATGCCCTTCGGTGCCTTGCAAGGCCGGGGAGCTGGCGACTTGACCAGCGTCGCCTGAGACTAATGGACATGCCATTATGTTTCGTATCTTCGACTTTTCGACAGCTCAGAGCTGATGGGCGAGACGAATTCTGAGTCATCGGTCTCGTGCATCGTTTAACGACATCGTCGCTCTTTTCCGTCACGGTATGGACTGTGACAGTCAAATAAAAGAGCTCACTCGAGAGGACGACAACGCCGCGCGCACTACTGAGGTAGGATTGACTTAGATTGCGACGAGATCGCGAGCCTCGATTTAATCGAATCTCGTCATCTGCACCTGAACAGAGTAGCAACTTGGTGTCGCCACTGCGGTTGCTGATTTCAATGCAAGGTTCCATTGGGGAGCTTTTCTTCTAGTTGTTTATATGAGCTCCATGTCGTATCATGCCACTTCTCACGCGAAGCGAGATGCGTGCCGCGTTGCTTCGATACGTGCAAACTTTGCATTGCAGTTGCGTTGTATTCCACCAGGTGTCACGACATATCGCAGTTGCATCGCATCGCGCCACCGGTCAAGGGGTGTGACATGTGCGCCGTGTAGTCTCAATACCTGTGTTTACTCTTCGGTGCACGTTATGGTGCCTCCTCGCAAGGTACGAAAGCGCTGCTGAAGAACCGAATCGTAGAGCTGCGCGCGCGGTTGCAGTCAGGCAACGTCGAGCTCAACAGACCGCGGTGCAAGCAGCCCCAGCCGCAGCTCGCTGCGCCCTTCGTGGAAACGCTATTTAGCGTGAAGGCCCATCTCTCTGTCAAGCTGATCTTCATGAAAAGCCCCATCATTCTTGTAAGGGGCCAACGGCAACAATTTCCGTGGGAATGAATCAAAGTTGAGGTTCCGAAGTCGCCAAACGATTAGCCCGTATGTGAGGGCGGTTGCGCAACCTTGGAGGCGTAATCCGGCGGAACGGTGCAACGTCAGGGGCGGGATTTCGCAAACGTTTTGGCGATCGTGATTGGACGAGAACAACGACAGTAAATTCCCCTACGAGAGAAAGGGGGAAAAGGAGGGCTTAAAAAGCGGAACTTCAGTGCTGTGAGTGTGCTCGTTCGTACTCGTACTTTGAATCTCTCAAAATGTAAATGCTGTAAATAAACCCTTTTTTGCTCCTCTTGGACGTCGCCCCGGCCCTCTTGATCACCCGGCACCAGGGTACCTCACCAACTACGTAAACTCGTAATGACCGCTCGGACACGAGTCGCAACAACTGGTAGTTGACTGCGGTGAAATGGAACCGTCAGCCAACGCCAAACACAACACAGGGTGTCCGTGGAAGGGTATGCTCGACGATTCACAGTCACCTCTGTTTCCTCGCATTGACGAATATGCAGGCTGCCAGTAGAATCGCGGCCTGCTTGAAGCTAGCTCATGCAAATGTTGTCTCGTCGAACTGTCTCAGACTCGGTCCGCATATGTTGGGAACGTGTAAACGAGCATACAAAATACGCACAAAGTTTTATTCAGTCAGTTTTTGTCTTTGCATATGATGTGCCCTTGCGGGAACGAAAACCTACCTGTAATAAGAGCTAAAGATATGGACAAACTGCCCATACGCATTCACGATATCTGTCCTTGATGCGTCTTGCATGCGCATGTACTATATTTTGAGAATTAACTCTTCCGCGCACTAGGGAAATATCACTTGATCGCACGTCCCTTCAGGGGAATTCTCACTTCAATGAATGATTACAATCTCACCGCGCCGTAAGCGAGCCCATATATTAGCGTATCACTTGAATGAGACTTCACTTGAGGGAACAGGTAATTCGAGGTATGCAGGTGAGGTTTCACTGTGTGCCGCGTTGAACCGTTTTATTCGGCAGAAAAGTTGCGAAGGTAGCATTTTTTTTTTCTTCTTCGAAGTATAGCGTTTACCATTATAGCGTTAATCGTCCAGTACGAATTTCAACCGCAAACTATATAGACCAACGTTCCCCTGCTATACTCGTACACGTCCACTCACAGTCGTGAAGGCATTCCTCTAGACAGCCCGGCATTGCAGCAAACTGAACGCTGGCGCGGGCAGGGAGAACCACGAGCCTTTTCTCGTCGTTACATCGTCGTCATAGTGCTCAGTTGGGCGACAACCACACGCAAGTCTGGTCACGAAGCGGTCTGTGACTGTCGCAACTCTTCAAGCAGTAAACACCGCACAGAGACGCTCGTCAACTTCCTGCGCAAGCTCGTGCTCGCTACATTCGTTGATGCTTCCTCAGTGTATACCTTAAAACGACCTCGTCATTTAGATTCACGAGGGTGCGTTTGGTTAGTGTATACCACTGACATGATGGTGATGGTAACCCGTAATATAATGAATAGGGAGACGCTACTACTCGGCGTCACGTGCGACAAAGAAAGATGTTACATCAGCAGCATTATATGTAGCATTATATCAGCAGCATTATACGTCATTCAAGGACGCTACGAGTTCCAAGAACGGCTAGGCAGCGTGGAGCACCGTCTCCAAAGACACCAGCGACCAGCAGCGCGAGCAGAGCGGGCCGAGCGTTGGCGATGCCGCTGGACGGAGGCGCGTCTTGTCCTTCACAGTAGTAATATTTATATCTTAGTTTGAGTACATTATGATACATGTGGTGCGTTCATGCAGAAGAGCTGGCAATTGCCCTGGCCCTCACTATAAAAGGCAGGACCAGAGTGGTCACAGACTCGCAACAAGCGTATAGAAGCTTCCAGTCGGGCTGGGTGTCCCGGTTGGTGCTTCGGGCGCTCAGAGGCAAGGAAGCCCCTAAAGGGGAAGAGATAGAATTAATCTGGGTTCCGGCCCACTCCGCAGTGGAGGGTAATGAGTTTGCCCACCAGCAGGCCCGAGCGCTGTCACACCGGGCCACAGCCGCGGAGAGGGAAGAGGAGAACGCAAGGAGCCAACCGCTGGTCACGCACAAAGACGTAGTGGAATATTACAGAAACGGGAGACGGAGCTTCCCCGAGCCGCATCTCAAGTTAACGAGGGAGCAGCAGACAACATATAGGCAGATCCAGACAGAGTCGTTTCCCCACCCCCGATTACTAAACCGCATGTACCCGAGCCAGTACGGGCAAGAATGCCCCGTGTGTCACGAGCCAGGTACACTCCAACGCATGATAGCAGCATGTAAGTTTAGCCAACAACACCTACCACTCCTCACCAACCCTAACCCCAACATGATCCCCCTACCCATCCGACCCCTTAGGGAGCGATCGAAGATCTTGCTGTCCAGCCCCGCCCTGGAAGACCAGCTTTGGCTCGTAACCAGGGGCCAGGCGGCGAGAACAGTATATACCACTTCCATCCGGCGCATGCGCTGAACATCTCACCAAATAAAGTTTTTCATTCATTCATGCATGCCCGAAACACTTGTTAGGCATTTCTTTCTCATATAAATCCGATGTTAGATTTGCTGTTTGTCACACAATTTTCCCCTAAAGTGAGCAAATTGTAACGAGGAGAGGTATACAACAAATATGGATAGCTGACTCATAAGTATGTATACGACAGAAACAAAAAATGTAGTATCAAAAGTGTGTAGACGGACATATACATTATATACCGCCATTAAGTAAGTAGCCATCAGACATGACCACAAAGATCGATGACATACCCATACGTAACATTATGCATATATGCACAGCAAGTACGGCAGAAAGTTATTCTTTTTCGCGTGAAAGATCACCGAAAACATTTCTTTTTGATTCTTTTTTAAGTGCATAAGCTGAGAGGCCACCTGAGCGGTGAATAACTATTGGATGTTGCGACTTACTACCTCATGACGATAGGTCACCTGGTGGAAATTTAAGGCACAATTGTAAAATGGTTAAATAGCTGGTACAACCGGTGGTAAAGTTAGTGTCGATATATCAATAAAGTATGCGCAGCGTACGTTTATTGAAAGACAGCCATCTGTATCGTAACTTGCCAGACCAAGCATAATTGGCTGCATCGCTTTCAGCGGTCCTCCCGTACAGGTAACGCGCACAAACCGGCCTTGCATGGTAAAATCCCAGACGCAAGCTGTTTTTACAGGCACGCATAGCGCAACTGTGTGAAAGGCACAGTCTGCCAAAAAACTGACCACCATTACTTGCAGTATGCTTTGCAAGTGGCAACGTACCTGACATCAGGTCACTTCGTAACGAAACAGCACAAAGATTTAACAGACCCTATCCGTTTAACTTTTACAGTGATAGCTGTCATGGGCAAACTCCTCTGGTCGTTTTGATGTCCGCTGATAATCGTCGCAGTTACAGAATGGGTGCCAAGAGAAGGGAAGTGCAGTCGAGGACGGCAGAAAATTAGGTGGGGTAATGAAATTAGGAAATTTGCAGGCAAAAGTTGGAAAGCGCAAGACAGGGGTAATTGGAGATCGCTGGGAGATGTCTTCGTCCTGCAGAGGACATAAATATAGGATGATGATGGTGATGAGTGATGTGTGAGTTTATCAATAAAGGAAGCAAAAATTCGCAGTGCCCCAAGTGCATGACTGGATGACAAAAATACACAAAATCGAATCGCATGTTGTGTCCAGTGATTTGCAACATATCCCGGGCCATTCCAGAGAGACACTGTTCAACAGAAACCGGGAACTTTGCTAACTATAAGAAGAGTGGCATGCTCTTTGATATTTGTATAATGAATGATGAATGAGCTGACACGCATGCGTGCTGGCAGCAAGGTGCTTCGCACTTTAATCACTTGTTTTTTTGCTGATTACTCAAGCCTGCGGCTATATCACAGCTATGTATACTTTAGCTTAACACACTATAGTGGAAGGACATTACACGTCGAACTGGGTCAAACTCAACTAGTTTGTCGCATTTTGTATCCGTATAGAAGTGCCCTAGTTTCCTAATACCATTAGGCATAGTTACATATATACGCAACCCTACAAACAAAACAGAAGTCGGCTTAAGGCTGCTTTCACGTAAGGTGACAACGCCCGTTTGTTTGAAGCGAGGGAACGACAAAGAAAAGAAGACAAAATAGCTACACCCCGAAGAGGAAACCAGTTGTTCCACGCCTCGGTCTCTTCGCGAACCACGGAGGGACATCGAGGACGACTGTCGAGGCCGATGTCTGCCAGATAGTCTCAAATTGCTCGGTGGGCGTCATCCCGCGCGACGCGAGTCTTCGCAACGTGTCATTTAACGCGACGCTCGCGGCTATAGTGCCCGCCGAAAATGCGGTGTCAACGCGTTACAGGAGCCCACCTGATAGACATTGTGACGCGTGCGCAGTCTCCTTTGCGTTGTGCACCTGCCACGTGTCTATAAAGCAGAAGCGCTTGTATGCCTGTCGCGTTCTGCTGTGTAAAGCGCGCAGGTGTTCGGCTAATGATGGTCGTTGCCTCCGAGTTACCCGTTCACAAGTTTGCTTCTTTTAGTGCGAATCATTAATACAGGATCGCTGCCCGGTTTCTTTTATTCTTATTTATTTATTTTTCCACGCCCGGCGTCTGGCCTGGAAGCCTCAATTTCAGAATAATAAGAAAGAGAATTACGCGTTCGATGGTGGGATTGGAACCAGGATACCCCTGCAGAGCAGCAGCTTGATGCTCTATACCCATTATAGCCACAGACGCATGCATAGCATGAGAAAACAGGAACCTTACACGTCCTTCTCCCGCGGGTGGTAGGTTACTCTTTGAAACGCTCGGCGTGTGTGTCGCGTCGCATGGCAACAACTTACTTAAAAATTCACCGCAGATTACGATGCTCCCTAATGCGAAATTTGAGCGCAGCTCTATACGTGTTTTCATTTCGCGATATATTGGCTGGCGCGGACAATCTGGCTCACGTGGCACATTGCAAACGGAGCGAAGTGTGGCGCGACTGCGCGTGGGCGCGATTCACCGCAGCCGCCGCAGACAGATCTCCGTTCATGCAGCGCTTTGTTTCCACATATGGTATCGGTGGACGCGCTCGCCGCATGCCATCGGTGGACAGACGACGGCACGCTACTCTGGCGCCATCTTGTAGCGGTGGTCGCTGCAGAGCTCGTCTCGCGCGGCACTACGCGTTTTCTTCTCACGCTTTCGCCATACCCTCCTCCTCCGCTCTCTTCGCTATCGCCGTCTTTCATCCCCCGATGTGCTCCGCTTCGCTTTCATCCTTCGCTGTGCTCGTTGGCTCGGTTACGTCGAGGGACGACGCGAAACGCAGGAACGGGCGCCTAAGAGCTGCGCTGTGTATTAAAAGTGAGTGCCCTACACCCCAGGCAGGTAACGCTTAGAGATGTATATGTGACATTCACCGCCTTCAGGATCGGCACTGATCGGTGGCAGAAAGGACGCGCCCGGCATTGCGTGTTGCGTGACACTACATACTCTACGGGCACGACAAAGGCGATGCACACACTTGAGACAAAATTTACTCACGGTCATGCGTACGCTAAACTGTCGCGTTCAGGTGTGTAAATATGCAATAAACGACAATGCTTCGAAGCTTGGTGTCCACATGAATCGGAACAGCACGAGACCGAGTTCGGACGAATACGTGAAATTCAACAACAAAGGATATCGACACTAACAAAAAACAACGCGTTCTCGAGTCGTCATTAGAAAATGTTCCTATTAACATTGATTATACCACGTGGTGTTGGATCCCCGTGAAATCCCATCGCTTTCCTTTGTTGTTGTTGTTGTTTTTTTTTTGCGTAATTAGTCATACAACACACAAATGGATTTATACAAGACACCAACTATCGCAAACACAAAGTGTATGTTGCAACGGAAACGCCAGATAAGCGCATGAAGGCGCACGTGTGTAACACACAAGTTGCATTCTTAGCTATTTTCTCTGGAGCCCGTGCACTTACGTAGAGTTCTAGAACTCAATACCTAAGTAACGACGCTGTTTAGGAATCCAAATCACGGAATACATTGCACATTTCCTTATCCCTGGCAATGGTGGCACAGGTTTTCAGGAGGTTTGCTTAAAATGAATCAAAACTCTTTCGCAGTATCGGTGATTTAGAGAGCAAGTCACGTTACGAAGCCGCACATTTCAATTAGTATCCAGAACCATCGCCAAGCAAACCTGACGTGATCGGCGGCCAAACTATACTGGAAAATTTCGCTCAGTAACCTACGGGTAAACGAGGAACGCCAAGCGAATAATTACGCACAACCTGTTCTACTCATATGATATTTGATTAATTCCCAATGCTAATCGACTTTTTAAATATTATTTTATTTACAATGACAATTGCGCCAAAATGTCACGGTGATCGTGACAGACAGGTGCCCCCCCCCCTTTTTTTTTCTTTTTAAATAATATTCTGAGCGAGTATATTATAGGGCGTGTGCATTGTTGCGTACCACAAGGTTTAGTTCGCAAGACACGTATTTGTAAGCGTAGAATATGATCGGCCTTCCTTTCACGTAGATGCCTTTGTACCACCGATTGCCATATTTAATCCGGCCAGCATCGTTTCTACCATCGGCGCTCGTCTTTCAGGACTCGTTATAAACCGGCAAGCCATTCCTTATCTATAAAGAATGGGCATGCCTGTCAGTGCAACTCGGCCTTCCTCAGACAGAGAGAGCTCGCCGAGATGGTCATACTCGTGGTAACGCGCGTCGTAATGGGAAAGCGCCTTTTCCGTGGCTGATACAGGAGAGTACGTATAGTTAGTGCGAAAAGAAGAAGAGAGAGTAAGAAGTAGAAAATGAAAGGTTTTGCTCGCAAGACACGTATTTATAAGCAGAATGTACGATCGTTCCATCCTTTCGCGTTCCTTCCCAGATACCCGTGCAGTATACAGATTGCCATACTTAATCCAGCAGCATCGTTTCCACATCGGGGGGCTCATCTTTCTGCTCTCGTTAAGAAGAGGGCGATCCCCCTCCTCATCATCCCCCTCACCCCCTCTGACTCCCCCCGCTCCTTCCGCCCTATCTCCAGCGCGAGGCTGTCAAGATGACGCGAGGTCTGCACCGATGCTGCCGCTGCGAAGCGTACACAGAAGCGTACGTCACACATGTGGCCGCGCGCGTGTCGTAATGGGAGAGCGAACCAAGAGCGGCGCGCACCACGAACGTCGCCGTCCCGAGGCACGGGGCGCCGTCGTCGATATCTCGCTAATCCCGCGGCGTCGGCGTCGACGGCTTGGTCGATGCCTTCTCAATAAAAGCGAGGAGGAGAGCGAGCGGTGATACAGGGGGAAAGGGAAGAGGCGACACTGGGCAGCTGCTGAGGAGGCGACCGCGTGGTCGTGCTTTCGCGTGGAGTTGCGCGTCGAAGGATGCGCGCGATGCGGGGAACAGCGGCTGCGCGGCGGCTTCACCGGGAGTGGAAGTGAGAGCATTCAAGGTGCATTCGCAGTTCAGGAATAAAAAGCGGAGCAATGGCCGAACAAAGTTGCACAAGGTGTTTTTCGTTGTTGCCCGCTGTTTATAATGCTCTTTTTTGACTGCCTAATAAGCTTTCACATCAACTTTCAGCTATTGGCGCCTAGAAAACTTAGCCGCGTGGAAGCCACACTGAGCTATAAATAGTTAAAAGAGGATCGACTTATACTCCGGCACCGGCGATTCAAGATCAGACGAGCTGATTCTCCATGTTGGACTGAGTGCTAGGAAGTGTGCGACTTGAACACTTGATCTGGCCCTGCCTCTGTTTTGAAAAGGGGCAGCATCAGAAGTAGACGGTTTCATCACGCGCGCGCCAAACGTCTAGTTTCGCCCAGAGCTATATCGAATTGCGGGCAAGGAGGTATCGCGCATTCTGCTCAAATTTCTGCGAGAGCTCACGCGTCTTCATGAATTGATGTATTTGCGGGGACGCGTCTTTGTGACATGGAAATAGACGCTCAGGCTGAGCTATTTCCGGCGCAGTCCCCGCCTGACCACCACAACCTTCTTTCACAAGAAAGACAGCTTAAAGTTTGGCATTGTTGCTTTAAATTGCGGAACTCCGCTGGTCGAAATACATACGTGCCGATGTGCAATCGAAGTACCTCCCGTCAATGGCCGAACAACCTCCTTGAAACGGCATCCCGCGCTTATGAGCCAAGGCAGCACACCTCGCCGGAAAAAGGAGGATTGAAGTGCGCGCAAGAAAAGCGAAATGAAATAACGAAAAAAAAAAAATATTGGCGGGGGGCGCTACAGATTAGCTCTGCGGCCGTCGTATACAAAACGAAAGAGAAGAAAGAAAGGAAGAAAGGAAAACTCGGAGAAAGAGAAGGGCGAGAGCCGGGACCGAGATGAAAGAGGGGCTTTGAATGCGGCGCCTATATACTTTCGGGGGATACCCAGTTGTGTGATGAACGCGACGAACGCATCGGCCTGTGCGACGTATTCGCGGCTTATGTTTGTACATATAGCCTGGCTCTTGGCGTTTCTCGGATTAAGACCCATTTGTTAGGAGGCGTCGCTCGCTCCTTCCTACGTAATGCCCGGCCTGTCTCCCTTCTCCCTCGCTGTAGCGACGTATATATAACCATAGTTCGGATGTGAGCACTTGTGTACAGACAAGCGCGTACACGCATTCCGCCTGTGGATATAAATACGCGAGAAAGCAGGCGCCTTTCTCGTCTGGCACTCCAAACAAATTATTATTATTTTTAAGGACATTTATATATATTTGCGGCACCGTTCTGGCGCCATCGTGGCGCGCCAACGCCCGACTGAACTATTTAGAAGCGGGAGCCTGCGCATTCGCTCTTTCTATAGAGAGTGAGCTTGGGCGCCTCCGCATCACCGCGTCAACTCGCCCCCCTTACCAAAGGCTTATATACTGATCTCGGAGTGTGATTAGCATATACGCACTCGCCCGTAGACTGATGACGCTCCGGCAGTTGAAGTTAGGTGCTGTCGTTATCAGTTTCGGTTTCTGTTCAATTCTTTTCATTAGTGTCTGTCATTTACGAACTTTGTAAATTGCGGCTGAATCTACAGTACTCCTGTTTATACAGACCTCTCTTCGTCAGGAGGTTATCGCACTTTTTTTTTCTGAATCCGTTTAGTGCGATAGAGCTGCCTATTACGTCCGCTGATATGAACTTAACACCGACTATGGGGTAAGAATAGACAAAATTGCAGACGTCTCACAACCGCCAGCGTGAGCGGGTGGGTAACAATCGCACAAAGGAACCAAAAAAAGAAAACAAAGCTCAAGAACAAAAAGGAAGGCGCAGAAAGAAATAAGCATTGATATCGACGTGGGACCGTATTCACTATAATTTCTTACGCTAGACTTTTTCGTAAAAAAAAAAAAAAAAAAAAAAAACAACTCCAACCAATCCTGAAGTTCGGCTCATGGCAAAGAACAGTTATGAACGACAAAACTTTGCGAGTTCGGACGGTGATCCAGATAGCGTAGAAAGCAAGCGTTCAACTTTACAAAGACATCGCATAGCATCTTATTGGCCTTTAGGTGACGCCAGCGCGACAGGCGCCCCAGCGCTCGATGCATTTGCGACGTTAATAATCGGGGTCTCTGGAGAAAGCCAGTCACCGACTCATATAATATATTCTTGCTAAACAATAAGCAGGTTAATTACTGCAAATTGTCGCTGTCCCGGCGCAGAGTCCCGATACAGTGGCTTCATCCGCCATCACGCATTGCCTATTACGTGGTTTTATCAAATCGTAAGCAGAATCGAAAAGGCGAATTGTCGAAGTACATATGTATAGGTATAAAGTGGTTGTAATACTGTAAATGAAAAGGGTAATAATAAAAACGTAACTAAGCCGAAGTGAACAACGGTCTGAGGAAAGAACGTTGGCAGGAAGTAACATAAAGAAATAAAAGTTGGTAATGTCTGAATTCTGCGGCGTACTTCTTGAACAGGGAGGGCAACTAGCTGCATGCGGCTTTCTCAAGCACACGATCACTTTCTTCCTTAGCCTGCACGCTCAGCTATTTGTCGGCCTTCTCAGTCTCGCCCGCTTAGGGAACTGGATGTTCTTGTACTTAATTCACCCTGCATTAATCCCTCTCTCTATTTTCGTGTCGAAAATGGTGCCCGTATACGCGAGATGTCAGCATGGTGCATGCACGAGTCCAAAGGGATCGATAAGCATAGAAAGAAAAGCACATGGATGCGGTATAGTCTATACATATTACTATACGACGATGCTCGGGCGCGAACATTATCATATTAAATTGCACCGGCCGACTTGCCCAAACTTCATGTCGTCATGGGGAAACCGAACCAGCGGGTCAGGCCTCACAAATCAAGGTTACCACTAACAACCTGTTCCGCGGTTGCTTAAACGGCGCACTCAATCTTTCTCAACTATCACTATAGCGAAAACAACAAGAAATTAGGTTGGGACGGCGGCTAGAAGGCTGTGCATATGATACTCGAGGCAACATACCTCTCCCCCCCCCCCCCCTCCTCCTCTTGACTCGCCAAGCCGCCAAGGCGCGAAAGGTGAGATGTGGGTCGACGCTGGCGGAAAGGAGGAGTAGTGAGGGGGTGACAACACACGCTAATGACGACATCATATCGTGTAATTAAGAGGTGTAATTGCACAGCGCTCGCGCATGTGTTCCTGTGAATGTGTGTGTGTGTGCGTCTATGCGTGCATTGCAGTGAAGCGTGCACGGGTGGGCGTGTGTGCATGATGCAAAACGACCACGCGTGCCTGCTTGCGCGATAATGAGCCGGGCTTTTGGAGAGTGCACCTGCTTAGATAGGGGCGTCGCTGTGCGCGCGGTTCGGGCGAGGCGAACGTATACGCGTTGAAAGTTGTGACTGTTCTGAGACGGAGAGCTGACGGCGATAACAGAATGCTCTATGGGTTTCGGTTAATTTGCTCTTAACGTTGTCGCCATTCACTCAGTTCTCTTCCGTGGTCTATACTCTGACGCATTTCGACTGTCTGTCCTCGTAATGCTCTTTCTGTTGTTGGGCTGCCCTCTGTCTATTCTTTGATCATTCCCTGCGGATATAAGTCAGATCGGGAGGCGCTGATAGTTATCTGTATTTCCATAATATCATAGAGGAATTGCGGAAAACTAAAGAAGAAGGCATGCTACGGTGCACGGTTTTGAAATTTGATTTCGTGTCTTCTGATCTTGAGCGTATTTAATGCGCGTTATACCAATTCTACAGTCACGCCAGAACTGTCTCGCGAAACTAATTTCAAACCTCTGGAGGTAATCTACATTGTAAATTGGCAGCAGATCGCCCATGCATTATACATTACAAAACAGAAAATCAAGGTGACACATACGCTGCATATATGGTATAGTATTGCGTTAACGTCTTTGATAGCATATTTGCAACGTACGAAACAAATATGGCGGGGAAAAAAAGAGAATTATGTAGCTCGCGCTCACTTTTGCAACCACATCCTACAGGATAAAAAAGTAATATAAGATTGTTTTCAGTAGAATCAAAGATGCATACGCAGACAGCTTCAGTTTAATACAGCAGTAGATAAAGTGACCGCCTCGCCGACGTGCAAGACCAATTTTAAAGCCGCAGAAAGCTTGTGTAGACGCAGTTGGTGTAGCGCGAATGTGTTGCCGTCACGTTACAGGAACCAGTAATGAGAAAGCGCTGTGATACCAACATCCGAGCATTCTTAGTATTGCGACACCTACAGCACCAACTGAAACTAATATGGTTACGATTACCATAATAGGGTGCAAAATATGCTTGTCCGAATACGGTCGAATGTAAAGTATGCCTGTCCGAATACGCTCAACTTACTATCACTCACCTGTTTAATACATTTTTTTTTTTACTAGAACTAAGAACACCAGAGCGTTCGGTTCGCTTGGGGAGTAGCGAGTGAAAGACGCGTATCTCTATGGACAGTTTGTATAGGGAAGTCGATCGAATTTAAACTTCAGTTTTAAACAAAATTTCGAAACTCTGGTATTCATTGGCCGGCGCCGCATCTGGTTTTGTCATGACACCCCTAAACGCGGCAAGAACCAGTTAACGCAGAACATTTCTCCGAAATGAATAGAAAAAAAACTAATTAGCATCATGCTGGAAGAAAATTGCAACTGCTCGTCGATTGGTCCGCGCACCTTCTCGTGCATATTCGCTCTAAAATAATTTGCAGGGAAAACCTGGGAAATGATCAGTGTTCGTGTTGACGAGGTGCTTCGCAGGGTGCAATATCTTGTCGCCACCAATTAACATGATACATGGGGCTAAGACTCAATGAAACATCTCCCCATAGATGCGCTGCGTTTTTTCAGCCGACGACCTAATTTCCGCCTATATGCTGGTAGTCAGAGGCTGCAGCTCGTCATGATCACAGTTATTTCTAACACTCCATACGGGGCTATAGTGATCACTCTGTATACGTACGTTAAACGACCAGAAATCCTGACTCCCCGCTTTTGAAGGACATTGGTAGAACGCCCACAGTTGTTGCTCCGTCGACACTCGGATCCAAGAAAATGTCGCAAAAGAACAAGGCACTATTGTAAGCAAACCGTTTCTTCCTTCGTTGATGCAGACCGCAACGACTGACTATAATTACACACAGCATTTGGCGAGTAACCAATTGCAGAAACCCTACCGCGTATGCCAGTCCGCGTTTGCATTTGTAGGAGGTTGCTAAGTTTAAAACAGGTGGAAGGGCCTTAATCGCTCGCGAACGCGAGATTATATATATAGCGACCACACAGCGACATTTAACTCACTAAGCACGCCTGTTTCGTATACGTATATGCATGCGCTCATCTAGGACTATACACTGAACCAGGACTATACGCGGGGAGGACACAATTTTGCAGCGCGCTGCACACGATCAAGGACTGGCGACAATGGACGCGCGACTCTTAGTGATGAGCAGTCGCACGAGGGCACGCATGACGCGGTCCCTTTTAGGTCCCTTCAATTTTCAGTGTGCCTCCTTAGGACGGAACACAATGCCATCAGCGCACCTGAATGGTTAGCATTAGACTAGGCCATTGTGTATAGTTAATGCCTCGATTCGAACCGGAAAGCCATAGGTCACGCTCGAGGGTTCGTCAGCCACGGCGTCGCAAATTATTCTGCAGTCGTGCGAGTCTGGGAAGGCGCAGTCTGAGTGGGCCGCGTTAAAATAATTATGTATGTGCATTTCGTTCTGATTCCCGGGGTTGCGCGAGGTGCTGAGGCAGTGCGTATAGTTGTGATCGCTTTTCGTGAACGCTTTGTGCGTGCGCTGACGACGTTCTGTCGCCCGTTTTGATTACCGTTATTAAAATAAAAGTTGTTCCGTTTGACACTGTTGCACCCGTAAGGCGCCTCTTGAAACCTTGACTGCGTTTCTGTGCGAATTACGCGGCGACATCGTTGCTGCAGTTAGCATAGAATTTGTCGTGAAGACTGTATTCTGGTTGTATTTTGGCTGACAGGCGCAAATAAACAAGTTGATTATTGCTGACAGAGACGAGGAGAAATTGTGCTTTAAAAGTATAATATATTTATTAGTGTACGGCAACGAATTTTCGCGCAGAACGTCCTGCCGCCAAGTGTCTTAGCTTCTGCCTTCTTGTCACGGCAAAGGAGAGGCCGAAATTTCAATGCGCCAATGATATAGGTATGTAGGCTGCCTTGTCGTTCATCAAAACTTCCAAACGTGTCGCGTTTGCTGCAACGTCACGACGAAATAATAGAAACAGTATATTAGTCCCAACGAACAACGGCACTTTGGTGTCTAACATTGTCTAACACGTGATGCTTCATTTTAGGGAGCAATTACTCAGGCAGTTTCATTACGAAAGCAAGAACAGGGGGGCCCAATTCAACGAAGCTTTTCGTTCATTAGAACGTTCTTTTCATCGGTCAACCACCTTCGCCATTAATATGTTCGTGTCACTGTACGCTAGTACTACAGCTCCCACGAATGGCTCTGTAGCGCAAGAACTGCGTGTGCTTGAATACAGTGAACCCCACTATAGCGAAACACTGCGTTCTTGAAGCGTTCATGTGAGTACCAGTCCTTACATTTGGCGACGCGATGTCGAAATGACCCATACCAACTAGCAAGGCTGCTGAAATATCATTTACGTAAGATATACGAATCACGAATGATCTAACACATATTCACAAAACTTTCTTACGTAACGGCATTTCTGCACATGGCCTGCCGCTCGGATGCATTCCATTCACACATGCATGGTAGCGATCGCGGCTTGATAACGAACCGACCACTGCTGCGGTGGCCACGACTACTGCTGCGAATCTTACGCAAAAATACTTTTGTGAATATGAGCCGTAGGTTTTCTTTTTTTTTTCTTTTTTTTTTCATTAAGCGACACTTTCTTTGCCACTGGTCATGTGCCCACCCTCGGCCGCCGTGACGAATCCTCAAATGTATTTATGTATGTGTCGTACTTCTCGGTGCATGCATGCACCCCTTCTGATCACTTTTCTCCCTACAAACATCGTGTATTCGTACTCGTGGCATATCGCTTCCTTGACGTCTCACAGTGCGCATCTGTCTGAATTGTTGTTTGTATCGCCTATGTAGCCTACGAATGGTGCGTAGTGCATGAACATAAACACTGCATGACAATAAAGTTGCGACCTGCGCGATGCATAATCATTAATTGCATGAGGTAACAGGTTGCATAGGATGGCAATAAAGAGAGTCGCACACATAGCACTTAGTTGTATATAGGGTGTCCCAGCTAACGTTAGCCAAGCGGTCTGACGAAAAAAAGAAAGATCTAAACAACGCAGTGCGATATACGATGTTAAGACCTACCTTGTTCGGTCGTCACACCTCTGACGACCGAACACGGTAGGTTTTATAATTTTATTTTGCACCGTCTTTCTTAAATCTTTTTTTTTTCTTTTCTTTCAAGAGCTTAGGTAACATTATCTGGGACACAAGGTATATCTTTAGATTAACGGCTTCTTGAAAGCTTTGCTTAACATTTATTCGAACATGTGTGTTGGATCTGCGTTCTGTATTTCTTTTTATTGCGATATCAATTATATGGGCACTCCAGGCGCATTTCTACCGTCGCCGTGATGTTCCGTATAAAGCCTAAGGGCGATAACATCTTTTTCTGTTTTTTTTTTTTTCGTTTCCTTTTCCACAGTTTATAGCACTACACGTTCTCGGTTCTATAGTTCAAGAAATCTAAGTTGAGAAACCCGACGAGGGCGAAGGAAAAAAAAAGGAAAAAGAACCGTCGCAAAAGCGCGAGCATCGCGAAATCCGAGAAACGCATCGCGTACACACACCAGCTTGGCTGCCGCGACCTCACATACATCATCCGTCTCCGTCTTTTTCCTCGTCATTTTCTGTCATTACTCGGGAACCCTCGCACGCTCGCCTCTTTCTTTCTCGTCCTAACATCTTGCCAGAACCTTCGCCAACTTTCACCGCACCTTAATCACCGCCACTGTCCACGTATAAACTACACATACGGCGGCGCGGCACACACCGCTGCGCGCGTGCGCTCTCCAACAACAAGAAAGATAGGATTCGAGCACACTCATACGGCTCTCCCGAGAGCGTTTACGCTTGGCACAGTCACCAAGAACGGATGCTCGTATGGGCCATATACGCAGGCGAACACTCGGCTGCGCGTAATGACACAGTCGCCGAGACGTCCGCGTCCACGCATCGGAAAGCACGGGCGTTATTAATGGGAATTAATAGCTGACCACCGACGCTAGAGGGGGCGTTGCGGGGGGCGCGCCAGCACGGCCCGTACGTCCCCCAAATCCTGAGCAGCGGCACCACTATAAGATTGCCCTTTGTTCGCTGCCTGGCCTGCTGTGTCGAAACTCCGCGCTGTCGCGCATATGGCCGCGTAGTGAATAACGAAACCGCAGGCAACACTCTCACGCATCGCGTATAGGGATGCATGCTCCGTGCCTTTTTTGTACGGCTTTAATTACGCCCGACCGTATTGTTTGTTTCCCAGCGGTGTTGAAAAGCGCATGCGTGTAAGACGCGCAGCGAGGTTTCTCGGAGCAGGTTCGTCTGCGCATGCGTCGTGCGATACCTGCTCGTGAGATGCGCCGTGTTTACCGCCGCGGCTTCTTTGTATCCCATGGGCCTAGCTAGCCGGTACATAATTGAATATACGCAATTACAACGACGGTAAAGAGGCCATTTCGTTGAGCGATTGTGGCATTAGAAGAAATGACTCGGGGCAGAAGAGCCGCGTTGAATCAGAGAAAAATAAAGAAATAGGATAGCGGACGTTTAGATGGAGAACAAGTACTACAATACGCTAGGCCCTGAAACAATCTGTGCCCCACAGGACAAGAGACAAACAGTGTTTTTCCTGTGACGAAGCCTCACCTGCTGACGAGTCTCGTCCGCTTCGTAGTTGGAATCTCCTCTCTATAAAACAATTATCCTGGACGGTAAAGCGCGCACGTCGTCGAAATGACGGCTTATTAGAGATGGCGAGGGGCGGGTCTCTGCGGACGAGTGGAAAGGGGGAAAGAGGGTGAGAGGAACGAGTAATGAGACTGCGGTTCCTCCGAAACGGTCAGCTCGCGCGCGAGGAGGGGAAAAAAAAATGCGTTCCCGTGTGGCCTCGTCGTTAGAGGCAGGCCGCGAGTCGCGCCATTTAATATCGCGTCACGAACGCGACCCGTCTCTGCTGCAGCCTCGTATGTATGGGCCGCTGCGCTTTTCACGGAGGCGTAATTCAATGAGCGACCGCTACCGGCATTATGCTGCTGTATAGGAGAGTGCTCCGTCCCCCTCTTTTCAGGCCAACTAATTTCGGGCCGAATGGTATGGAACGAAATGCTAATTAAACCAACAAGACGCAATAATGAGATGCCCCAGCCTATACATGACCGCTCGGCATCAGCTGAACGACAAACTCTTCATTGTGTGTGTGTGTGTGTGGGTGCATACTGTGAATGTCTCTCCTTCTTCCCTCTTTCATTCCCCTTTCCAACTTTCCCACTGTAGGGTAGAAAACCGGGCTTAGCCTCGCTAACCTCCCTGCCTTTCCCTTATCACCTCCCTCTCTATCTCCCTAAAAAGAATATAGTAAATACACAGCGCACCGGTAAGCAACCACGTAAACGACATGGTTTCTGAACCATCGGTGTAAACTCAGGTTGCCAGTATAGTATTGAAAGTTGGGTGAGTTCGGCGACTCCGCCATGTGCATCCTTAATTGTGAAACGTGGAGCTATACGATTCATGAAATAAGGAAGAGCGGTCGCCCACATTCGATTCACAACTCTCGTTAAGGCATGTCGTGTAGTTTTTCTCGAAAGATATCAGCTCTGTGGAGCAGAAATGAAGATGATGTAATGGATCGTATATTTTTACTTTTCGAGCACGGCCAACTTTTTCACTGCAGTGCGCCACGATTCGTTATATATAGGCGAAGTGTACAGCTCGAAACAGAAAGCGTGGCGCTCTGTTGCACCTACAATGAATGAATGAATGAATGAATGAATGAATGAATGAATGAATGAATGAATGAATGAATGAATGAATGAATGAATGAATGAATGAATGAATGAATGTATGAATGAGTCAATTACAGTCCTATACGCATGTCCGCGCACGAACACCCTGTTTTTGATTTCTAGCAGTGCTGATATGGGCTGCATGGTTGGTGCGCGGCTAAGCGAAAAGTGAACAGCGCTTTAGAACAACATATATACAGGGTGTCCCACGTAACTTTAGCCAAACTTTAAATATATGCAAATGCCACCTAGCTCAACAGAACCACGGTAATGCAGTTTGCGGTCGCTTAGAGATACTCAGAATATTTTTCGCATTCCGCCTAATTCGATAATTAGTCTTAATTATTCAACTTCTGAAATATTAAAATTAGATGAAAAGTGTCAATGAGAAAACAGTAGAGCAACATGAAAAACTCCCGATACAGCTTTCTGTTGCTCAATACGTGCTACATAAAAGTGTTTTTTCGTGCGTGAAAGAAGCCTGCGAATAAACGCGAAGGGCCTCGAGCGGCCAGTCGCGTCGAAAGAAAGAAAGAAAACAGAACAATGCGCATAGGCGGGTCCATCATTGATCATATGGGCAGTAGCGAAAAAAATATGCACATCGAGTTTCACTTCGCATGTTCAACTGGTCGACTTGACTAGGCAATTTCGGCCTCCATTCTGGGTACACGAAAGAGCTAGTTTTGGTCACGGAGGTCGTGGTTTTGGTGAGCAGCCCAGACTTACCATACCGCTAGCCTTGGGCGATGTTGCGGTCGGTATTTAGTCTCGCGCGGCATATCCATTCGCGTATGCAACGTCACGACGTTTCCTGCACCAAAAATCCTAGCGCAATTGATTTGTCAAGCTACTCGGCCTTTCACGTTGTAAAGCATAGATGTTGGTAAGTTCACACGCAGCGTTCTCAGTAGCGTATACGTATCAGTATGTGCACCTCCTGTCATGCTTGCATCCCCTGCACCTGCACATGCTGCAATGAAAGTGGAGTCACCGCGGAGTCTCCCCTGCTTCTTCTCTGGACCGAAATAAAGTTCTTTCACTCACTCACTCACCTTCGCTTGCGGATTCTCTGTCCGCTTTGACATCCAAACCGGAAGCCCGCATTCGCACAGAAAGCCTCGTGAAAACGAGAGTGAATACAGGCTCGCTCGCGTGCGCAGCTGTAAACGTGCGCCTCACGCAAACAGCTTGGCAAAAACACGCGAACTTCGCTGTAGCATCACAAGACGCCGTTTCAACTAAGCGCACCACGACATGTGCGGGAAAGAGAGGAAATGTATATAGTCCAACTCTCCATTAACCTCATCTTGCTCTCATTTTGCATAGATAGGTCAGCAGTGGCCAACAAAGGACATCTTCAATAGGCATCGCAGAAGTCAAGTGTGGAGAAAGCCTCCGTTGAAAAAGGAAATGAATTGAATGAAATTAGTGGTTGGCAGGTAGAGAGAGAGAGAGAGAGAACGAGGAAAGAAAATAAAGAAAGCAGATGATTCCTGCGCATGCGCTCGTGTCTTCGTCGTCTCCTTGCACATTTGGATGCTGCTTAAGGCAAGAACAAAAATGCGAAGGGAAAACGAGGAAAGGTAGAGAGCGGGGGAAAGAGATTATAAACGATAGACAAGCTAATGTTCGTGGTCCCCTTTATACGCTGCGTGTTAGTGCAGCCCGTGCTCTGGCGTACGCTGCTGAGCTGAACCTTACAGTGAGCCCGGACCAAGCGATTAGAGATGCATAGGCAATCAGCTGGCGGGTTCCATGTGCGCCGCGCGGCAAGGCGAAGGGGAGAGAGTGAGATAGGGAGGAAGGTGGTGATGGTGCGTATGTGTGTGCGTTCGGTACGACTGTGGTGCAATTACGTCGTGCCGCAAGTAGTAATTGTGTGACGATGACCAAAACTTCGAGCTCGTCATAGGGGCAAGACTGTCCTCCCCGAGCTGCTGCTGCTGCTGCTGACATCTGCTTGTTTGTCTGTTTGTATCTGTGTGTGTGTATACGTGCGGTGTTGTCGCAGCAAAGGAAAGCTGGCACGGGACGTTACTCCTTTTATTTTTGTTTCCTTTGGAGAAGCTCTTCGCTCTGGCTGTATCGTCTTCTCGAGCTGACCGGTGACTCGATATTAAGAACGCGCGACAGGACCCTCAGCAATCAGGAGAGAGAGAGAGAGAGAAAAAAAAAGGGGGGGGGGGGGGCTGAGGTTGAGAATGAAGGTAAAAAATCAAGACTAAAAAACAACAGTTAGAGCAGAAAAACGCTGCGTTGCGGTTCCTATGTCGCATTTCGGTTAACTATGAGGCCGTTAGCAGGGCTAATTAAAGCGTGTGTGCCACATATGAAAAAGCAGTTACAATAAAGAAGCACCATTCCGGGCTTAATTATCTTCCAGTTGGCGATAGTAATGATAGGTTAGGGTGTTTTCTTCTTATAAAATGTGAAGTGCTGCTGGCGGTATAAGAAGATTCCAGTATATAGTGGAAGCTTTCCTGTGATGTTTGGACCACACGCAGTGTTCCGGCGGACAGCGTGTAAATTGCGGATTATTAGCGCCCAGATGTGCTGGCATTCGGCAGCGATCGAAATGTGGCATGCGGAGTGGAAGTCGGGGCTCAGCGCGCGCTCGTGGGATAACGTTTTAGACACGTGCCTATAATTAAATAAGCAAAAAAAGAGAGCTTGTGTTTGGTGCACATGGATTGATTTTTTTTGCCGCACTGCGTTTCGAGGTGCATATAATGGGTACCTTACTGAATTCGAGTACTCGTAACTCGTTGAAAGATTGGTGAAAACAGTTCCTACATATAACTTCAGCTCCGTGATTCTGAAATGAGGAAGTGGTCGGTGATGTTTTTAGCTGATATATACTGACTTGGACAGGTAGATTGCCAACTATATAGAGTGATGCTCCGACGAGAACGCAGAGCGTGGTGTACACAGATGCCTCATACGCCATACTATATATATATATATATATATATATATATATATATATATATATATATATATATATATATATATATATAGTGCAGGCGCACGTAGGAAAGCACGAACATTTCAATTGAGACGTTTCGGCCGGGGTCCGGCCTTCATCAAGAGTGCGATTGCAAGCACACAGAGCTCAATTGACACATTTTCGCTGCAACCAAAAAAAAAAAAAAAGAAAAGCTACCTGGTCTATGACCACAGGCACGTGTCATGCATACCAGCACGTACACTGACTCATGTCAATCTCAACGGAAATAGGAGAGAGCGAGGGACGTCAACGTGACTACAAACGTCGGGCACATATACAGTGGCGCTATAATGTGACTATATACCTGCGGGTAAAATGGTGCATACGATGGTGTAAAAAAATTGATAGATAGGTAATTGGTGAGTAACCCACACGTGAACAGGTGCGCATTCAGTCGTGTCCACAAGGGAGGAACGACGCAGCCAATAGAATATAGGGGAGAGAGGTCACATGGTAACAAAGGGTATGCGAAGGATGGCAGCTGCCAGGAGAATGTTTCTTTTATTTTTCTTTTTTTGTTTGAGGTTCCGGCAACTTGTGTATGACCACGAAGACAGTCAGTGCACCCCCACCTGGTTATGGGATACCTGTACTGTGACCTCCACTGACCTCTGAATTACGAAGTGCGTTCTGTAGTATTCTTTGTACAAGTGACATTCTGTTTCTTATACAAGTTCTATGTGTGTATCAAAAATAAAGTAAAGGATAAATGGAAACGTCTACGACAAGGTGAAGTAGTAAACATCCACACAACAGAAGGGCGAGAAGAATTGTCAAATTTGTAATTACAAAGTAATTACAAATTACAATTTAACTCTCGTTGTAAAAAACATAAATACCCCAGAAAGTGAATGGGAAAACGGCTCCGCGGTAGCTCAATGGTAAGAGCATCGCACGCGTAATGCGAAGACGTGGGATCGTTCCCCGCCTGCGGACAGTTGTTTTTTCGTCCATCTTCATTTCCATTAATTTATCATTTCTTTAATTTATTTAGTAAGTACAAGTAATTTCCCCTATGTTGTCTTTGGTGTCTTGTTTGTTGGCTTCTTATGATATGATTGTGATATATATATATATATATATATATATATATATATATATATATATATATATATATATATATACAGCGCATAAGAAGCCAGCAAGCAAAGACACCAAGGACAGCTTGGGAAAAATTACTTGTACCTATAGTTCAATGAACGAAATGATAAATTAGTGGAAATGAAGATGGATGAAAACCCAGCTGGCCGCAGTTGGGGCACGAACTCACGTCTTCGCATTATGCGTGCGATGCCCTTACCAGTTGAGCTACCGCGGCGCCGTTCTCCCATCCACTTTCCGGGGCATTTATGTTGATTTACTAAACCTAACCCTGGGAGTGCATGTTAGCCAGCGCCTCCACTCACAAGCCTCGGGGGGCGTATGTGGAACATCCTTTCTGCTGCAGGTGTCACGTGTACGTAAACTTTTGGGTGAAGACAACTGGTCGATAAACCCACACATGCTACCTGAAGGCATCAATGCTGCCGGATTCGAGACGCGCGCTATGTAATGAACGAGAAGAATGGAAATCGAGGGGCCCGACGTTTGTTAGACATTTCATAAGAAGCCAACAAATTAAGACACCAAGGACAGCATGGGGGAAATTACTTGTACTTATTAATTGGAAGAAATGAGGAGGACATTACTAGCACGAAAATTGAAACACGTACTCAACTAGTTAGCGAAAAGTCCATAATTAACTTCTTAATCAATTACTGCATGGCACATATTGCAATTTACGCATTGTAGCCGGTGAGGCCGCAAGACTTATCCACTTGAAATGAATTTCCGGGATGACACCAGTTTCGAGATAGTTCGCAAAGTGTCGGACTAATACATTTGCATTGCAGTTACTTTTGTGATTCAATGCATGAAGGAGTGTTTCGTTAAAAAAAAAATAAGTGGCACAACAGCCCATTTTTACAGCGAGTTTAATGGCGCGTATCTCCAAACTGGTGTCATTCCGAAAATTCATTCTAAGCGGATACGCCTTGCGAACTCACCGGCTACAATTCGTATGAGCCATAAAGTAATTCATTAAGAAGGGAATTAGTGCATTTCTAAGCTAGTTGAAAACGTGTTTCGATTTCTGGTGCAAGTAATTAATGTCCACCTCTCCGAATAATCCAGCTCAAGATTACGTTATCTGCAACAGCCAATCTTTAAAATTTTTCCCAAATCTTAAAAATGACCATCCCGCACACCGTGAGCTTCTAGGACAGCCGCTCGAGCCCCGTCACGAGTCGCAGTTTCCAAATGCAGAAAACGCATGAAACGGCATACACTCACACACGTACGCTGCCCTTTTCCTTTTCGAGTATTTATTATGTATATACGTGCTGTTCGTCGCCTAGGGGCGTGCGCGATTTCGCGACGCATTTGCGCGGTTCTTGCGGCTTGCGCGAACGCCATTCGGAGAAATTGGTGGCGCGTAATGAGCCGAAAGCGGTCGAAGCGAACCGCGGGAAAGCCGAGCGCGCGAGCTATTACAAGACCGCGGCGATGGCTGGAGTGTCGCTTCGTGTACGTACATACGTAGGCGCTCGGTCTGCGCGGGCATTGACTGCGCTGTTGCGCCATGTGCGACGGCCGAGTCTGGAAAACCACTGGCATATGATGTAATGCACATTCAGAGTGGCTGAGCGTGTTTCTGTGAAGATAGAGAGAGAGAGAGAAGGAGCAGCGATAAGAGAGAGAGAGAGAGGTTATGGAGGTTAACGGGAAAACCGTCCGGTTGGCTACCCTACAAAGAGCTATAGCAAGGAGGAGATGATAGAAAGATGCAAGATATGAAATGTTCCTTAATGCGTGACCTCCGAGATGTGGTAGCGTGCGCTGGACAGTGCGCCGCCGTATCTTGGAGGGCATGCTTAAAACACATACGCGCACGAGAAGCTGCGGAGCTATTGGTGTTGAGGGTTACGCAGCGCGGGCATGATGTCACAGTATTCTTAAAGGTGCAGCTCTGCTTGCCGGCCTTGTACTCGTATATGTGATATTAATTGATTGATCAGTGGTCTTTCTCGTTCCAAAGCAACAACCCCCGACTGTGAGAGACGCCTTACTGGAGGCTGCTGATTAATTTTGACCTTCAGTTGGTCCCCAAAGATTGGAACGCGAGCGTTCTTTTTTTTCTTTTTTTTTAATTCCGCAACCATCAGAGTGCGACCGTGACATCGTCATATTCAGCCTAACGTCATAGCAGGGTCCTTCAATACTTTTCGTCATAGCAACTGAGTCGCAGCGGCGGGTGCGAATTAGAATATATTAGGTCCTATTCACATAGCATTTCGTACACAAATCCAGATCGTATAGCTGAAGTCGTCTGTGACACCGGATCACTTGTGACACACTGTGACACTGGGTCACCTTTCACACCGAACATATTAGCCATACGACCGGCCAATCACAAAAAAGTATCTTGCGATTCGACCAGGAACCTATAGAGAAACCAAGGGACGAGGACAACGGGTGACTGGTTAGGTATAGTAAGTTTAACATCCTTGATAGTGGCAAGAAATGGCACTATACTTGAGGGATTGGCACAACTGCATATTAACCAGATATTGGCCGCAAGCCGCGCAAGTGAAGCACGCTGGTACATAATAGCTGTTTCACTGCTTTATGCAGTATTTATTATTCACATATTCTGCCCTCGTTCTGTCTAAGGCGTTTTCTCGCTGTCTAAGTGTCATCGTGAGAGCTAACTGCGACGGCAGTTGCGAGTCAATTAGTCTCGTTTCGTGACCGACGTCTAAACCAGTAGAAGAGACGACTGATGATTCCAGCAGAATCATTTGGCGCTATTAGAGACCTGTTGCTTTGTTACGATGCTGCCGTGTTGCGCCTCCTATACTATCTTTGTATATACGTGCTCCCTGATGGAGAATGTAGTCTACTTGGAGCAATTACTGTATCAGGAAAGCGTCATGGCAAAAGTGGCGCGCCTGCGTGTTTTGCAAGTTCTCGGGCTTGGCGTTGCAAAGCCTCATGCTTTTAAGCCGGAAACAATTCCAGTGCTCGTCGGCATTGTCACAGAGACAACGCGCGCGCGGGCGCGTGTGTATGGAGACGGCGTGCACAAGACCTCACTCTGCAGCCGAATACAGCAGAGAGACGCTCTTCTCCAGTCGGCAACACCGTTCAAGCCCGAAATTTCTAGCCAATTTGGAGCTGTTAGCGATCATTAGGCGGGCAACCAAATTCAAGGCTCCAACATCGACTTCCAGGTCTGGGCATACCGTCACCGGGCTAAGCGGTACCGTGTGCCGCGAAGAGCTGTCAGGGAGGGGATCGCTCGCGGGCTCTGTGTATAACAGCGCCGGTGCCTATAGATGTATACGTGGTGCGCATAGCTCGGAGCACTTTGGCGGCCCCCGCGAGCCGGCCGGCCTGGGCTCACAAGTCCTTCCGCGCCGGCGCGGCATGCATCAATCATTGACGGTGCTCGCGCGGTATGGTCGTGAAGACACCATTACGGACTATCCGCCGAATCGCAGGCGACTGGTGGTATATATATCCACACGGCTCACAGGTGGCGAACACGCCTAATGATTCGGCCGCCGGTCCAGAATTCTCGGCGACCGCTGGCCACTTTGGCCGCATGCGACGTGCGTTAAAGGTCATTCGCTGCCCCACCCGCGCGGAAAACTTTGGCGGCGCGCGGATGATCGAGGAGTGGACACACAAAAGACGAGAGAAGTACAAGACAATAACCGCTTCGGGGAACGAGAAGAAGGTTAAGCGGTCGGCTGCAGGCCGTCACCGCGCCCTGTATAAGAACGCGCACCACGTTGATGTCTGCTAAGGCAACAGTAGAAGAGTTCGGAGAAGAGAAACGAGCACGTCCCTTTGCCTGGAAGGTGTCGTAACAGTGCTCTGCAGGCTGTACAGGTGGCGATGGCCAAGCGAAATTCGCAGCCATTTCGCGAAAAGTCGCGGCCACGTATTCCAGCTTGACAGACATGTAACGGTATCAACGAGGAGAATGAGAGTAAATAATGAAAGATAGGACATAGGATCACATTAGGGAAGCTAACCAGACCTAACTCAGTTTGGGTGCGCCATAGATGTGCTAAGGAGGGACGAAAACCAATGATGAACTGGTAGAGCGGACAGCTATATCGTTAGTTAGTTCAGACACACGTGATCACACACTGTGACCCAGACCCGTTGGCCTCAACTGTCAATGAAGCGCAGTTTCCTCTTTCTATGTGGTTACGTGATGTAAGATTAATCCTGATGAGAAAAGAAGGTTCAGAGGTGGACGCCGCTTGAGTAATATATGCAAGGACACGATAAAAGGCCGGGCTCATAGGCACTTTCAGTTGGAGATGCTAATGAGCGTCAAACGTTGTTAGTTATTGAAAAACGACGCATAAGTTGGCGATTGCTCAGCGGATTCCTTTAAATTACTACTTACAGCTATATGTTAAAAGAGATTTCATTCAATCGACGTGATATTGAGCAAGGTGTGCGACCGGGCTAGGTGTTAATCCATGATGATGTGCACAGTACCAATGCGCGGACAAAAGACCGAAACGCACGACGGAGACAAGCGCTGTAATATTGCGCGTCTATGGGAATTTGTCAGCTATTCCTTAACTTTTAACCAAGCCTGTCGTCTATCCTCATTACAGAACAGCAGCCACAATAGATAGATGAAATCACAAGAGGAATATGCGCGAAAGTGGCGAGCCACACTTTTTTTTGAAGTACGCGTTTCGGCACCAATACTTAAAACGAACCAAAAAGCGTTTTCCTTTGAGAAACTCTTAACAGCTCTTCGGCCACTATATAGTCGTGCGCGTGAACAACAAATTTTTGTACCTTGACAATCATCTGAAAGTATTTTCGTGTAGTTCCTTTGACCAAAATTGCGCTCCTAGAAGATGTACACATTGAAGGTTCGCTACAATTACTGGTAGGTGATGATTCCAACTTCGAAGTCCTGATAAACGTATAGAGTTACAGCCAGCCACATGAATGGTGGCACTTGAATGCAACAGACACTGCTTCCGCAAATTATGCCGAAAAGCAGGAGTCTCATCTTGTAGATCACCCACTTTCGATCATTCGGCTTCGGTGCACGCTCGCTGGCTAATCTAGCGGAAGCGGATGTGACGAAAGGAATGGCAACACCTCCCACTAGCCTTATTTGCACGTCACATAGTTTTCGAGCACACGGACCGGATGTCTGTCACTGCAGTGCGGCGTCGTGGCTGACGTTTGCACGTCACACAACGGTGAAGGTATCGCCGGAAGTGACCGAGAGACAACACGGCTTCTGTACATTCTCCCTTTCCCAGGAGCTCATATTGCACATCGCTCACTCTCCCATGACAACGCGAGCGCATGTGCATCCTTTATTTCGTTCCAGTCGTCATCCCACCGTTCGCTCCCAAGATGGTTCGTGTATACACAAACGCGAGTGCGCGCTCCACGCATGATGTCTTTCGGGGCTGTATATATTGCAGCAGGGTCCTTCCACTCACTCACACGCGCATATAAGGGAGAAACGCAGACAGAAAGACGAGGGAAGGAGAGAGAGAGCCAGTGCTTTCACTCGCGAAACCTCCTTTCCACCCCCCCATCATCTCCGCCATGATCGAGGAAGCGTGTAATGTATTCGATATCGCCTTTGTTCCCAGCAGAGCGCTCAGCTATATAGCTCTTGCTCCGCATAGCCAAGGCCTGCGGGTCACCCACGGAGTGAGCCCTGCCTAGTTTCGCGCTCTACCCTATAGCTATAGTCGCACGCAGGCTTTCTGCCGAGAACCGGCAGAAAAGAAAGGCCGGACAATCGCGCTGCAAGCAGACCCTCGGAATCATCACTGCCGCGGGAATAACATAACGAGGGAGAGCTGGACAGGGGCCGGCTGAGGCGCTCCCTTCGTGTCTGTCCGTCCGTATATGTGCTCGTAGGGCCCGACTGTCTGTCCGTCCCTCTCCCTTATACATCCGATTGCCCCGCTCGCCGATCCTTCTCTTCCTATCTGCATCCTTCTGGCTAAAGCAGGCCGGCCGAAAGGCGACGCCGTGGCTGCAGCGGTATACATACCCACGCACATTCGCGCGGGGCCGAGGGCTTCAGCCAAAGTAAGCAGGTAGAAAACAATGCAATCCATCAATCGCCGTCACGACTCCGCGCAGAGAGCGAGAGAACTGCTGCGGGCGCCTTCACCGGCTACAGGCTGGAAGAGGAACCAAGAGAGAAGAGCCAGGAATCAGGGTGCGCGTAAGAATCGCCGAGATAACTGCGGCGGCCAGTTATGGCGGGGAAAGGAAAGAATCGGTCCACGTGTAGGTTTGGGTTCTCTCTTTTTTCTTCTTTCGGTTCGGCGCCGTCCGCTTGGCTGTTTGTATACACGCGTGCGAGTCTGCATCTGAAGCCAGCGAGAGAAGACGGTGAGGTCAGGCAAAAAGAAGGGCATTCCTAATTGCCCCGCCACCCGCTGCCATCTCTCGGTTCGTCTGCGGCCCTTTTTTCTGTTCCGTCTGCACGGAGCCGCGCGCCGGTCGCCATCGATTATTCGTCTCGCCTCAGTCTTATTCTCCTTCATGCCGGTGCTGCTCCGTCGTGTCGATCTTATACTCGCGGTCTCGCGTGGGCTTCACGATATTCGCGGTGGCTGCAAGCCGCCTGGCTGAACGCGGAGCAGCGCTACGTATTATCCTCCCTGTTTCACTTTGTTTCCTCCACGTGTAATACCCACACATGCGCACGCGCAAGTGTGACGTTCGTTTCTCGCAGTTTCTTCATGTGAAAAACAGAACAAGCAAAGGAAAGTCAGCAGGCATCGATGATTTCTTGGGGCTTGAACATATTTACTGCATGTGACAGCAGCAGGCTGTCATGGTGGATGATGCCGTGTTATAGAGAATAACTATACTTATCATGCGAAGAGCACAACGTCGTCGTCGGCCACTATATAGCTTTAGCCGGACAATGCCGAATCGAGACATAAATCATACCTAAATTACCAAACCTAGCGTAGCAGAAAGCCATGAACGAGTTTGAATACAGCGCATGCAGCCTGCTGCGCTCTCCGAAATGCATGCACAGACCCCACTACTCAGATTTGGCATGATGCACATAAACATCGCACTAATCGGAAGTGCTAATGCTGCGCGATAGCTCAGTGGCTAGCACACCTGTTTGCCAACTGCACAGCGCCACAAGGGTCAGGAGTTCTAACCGCGATGGCGGGCAAAGCTTCGGATTCTTCATCGCCATGTGGTGAGACTGAAACTGAGGATATATATATATATATATATATATATATATATATATATATATATATATATATATATATATATATATATATATATTAGTGCGCGCGCACTTGGCACATGCAGCGTGCGCGCACATATCCGTTTCTGATACGCGCACGCACACACACTAGCGCCATGAACGTACCGATACTGCATTGGGACCACGTATAAATTCCCGGTCTTTTGTAATTCTGATAGTGCGCTCGACCTTCTCCCGGAGAAAAGCGACTTGGCAAGCGCACGCGCGCTCAGAGCTCTGCGTCTGTCTTAAGCTGCGCGACGAGTCCAGCTACACGGCCATCCATAGTTTGTTCAGTATTAAAAAGAAAACAGAGTCCGGCAGGTTGCCGACGGCTTAACACATCTTCCGTATGGTATACCGCTTATATAGCTTGTATAGCTTCTGTAGCTTATATAGTACACAGCGCGTATAGCGTACAGTCACAGTCGATAAGATTATATGAGTATGCAATTCTGGCTACGCGTGCCGAAATGGCGGCCGTGCTATGTATATCGTGTTTTCCTCGCATATTCCGCAGCAGCCATGTGAAACCAATTTGTGACGTACGTTTGACGTCCTGGCCCAATTTGTGACGTCCAGGCCCGTGTGTCCGTCGGCGTGTCCATTTCTGGCTGCGGTATGGCGGCGCAGCCATGCAGAAATCACGTACGACTGACACCATGCATGCGTTCCGTGGTATTGCTCGTTAAATATATTACAGGGGAGCGTTAAATGCATCGCAGCTGTCGGGTGGTGTGTCGGAATGAATCCGCCGACGTCAAGTGACGGCAAAAAAATACGTCGAAAGGACGATCCCACGAGGTTGCCTCTTTACTGAGTTCTGCGTCGAAAAGAGAAACCGCTCACTCTTTTTGACACCACATGCGCGAGTCACTCGAGTAGATCGCCTTGTTTGAGTCCCCTGCTTTCAGGATGAGTATATATTAGGCAGCAGGGGCGTAGACGTGTCAGGAAATTAATTGAAACTACGCCTCAATAATGCGTCTTCTTTGTATTTCACATAGCTTGAAAAGACAGAAAGAGAGAGGGAGAGAAGGACGCATTTAGCAATCACGACTGACGTTGTTTAGGCATCACGATCACGCTTATATGTTGATCACGGTGCATCTACTGTGTGTCCCAGCTAACGTTATCCAAGCTGTTAGGAGAAGAAAAAAATGTATGGTTCAAGGTATACCACTCTAAAACCTATATATGCTATTCGTTCGTCACAACTCTGACGCCCGAACCACCGTAATTCTCATAACCGTATCTTGCCAGCACGTTTTTCTTTTTCAGTTTTTTTTTTCCTTTTCTTCTTATAATAGCTTGGTTAACGTTAGCTGGGACACATACGCATACGACGTATAAAACAAATATATCGGGCCGTTCATTTATGCGGCAATTACTGTTCTATATGGGCGTGAATGGGCCAACGGTTTCAACGCTACCTATAAGTGGATCGGGAATGAGAGCTATAGAAACGATGCTGAGGAAGAAAAAAGAATGCAACTGCGGGATCGCAATAATATCCTGCGGAAACAAAAATAACAATCGGGAGGAGAGTGTGGATTAGGGGAAAAAATGATTTGGTGGAAGACAGGCAGAAATGGACCTAAGCAAAGCGGCACGACGAAAGATAGAAATGGTGGGCGGGCAGACTCATTTTTTGTCCTCATGGATGCGCGCGCAATGAGTTAAGTCAGACCTTACAGTAAACCCCTAATGCGTCTCGGATTCTTCTTCGCCCCCATTTCGGCACGATTCACTGTAGCAAACCCGCCAGGCTGATGAGCAAGTCGCACCGAAGGAACAGCGTCGATAACAAACGAGGAAGAAGTGCTCAGTGATACAATTGGGAAGGCGCAGGCAGCGTCGGTTGCAATCGCACGCACTTACACCGTATTTACTCGTGTAAGACCCACACATACTTTTTTTTCGGTTTGTTGACAGTGTTAAGCTCTTGCGCGAGTCGGGAATGTATTACTGCCTGCTAGAACAGCAGATACAGACAGACAGACAAGAAACTTTATTTTGTCCTAAGGGACTATGTCGTAGTCGCGGGCCGCACCTGCACCGGGGGCGGAAGACCGTGATCTTCGGCCCTTTCGCAGGCCCTTTGGACAGCCCGAAGCTGGATTGAAAGGTCGTCGCTCTTGACGGCTTCTTCCCAGTCTTCTTGCCTGTTGAAAGGCGAGTGGTGCAATGCTGAACATTGCCACAGCATGTGATTAAAGGTGGACCTTTCCTCGCCGCAGTCGGGGCAGCGGGGATCCACACCCGGAGTGTAGTGGCTCAGCCTAGATCGAGACGGAAATGAGCCCGTCTGCAGCATTCTCAACACCGAGGCCTGGGGTCTGCCGAGCTTCGGGTGAGGAGCCGGGAACTGCCTGCGTCCCAGCTGGTAGTGAGCCGTGATGTCGTGAAAAGTAAGCAGATAATGATAACAAGAACAGCAGATAATGATATATTTGTGCGTAATAATGCAATTCAATGTGTTACAATACAGTGGTCGCAATGATGTACATAATAATTCAAACACCGGCTACAAACAACACACACACACACACACACACACACACACACACACACACACACACACACACACACACACACACACACACACACACACACACACACACATTTATTTCATGATTCAGAACCACTGATTAAGTTCTGAGCCTCAGTCGCCCCAGCTCTCGATTTCCGATTTTGCCGCCGCTGTCACCGGAGCTTACTACCTCATCGGGCACTCCCAAAGATGGTCTTGCTCAGTGCCGTCTGTGCAGTTAGACATTTCAGGAACATTAATGGAACTTTTACCAACAGTATCAACTGCTACCACAAAAGCCATGCGTTCAAAATTGAATCCTTGGAGAAACTTCTTTCCTCCAAGTTCTTGAATTCCAAGCAGGGGAGAGAGAGAGGTTTGCCGAGGTCGGATCTTACCCGAGTGTGGGTCTTACACGAGCAAAAGCGGTACGAGCCTCGGGGCAGCCAGCTTATACAGCATGAGCGCGCGGAGAGGAGTTGTTCGAGCCAATCCGCAGCGTCTCTTCGCCGTCACCTCGGGGGAAGCGGCATTCTGAGCGGCGGCGGCGCGCGCTGTTGTGGTGCCAGTCCTATATAGCCAGCAGGACGTGTAATTAAAGGCATCCCTTCGGCTTGCCTTACAGCACGACAACCGCCAGCGCCGACGAGCGGAATCACCGTCGCCACCGCCGTTGGATCGAGCGCGCTGTACAGCTCCGCGATCTCCGCGCGGAAACCGAGCCAGCGCGAGCACGAAGTGCCCGAGGACAACGCGCGTCGTTTTGTCCTTTTCCTTTTCTTTTTCTTTCTGTGTTATTTTATGTCTGCGTCTATGGAGACGTCCTGTGTGAACGCGAGTGAAGAAGTGTGCCGGTGACGTGGCAGGAAAACATGGGTTCACCAGGAGCTGAGAGGGTTTCTGAGACGACTCGGCAAGCCTGCGGTAGAAAGAGACAAAGGGAGATGCACCTTGAAATATATATATATATATATATATATATATATATATCGTTTTTGCTTATGCAGTGTGGACTGCCCGAGCTGGTGCAAGCGCTGCGAGTGTATTCGTATCGCGCCGCGAAAAACAAACTAACAAACAACTGACTGCCGAGCTTACAGACCTCGAGTATATGATGTGTTAATATATACATAGGTTGTTCCAGCTAACATTAGCCAAGCTGGTCAATGAAAAAAAAGAAAAGAAGACGAAAGAAAGACCTACGCTATGCGGCCCCATCAGACCGCTGGCGAGTGAACACCGTAGGTCTTATAATGGTATCGTGTGTGTGTGTGCAAAAATTGTGTGTGCGTGCAAAAACAGGTAGAGTAGAGTTGACCTTCGTCATAGGTCGCCTTTGTCCTGCATGCAGCAGTTGCCCTTTGTCGAAACATTGTCTCCAGGCTATAGGGCTTCCCGTCTGCGCGCCCACATTTAATCACTTGCAAATGAGGTTGTACAGGAGTAGATGAAACATTCCAACAGAAATGGTGGAGAAATGGAGCTGTTTTCGTCAAAAGCCGCCAAGCGACGAACTTGTGCGGTTTTCCCCGCTCAAACGTTAAGCAGAAGCCGCCTAAAAAGTGCGTGCCAATTCCCACTTAAAGTTTCGCCATATTGTTCAAGAGCGGCACCAGAACACAAGAGCTTCAGTCCTTAGTGCGATCAACCGCCTTTTGACATGGTGTCCAGCTCTATATAAGAAACGCTGGTATACGTTTGTTTTGCGAACCGGTGGAGTCTGATTCACAAACCTGTTTTCTTGATACGTACTATATGCCTTTGGCTGGCCGCCATCGCTGCAACGTTACGTGCGACATCACGACTGGCTAGCAGCTGCTCTAACAAACAATTTTAACGGAATAACGTTTTGCGAAGACGAAACCCAAAACGCAGAAGTTCACGATTAACTTGCGCATTTTCGGCGCCGAAAACCTAGCGCTATATTGCGCACGTTTTGACGAAGGAGACAGTGAAATTTTGACATTGAAGCAGTAGTCGCAAACCTCAAGTACAAACACTAAACGCGTCACCTTTAAGCATCCCATACATTTGAGTAGGTACGCGTGTTCCACATCATTCCCACTGCACTACAGGGCACAAAATGCATGCACTGTCATGTACGTGCTGCGCGTCACCTTGGATATTTTTCTTTTCTCTTGAAAATCGCTGCCTCCGTCCGTACCGTGAAGAGCTATCGTCTAAAAGCCGAAAGCAGCTGTCATGGCTTGCCCAAACGGGAACGTAATATGCGCGGCCACAAAGGGCGGGCTTCAAGAAGCCGGGCGAGACCGCGATCGGCTTCAGCGCCGCTAGCGCTTCCACTACAGAGAAAAGGAGATAGCAAATAGGTAAAATCCGTGGCTTCTTTTCTCTCCGGCGCGATTATGAAGAAGAAGAAGGAGGGAGGAACCCTAAAGGACAATGCGCGGAGATCGATAGACGGCCTTCCGGGAATCTCAATCTTCCCTGCGCCGCGCGAGCGCTTTTCTCGGGCGGACTTGTGCCTCGGGCCCGCGGCTTTGTTTCTCAATCAGATTGGTTCGAAGAGCGCAAGTCGGTGGGAAGCCCTATATACCTCGATTCGAGGACGAGCAACAATGTGTGTCAGAGTGAAAAGAAAAAGGACCTCATTCTTCCTTTAAGCGTAATTACGGTGTTTCGTTACCACGCTTCCGGGTCGCGCACTGAACCAATTTCGTGTGTTCTTCGTGTTAAAAGAAAGCATAGCGCTTTTGTTGGGCCAGAACGCTATCGAAAGCTTGAATAGTTCTTTTTTTTTAGTGCGTGCGAGTACGTGCTTGTCCGTTGGTGTGTGTGCTGTTAAAGTCTGAATTGTTCTGTTAAAGTGCTCTCAATAAAGTCAGCATATCACTGTCTATCTCTCTGAAATTGCATTGCCACCACCAATAAGTAGGCAGTGTCAAACACAGCCTACTTATTTTGTCGCTTGCCTGTAACGACATACGTATACAAATCGTGCGTATACAAGAATTTACGCATACAAGAATCATACGTATACAATAATTTTTAAAATAAATTGGCATTTCCGTGACAGTCCCTACCACGCCATACACCCTACGCTGTATTCCTATAAATGCCCACACTGCGATCAATGCGCAACGCTTTACCACATGATATGTGCTTGCGCAAGCACACCGCAGCTCACACCCATAACACACCCCACCACAGTGCAATGGGAGGCAGCGCTTTCCAGCTCCGACTCGACGGACCAGCTCAACCTGGTCCACCGAGCGAGAAGGGCGGCTGCTGGATCGCGACTCCTGGACTGAAGGGACCACCCACTGCAGAGCGGAGGAGCTACCTACACTCGTGTGCTCTTTTGCGTAAAGTTTATTCTCTCTCTCTCCTAGGTGCTACAAACAACTGGCGTCCACAATGACACTTTATATCTATATTTTCAAAATATTTCCCCTAGCCTCATGAAATTTTCCACCGGAGACGAACTGAGCGTGCGGTCCAAAGAAGTACTGCAGCAATATTTTTTTTTCTTGTAAATTGCACTCCGGCCAAACGTGCAGCGCAAAACACCGACAGGATGGAACACCGAACTTCGCTGTGCATGGCGATACTTCGACGCAGGGAAGCAGTCCCATCGGAAACTTGCCGCACGACCGGGACTCCTCGCCCGTTAAAAGGAAACTATACCCTCGACTCAGCAATGGAAACCTGATTCAGGACGCATTAAGGGTGCAGAGAAACAAAGCAACAAACCAATAAACAATGAAGAAGCAAATGACAAGGAGGAAGCGAAGGGAGGAGTATCCTAATAAGCGAACTATGCCACGCTTGCAGCGATCACGCCGCAACCCGAGAGAGATAGACAGGCGTGCACTGCGTATGCATGCACAGCCGTGCTCAACCAAATTGCAGTGCGCACGTATAAATGTGCACGGGCGTGTGCGCGCATAGTTTCCCAGATAAGTGCGTTGACGTTACTACGTGCCGAGTCGACACCATCCACCACCAGGCGGCCGCCAGGCGCCTGGCAGGCAAGAACCGCGCGTGGCGCCTCTAGCGGACTCGACGGCCACTTCGCTAGGCGCCCGTACTCTCTTATTTTTCCGCGGCAAGCCTTGGAGAGGCAGCCAGGGCGCCGCGGCTAATTAGGACCGCGCCGCAGGAGCACGAGCATGAGCACGCTTTCACGCACTCACAAACACACGCACAAAGAGAGAAACACTCGCTTTCGGGCTGAAGCGTAGTCTCGACCGAGCAGCTCGGATTGTGCGGGCGTCCAGAAAAAGGCAAGCCTTTTCCACCACCCACCCCGCTTTTCCTTCCTCTCCGCTGCTAATGAAGATGAATGCGTCCGCGATGACTCTGGGACTGGTCTTCACCGTCGCCGCCGCTGTGGCCGCCGTACGCAGGTCTTGTTTGAGTTGAAGTCCGCTTGCCACCCTCCTTGCCAGTTTACCCTTTCCTCTCTTATACGCGCCTGTCCCTCTCCTTTTTCTCTCCGTTGGCCGCAACATGCTGCAGTTTGGCAGCGTTTCCAAGCGCCCCTAGTGACAAACAAAGCCAGAAAAAAAAAAAGCACACGCACAAAAAGAAATAATAATGAGGACTGCGCGGCGTCGCTGTAAACAAAGGACGAGGAAGCCGAATCGCAATAATCGTCGCGCAGGGCTCGCGGCTGAATGCAACGGAGGCGGAAGTCGGCAGTTTTAATAGGAGTGCGAGTTAAGTGTGCCACAATGACGGCGAAGGAGTTGACGCCGCACTGTTTTATTATATTACACAGTTGCGTGTTAGTGGTTCGAACGAAGCGGTTCCAACTATGTATCAGTCGCTTCGAGCGCGGCCTTTGAAGGTGGCGGTTCCTGATAGACCTGGTTCCGCGATCGCTTTCGTGTGAATGTCAGTAGTGGATACTCGCCTCGTTATACACGATGCGGGTAGCAACGGGAGTAGCGCCATTCAGTCAAGTAAAGTGACGCATACATCGATATCTCATCATTCCGGTTGTTTCTCGAACAAGCGAAAACTTCAGATCGAACGAAGTCTGTCATAAGAGAGATATAGTGAGAGAGAAAGGGCGTAAGAGAGATACGGAGATTAACAGAGGTAGTTCTGGTTGGCTACCCTACAGATTGAACAAAGTAGTCTGTCATAAGAGTGATTACGGAGAGAGAAAGAGTGTTAAAGAGATAGGGAGATTAACAGATGTAGTTCTGGTTAGCTACCCTACACAGGGGGGGGGGGGGGGCGATAGAAAGAGAGAGGAGCACACACGAAGTATGCAGCGTATACACCATCCAGCAATATAGGCTCGCCGACCCCCTCTGTGGCAGTGAAGCGAAAGCTACAGGGACGAAGCTTCTGCACACGTGTTACTGCGCTAAGTAGTCCGGCAGAGCTCGACAGCCATGGAGGAATGAAATAAACCGCGATGAACTAAACTTGCCTTTCTCCGTGTTGGCAGTGCTTTCAGTTTCTTGGAGCCGACTGAATCAACCAAGCTTGCACTTGCGATGGTTTCGTATTTTGCCCATACGCGTAAAAGAGAAAGGTGGAAGAAAAAGGCCGAATTTAGCACAGCGTGTAGTATTTTATGTCTTATACATTTTAGTGAAAGAGCTGTATACAGTAAATAGGATCTTCGTGTAAGCTTTTCTCCAGCTCAAGTTACCGCGAATGGGACGTGGAACTATTTTGAGGATAAAAGAAAACGGCGCAAATTAAGATGGACGCATACCGAGAAACGCATACGACAGGACAGGCGTGTTTATCGGACCGCGTCCTGTTTTGCACTGCCTATTTATCCTGAAGCATGACACATGCACGAACTATAACCCAAGCCAACATATTTCCACGAGCGCTATTGTGCGCGCTTTGCGCTTTGCCCCTGTATATCCTTTCCAGTTGGCGCGCCTTCATTGCCACAGAAAGAGTGTCCGTGAATGTATATAGCAAGCAGTGTTCTCACAGTATATGACAGAGACATCACATTTATTTTAAGGGGAACTTCTTTGAATTTTAGCAACATATTTGTTCTTTATTCCTATATTTTACATTTTCAGCGTTATCAGAAAATAACACAGGCGCTTGTTCATTCTTTGTTTGTAGCATATGCCGTGATTCGAACGAAAAAATTAAAAAGCATATACCAACTGCCTGCTTATTCAGTGTCAGCCCCCCAAGTTTCGCGTCTCACCAAAACAAGGGTAATACAGTTGGTGCTTCCTATATTGCAACTTCAATGCATTAGGATTCCTCATTCTCGCATTCTTGTTAGATATATCCAAGAAAGCAGGTGATCGACTCACGATGAAATCTAATCCCTGTGAGAGCAGCCCGCACATACATTTTATAAGTACTGCGCGTCCCTATACATGCAAAGCAGTCAAGAGAAGAAGAAAATAACAAAATACTACAAACTTGCGAGCAGCGCAATATTTGTACGACTAGGCAATTACACTGCAGGAACAATATAATCGAGCCGCGTTCTTCAAATTTACTTTGTTACTTCCGCAAATAATACATATAGGGACAATATATGGCGGAGGCAAACAGAATGAATTCTAGGCCTTCCATGTATACCCGTCGGTGCGCTGCTGGAAGGGCTTGCTTCCGCACACGAATTGCCCCCGCCCGTGAACACCAATTCAATCTTGTTCGCGTTATAATTAAAGAGCTCCTCCGGACAATATTTTCTCTCCTGCTCGGCTTTCTTTTTTTTTTTCTTTCATACCGCTATCTTTTTATTTCCTCTTTATTTGCCTCGTTCGTTCCCCGCATGCAAGGCAAATGAAGGCAGAGAAGATATATCGTTCTCACCAGGCTATCTCATATATCACATTCAGTTTATTTCGTTTCGTGTTTTTTTTTTTCCTTCTTGTTACTTACCGATGTTAGCCTCGATTTGGAATACCTAATGGTCGCTCCATGCTTCACCAACTACGTTTATTTCTTATTATTTATATCTCTGTTATGTTTGCACGACTCTCCCTGTTATACGCGGCGCGCGCCGGTGCAGCCGAGATTTGACAGATTCGTTCGTTTCGAGATTGTTGTCGAAAATCTGCGCGGAAAGCTCTTGTTCCCCTTCCTTCCATATTTTTTAAATTTATTGTTCTGTTTCTAATCCGTCGCTTCTCCTTGGCTATTCTTTTTCTGTCGCTTGTTTTGCGCCCCCTCTCCTCCACCCTTTCCCAATCCCTTCCCATCGTTCTCTTTCTTTTTTATTATTATTTCTTAGCGGTTTCCAAAACCAGTGAGCGCTCGGTTATTAAAGTTCGAGCGGATCCAGCAGAAATTGTCCTTCTATTCGTCGCTGGAAGTATAACGTTGCTCCTGTGATAAATGAACGCGCGCAGTAATTATTGTCGCTATACAATGATTTAATGAATTTAAGTACGAGAGCTTGAAATCACGTGTGGACGGGTAATGGCTGTGTACTATATATGCAATTCACGGAGAATCGTTTGTGTGATTGCAGCACCTGTATGTATTGGGGAGAACCACACTAGATAACCAGAGACATGACCCTCCTGCCAACCTCTCCGTTTTCCTCTCATTAAATATTCTTCTTCTCTTCAAAAGCACTTCTTTTCAATGCGGACTGTGGTTGGAAAATGCAGTTATTTCAGCGACGATATCCTCAAGCACTTCATAATCCTTCACTGCTGCTTGCAAGAACACAATCGACGCACATTACTACGCGAGAAATACCTCGCGCTTCAAGTACGGTTGCACTTACGTGAAGCTTGTGTTCGGTGGGACACTTTTTAGATTCTCTTTACAAAAATATTGCTTATACTAACCTACCAACTCGTCTAATTGTAATTTATTTTGGATTTATATGCGTTTTCTTGACGTGCATGGTCATAAGATCAAAATCAATTATTAGCGTGGCTGCTTCAGTTCTTGTAAGAGGATATAAAATGAATGAATGAATTAATTAATTCATTAGCGTTTATTTGAGCAACATGGCGCTTCGGCCTTATTATTGGAGACGAGAAGGTGAGGAGAGCTTAGTTTTGTCAGAAAAGCTGACTGCTAAGCCCTTAGCTACCGATGACGAGTTGTCTCGTCGTGAACTTGCTTACCGCAATTTTTTGCACATGAGTATAATGTGCAGTATCTTGTAATTTTGACGAATAAATAATATGCAATGACTTCTGCATATTTATTTTTTGAACAAGACCAGTAAAAATGCAATATGAATTCCTGGTATCATATTTCCCAGAAAAAAAAATTGCAGGCCTAAAAAATATGTAGTCTAAAAAAATAAGTTCTTTCACGTTCTTTCGGATTTGTTGTGGCAGTTAAAATGGCAAGTACTGGCAATCAGATACATCGCCGGCCCTTCAATAACAACGAATTGCTGAATACTTAAACGACGGGAGTTGGAACGACTGCATCCCAGCAACATACTATAAGGTCGTTCGCATAACAACTACCGTCCAGCGTCACACTTAAGCGACCGGCGCGCTAAGTGGAAGGCGTATACAGTGTAGCCGGTGTTCCGAATAACAGGCAGTGCGCGTGACTCCACCAGTGAACTCGCAAAGACGCCACCCGTGGACAAGCGTACTACTACGCTTCTTGTCAAGTGAACGGCCGATGCGTGCCTATCTCGCGTAATGCCAGTGATCCCGCCATCGGGGGAAAAAAAATAAAGAATAGACAGGTCCGGCTAAGCGGAATTTCGTGACAGAGCCACGGGACGTTCCCGTCCGCAGGCACGCCTTCACGCACGCGTTGACGCCGCGGCCGCCGCCGCCGCCGCACAAACCTCCTCTTGGACACCGAGACGATGCGTTCACAAACGCTCTCTGGACGCCGCTGGTTTGCCACTGGGCTGGACGACCGCATTTGTCCGCTACAAGGGTCGTCATTACGCGCGCACACTTTGTACGCCTGTTTCTGCGGAGGCGCGAAGCGTTGCTCGATGCGCGACCGCCCCGTGTGGGCACGTGAGCTCGCCATATATATATATATATATATATATATATATATATATATATATATATATATATATATAAGCTCACTGCCGGTTGTTTCGACGCGTTCTTCCGGCGCAATAGCGGCTTCGCCGTGCTCACTGCCGCTGTGGTGAACGCCACGCAGGTCGCAGTCATAAGTTAGCCACTAACACCCCTGAAATGCGACTTCTTGTCGCCTGCAGACGGATATACGTATACATCTTTGCTGTGACAACGCCTTGGAATTGCATGGCTTGGTCCGTGTTCTTCGTAGAGACACCGACGTTTCGCTTGCTTCCGATTGCATGCATCTACTAATGCGAGGAATGGGGTCAGTTGGTGCGTGTTCACGTTTGGGCATTAAGTATGTTACACGAGCTTACAAGGGGACTAACCAACGGAACTCGCGCTGTGGTCGTGCGTGTTTACTTCGGTATACCTTGAGCGATCTGAGTCTGGAGCCAACGTTAAGGCAAGAGGACTTGCCTTCGTCAGGGCCAACGTAAATAATAATAATAAGAAGAAGAAGAAGAAGAAGAAAGGGAAGACCGGCCCTGACGTACACAAGTGCATTTATCGAATCGTTGGCTCACAGCTGAGGCTTTCCTTGGTAGCCCACCGCTGATATGGCTTCAAGTCTCCATTTTCCTGTGACTCCTTTGCGCTGTTACTACATTAGTCCGCTTGTTCGCTATAGGTCTGAAGTAGGCTCTCTTTCTGAGGGTCAATTAACTCTCAAGCGTGACGACAGGTTTTCTTTATTGCGCGTATTCTGGACAGTTAAAAAAATCGCCTGCTTCAGCTTGGACAGAAAGGCGAGCGTGAATCGCGGTCACGAAGTGTCATATTGTACCACACGCGCAGATTAATTGGCGTACCTTCCAAACGCTGTGAAAGGGGGCACGTGTGTATCGCTCGCGCAAAGGTTACGGCAGGCTTCACACTACTAATATACTTGATTGCTATTGTCAAGTCATCATAAATTAATTACATGTCTCGTGTTTACACGTGAACGTGCGTGAAATAATGTAGTTATATACGCGAAGGTTATTGCGGACAGTTCGAAAGCATTGCGCCGATATTTAAACGCACACGTATACGCTTCAACTTCGAAGCCATGCGTGACGATCAAAACCATGTTGCAAAACAGAACCGTCAAGAAAGTGCCGTATAACATTTATTCAAACTTAATCACCACGCTTTCCAAAAAAGCTTTTTCTCGTTCTTCGTCTTGGCGTGTTTGTTCGTCGTTATACTAAAGTTTGAATTAGCAATTAGCAGAAACGCTGTCGTTTACACGTCACAAAGGTTGATAGCTAGAAAGCACGCAGTGGATTCGTGTAAAGTTCCAAAACAAGTTAGAACTTTTTTTTTTTTCGTGCACAGTGAATCCGCATGAAAAGGTCACGCTGCTTCAAAACTAATCGCCCTCCATGATTAACTTCGCAAATAAAAGCAACAGAACAGAAAGCCAAGCGTAATGACGTCGGAGTACATAAACAACGAGAAACGTAAATGTTAATTCTATAATTAAAGTTTTATCATATTTAAACGAGGCTCTGTTAACGTTACACAACACGCAAGTATCAGAACCGACTTTGCATAAGCACAGTATCTACGCCGCTACGGAAAAAAAAAAGTAAGAGTAAGTTTGAAAGAAACAAACAACAGCTACGTTCAAGCCATGACCTTTCATGGAGCGTGTCGAAATCAAATCTCGCTCCGGTAAAACAGGCATGCACCTTAATTGCGCTCTCTGAAACTCTTGCACTAATTATTCTCGAATTATTCTCGTACGCCCCATTAGAATACATATCTCCGCACCAGGCACACGGCAGCGATCACATCGCGCGTCTGCGCGTGCATATCTAAATCTTGCCTGCGTAATTCCGTGCAGTGGAGTCGTGTACGATCGTAAGCTGTCGCAGTCAGCCCTGTACGAAGAAAGAAGACACACGAGTTGTGTACCACAGATTGTGCATAACTTACCGTATTTTCTTTTTAAATTGGTATCTGATGTATTAATTGTGGTCACGATGTCCGTTTAACATAATGAAAAAAAAATGGATCAGGCACGTGGAAAACGAGAAAAACAATGGTTCAAAGAGAATGTGAATAGAAAACGAACGGAAAACGAACTACATGCGTTTAAGAAGTAATAATAAATAATCCAGGTAAAATTTAAGAGAAAGCAGTTTCACAAGCCTGCCATTTGTTACAATACATAGTACAGATCAGTGTATGTTACTACTAAACAAAACAACAATCATGGGACAGGTAGTGTAAAAAAAAAGTTTACGATATTTTGCATGTTTCACCATTGGTACGCGCACGCCATTGTTTACCGCATTTTATCATTTCTTTTTTAACATCGACCATGGGCCAAGAAAACAGTAAATCCGGGAGCAAAGTGTCGTCACTATGTCCTATTTCTATGATTGTTGATGTTGCTTTCACACGCAGAATAATATATATATATATATATATATATATATATATATATATATATATATATATCAATGCTCGAAAATCGGTACCGAAAGCTTCCTCAATGTTCCTCGCTATACTGCACGGAACTAGTGATTCCCACTGCCCGTCCACGCCTCGCGTGTGTACACAGACACTCGGAACGAAACGTCGTGACATTAACAATTAGGAGCGATAACAGCACAGTATACACACACGCCCGCCCTTCCTCGGCACGCAAGTCTCGATCACGGCAGCAGCAGCGTCGCTCTGCACGCTTTTCTCGCTGCACAGCCCGGCGTTACAAGAAGACATCGCGAAAAACGGCGTTCGGGAAAAAGGGCGAGCGAACGAACGAACGAGCCAACGGAGCGGCGAATTAATATTCGCAATGGCGGCGGCCGATTCGAAGCAGCATGCATGCAGCGCGTATAACTTACGCCGCGCGCCGTCGATCGCTAATGATTGCGCGGAGTTTGTGCTCTTCGTAATGATTTGCGAGCAGGGTTAATTGATAAAGCGTCCCACGGCGGCTTCTCGTGCCGAACTTGATCAAGCCGTTCCGAGGAGACCGAGAGAGAGGAGGAAGAGGAAAGAGATATGCCGTTGAGAAATGAACAGATGTAGATGTGTAAACATGGCGACAGGGGGCCCCGGCCCCGCCATTGGGGGATCGTGTGACATGCCTGCATGCATAACAAGCACTCCGGTTAAGGGGTATAGAGAAACACTAGTTGGGCGCGGAAGCTTGTACGAGATAAGGAGCCCCCGAAGAGAGGTGGCTGTGGTCGATGCAAACGAATTCGTCGCGGTAGAAGCCACGAAACCATTAGCTCGAATTGCGGGCGACGTTAGTGCCGATGCTCAAACGTGCCTTTGGCTGTTTTGCGCGTTCGTGAATCTCGGCGGATTCTTTTTGAACCTCGTATAACGTTCAAACAACCTGTCCTGTTGCGATGTCATCTGTTCACGGTGCTGTACATACATATATGGGCGAGACGATCGAGCATCGATCACGGAGGTGGCGGCGCGCGCGGCGCTTGTGTTTTGGCACGGCCGTGTGTTTCAGCGCGGCTTCTTAAGCGCAGCGTTAAGTGCTGTACAAACACAGAAGGCCGTGGAAAGCGTGGAGGAGAAAATGGATGCAGACAGATGTACGGCAGACGCGCACGACGTGTGTCGATACACCAGCGCTGATATATATTCCGTTGGAAGCCGCCGTATTTGTTTCTCTGACGTCTGCGAACTGTGGGTGCGATGAAGGATGAGGGAACTGATATCAAAGAGTGACGGAGCGAGTTAGCTATTCAGTATGAGGACGAAATGTGTACTGTAATAGAATGGTTGATTGATAGACCTTAGTCTTAGAGCTGCAACTTGGCCTATATACACGAGGGATGCCGTATACTGGTGGTCCTGCAACTACCTCGATGTCTTTAAATTCAAACTCGATGCACCCGTTCTTCCTTATTGAAACTTTTCGCATGCCACTCCAATAACTCCATAAGTTTTCTGTACAATTTTTTTTAATCTACATGGATTCCGTATAAATTCACTGTAATTTTTATCAGTGTCGTGCGGGAAACATGAAATTACTGGACAGCATACGGAAAGTATCAACAGAGTTTGGCACCATACTTCCCCCATCCCCCCGAGACCTTTATGTGTCCTCACTTTTAAAGATGGCTAGCCATAATCGGGAACTGAGCACGTGACCTTGTGCTGAGTACCAGAATGTCATGGCCCTCCATTCCCAGCCGTTCATCGGGGAATGGAGGCGTCACAGAGAATGAATTGCATCACGGAGATGCAACCGGCTGACGTCATGAAGCCGTCATTTGAGCCAGATAAAGAACGTGCAGAGTTAAAACATCGGAAGGATATTCTGCGTCATTCGAAATCAAAGCATGGTGGCATAACTGGGATCCGAGAAAGTGTAAGAAAAGCCAAATACGAAGATATAACGATGGCGAACATGTTGACTAATCCTTGAGCTCTATGCCAACTCTTCTTGCACATAGCTTTACGGTGGATTAGGGTGCAGAACGCCTCGATTTGTAAAACGAGATTGCCCACCTCATTGGCATATATATGCTGATACAGCGCAAAACGAACAAAGATACACAAACGTACGCCAATATGGTCAACGCCGACCATGTTGTACATGTTTCTGCGTTGCTGCTTCTTTGTTTCGTGTTGCTTTAGTAGGCCTATATACATCACCCATCGAAACAGCGTGAAAAGCTGCACCCTGCAGTATCGCAAAATTGTTGTGCCTTCTCGCTGCTTCACATGAGCTGCACATTCAAGTCACTCGATCCACGGGATGCTGGCGGCGGACTCTCACGCTCTCGCGAGTAAAATGGCGCGCAATAACAGCCCGTAATGGCCAAAGGGGGGCGACGACGCGAAATATGCATATGAATGGCCAAAAATAGCTTGTCATCGGCCTTCCCCCCAATTTGGTGGTTGGCCGCACACTTTTTTCTGCATTCATGACTTCTTCGTTTCCCCGCTCAATCTCCATTTAATTACCACCGCGGGATGCTGCGAGACAACCGCGGGAAAACACGACCGGCTTGCGCAGTCGAACGTTCATAAGGAACACGTTGGCTCGTGAAAATCGTGCAGTGAGGGGACAGCTACATAGTTCGGGTCAACCAATCGGAACAGCGAGCTCGTATGCCAGTATGGTTAAATTCGCAGTGTCATGAACCCGTGCGTCGCAACGTCATCAGCTCGCAAGAATGGGCAAGGTCCCCAATTGTGCCGTAGTAAAGTCATCTCTTCGATGAATTATTCAACAGAGAGATGAATACTTCGTCAGCATGCAGAGAATATGGACTCACAATGCAGGCTGAAACACGACGCTGAACTCCGTGATGCACTGGTATACTCTTGCAAAAAGCCGTTAATTCTGCTTCTTTATAATGTAAATGTGTACGCGGTGGCATGACCACCTGATTCTCTTATTGTCCATCTATAGTTCTCATATTATTTTGATTTGAAAACATATACACTAGAAAGGGAAAGCGAGGAGCAAGGTCTCATATAGTTCGCATACGCGAACCAAACATTAGGAACGGTGGAATAGTACGCGGCGATGGCTTTTCGCTTCGTTTAAGGTTCACCGAAGTGAATTAACTAATTTATTAATTGATTGAACGAGTTTACGTGACAGAGTATGTTGAAACGTTAGACGCTCCGCTCGTTATTGTTTTATTATTTCAGTGAATGAAAAGGATGCACGTCGTCTCCTATATAGTTGTTCCGCGCACGTAAAAGCGGAACACCGCTCATGTTCATCTCGTAAGCCTTCCTCCAAAATATGTCGCACGACCATTTCACGAGACGGAAAGATATAGTGAGAAGTATAAGGTCAATATGTTTTGCGATAGGCTTGCGTATAACGACACGGTCAGCGCGCCTATGCGGTATAGATGTCACAGCGCTGCACACATCTAGCGAGAGAGAGAACGGGAAGGGTGGCGAAGGGAGAGATAAAAACCTGCAGCGCTCGCGGCCTCGGTTGCGAAACGCGGAAAGACGTCGTAATTGTGCCTCTCGAGCTCCTCGACGGTCGCCCGGAGGCGTCTACAAAAATTTGCATTGAGAGGGAAATGTCGCAGCGGCAGTGACATCTGTCGGCTGTAAAAAGAACGTGAGCGAGACATCAACAAAAACGGCCCCACATTAAAAAAAAAAAAAAGACTGCAATAAAAGAAATTACGATAAAATTATTCGTAAGAGCATGCAGATGATGTATCTAGACAAATGCGCTGTAGCAGTTCCATTATATATTTGTATACTTTCAAGCTAGGAAAGACTGTTTCCTTATGCGCGGCACAAATTATATCGTTGCAAGTTTCACGGTCTGAGACATACAAAATAAAAATAAATATTTTAAGCCTAGCTACTTCCTTACTTCAAAAGCCAATATACACATAACCGTAGCTCCTACCAATAGTCTCATATGATCAGCTGGGATCCTGTACAAAAACCCACAAGCATTATCCGACATGATCATAAGGTATGGTTGGATGCGGAGGTTATATGATGTGTATAGCTTTCTTTATTCTTATTGAGGGTTTGCCCTATAAACAGCGCTTGCTTTGACATGTATGCGGACGAAACACGCCGCGAAAATAAAATAGCGCGCATTCACGACTCGCACATATACGTATATACACCGAGTACAGCGTACATACAGCAATAACTCTCGCTCAGAACTCGTTCTTGTCACTCTACGACTCGATAGAGCCTGTCGGACAAAACAGGGCGTGTCTCTGCCTCTTGAATAGAGTGAGGATTAGCGAAAGCGCGCATTGAAACGACTCAGGAGGTGGGGGAGCTCAGCCGGGAGTGCATGACGTTGCCGGACAAAAGAGATGCACATATTGCGAGCCGGAGGAACGATGATTGGGTTCCTTCTCTTTTTTTTTTTTTTTTTTCGTCTCGTTGATTTGGCCTTTCAGTGTGTATACGTATAGACTCGCGGCAGGGGAGCATCGCTTTCCTAATCCGTCCGCCTCGAGCAGATTATCCCGATCCCCCCTTCGCTATCGATACCGCGGCGCGCGTGTAATCTGTCCGGACAGGCAATCGAAGTCCAGCGGAGCGAAGGCGAAAACGCGAAGTTGCGTGATCGCGCGAGAAAGCGCATGCGCGCCCAGGGTCTGCGTGTGTGGTCTCTCTGTGGTGGCATGAGTGCGTCGTGTCGCGTAGAGAAAAAAAGTTTTGGTATGGACGATTGGGGGGCGGAAGGGGGGGGGGGGGGTTGCCAATGTAAACGCGCCCACCGTCTGTGACAAGAAGGCCCAGCGCCTAACGCATGGCAGGTCACGTGACATCTCGGCGACGAGGCTCCACGCGATGATTGGCTCGTTGTGACTGCGCTTTGAGCGCCTCCATGCGCGCGCACGTCGCACTTGCGTGATGAAGCGATGAGACGCAGGACGACGCGCGGTGACAGCTTGCTTGAGTCGGTACCGTCGGTTAACAAGGTTCTCGGTTCGAGTCTTTTCTTTTTTTTTTTTTGTCCCTTTTGCCCCTGTGACATCGCTTACTGCACGCAACGAAATGGAGGGCGCTTCGGAATAAAAGACGTGCAAGATGCGCGCTTCCTTGCCGCTGACATGAGTTCACAAAGCGGTCACCAGGTTGGGAAACTGATTATGCATGCCGTTTAGCTTGACGGGATCAAAAAGAAAGAAAGCGAGGAAAGAAGCATCAATGTATATATTATAAGGATAACGAGACAGACCGAAACGGTTTCTTTGTTCAGCGCTAATGTTTCTAGTTCGTATGCGCACTTAACTTGTGCCGTCTGCGTGTGCGAAAACACGTCGTTGCGTTCTGAGTTGTGTTCTCGTACTGTATTTTTTTTAACGTCATAATTCAGCATCGTAGTAGGCACGCTCACTTATAGATAACGTTTGCAGGCCACATGCTCATAAACGCTGTGGTGAGAACTTAACGGCTTTATCCCTCCAGCTTCATACTGTTTAACGTATTACCTAAGGGCTTTAGGTACTGTGCACACAAACGGCTTTCGGTACCCCAAGGGATTTTTCTGCACGCAAAACGCCATGCTCTGCTTGCATTCTTTTGTAAGCCCTTCGGTTTGCAGTCCCCAAACTTTAGATGCGCAAATTCGAAAACTCCCTACCATCTTCGTTATTTCAGGTGGTGAATAGTTGAGAAGTTCAAGGCGGCTTCCGTGCAATATTTGCGTACGCACTTAACATCTAGCATCACTCGGGCGCTGATATACTACGGGGTTATCATTTTAAGTTTTACGGAATATTTAAAATTCGCCCGTGGCAGGTAGCATAATTCTTGTCCTTGAGCTGGGTTATTTGAATAGGCGGGCATTACTAGTTCGATAAATCGAAATACATATTCAACTAATTAAAAACAAATTCAGTAATTAACTTCCTCATCAATTACTCTATGGCACATATTGCAATTTACGAATTGTAGCCTGTGAGTTTGGAAGACGTATCCACTTGAAATGAATTTCCAGGATTATGACGGTCCCAATACATTTTCTTCCGTGAACGCTCCATGGCCTCCAGTCTGCTTAAAGCGACCGGCACGCAAAGCTCGTCTTTAATCATAAAAATAAAGACAATAAATGAGGATATGGTATAGTGGCGACGAGAACTTGGCATATATTTTCACAAAGAAAGACTTTATACCCTGTAGAACTGTTCGCAAGCCGATGTCATTCAATCACGATGTTAGAAATGTCATAAACTAAGGCGGCTGCACGGCTAATGGTACTAAATAACGAAAAGCCTAGAGAATTCGGCCCCTGATCTGGCGCGCTAACGAGACATGATCGAGAAAGACGGATTTTCAGGAAAAGCACTATATACTGCATATAACAACCGCCATTCGCTGCATCGACCATCAAATATATGAAACAAGAAACAAGCATTCTGCCCGCGTACCGCTGTGACGAAAAGCACCGTGTTAATTAACGTGCGCCGGAACTTAAGTTCGTGAGAACCATTATTCCTGAAATGAACAAAGAAATCGATCTGTGAATGATGCTGTGAGTGAACTGCACGCATGTGCCATGCAGCTCAGTCATGCATGGTTCAGATTCTATACGAACTCTGATATTGAAATTCGGTGGCATGCGGTTCACTACACCTTGTTTTGTGTTTACCGATAATTAGTGTTAATGGAGAATCCACAATGGCACACAAACACAGTTCGATGTATCATTTTTACATACACCACTCATACAACTCCTATACCGCACATTTTGCAGAGATAATCTATAGCGTGATCTTATATACATATAATCGCCCGTGCCTTTGCATCAGCATTAAAGTGGGAATCGCGCTTACGTGGCCCATGATATCACACGTTGTATAGGTACAACAGTCGAACCCGGATATATCGAATGTGAAGGGGATCACAAAAGAAGTTCTATATAAAGATATTTCGATATATAAAATAAAAATATATATATACAAAGATTTTCAAGGGAATTTTACTGCTGTTCGTTATACACAATATTTCGTTATATGTGGATTCGATATATCGGGGTTCGACTTATTACCTGTGTATATATCGGAAGTGCCTAATGGCTCTTAATCAGATAGTTTCGCTTACTTATACCGTCTGCAGTTGGCCATATATACGCGGCGATCTTCTCGTCACATGCCGATCAATACCACGAGTGGCAGACGCAGGAACGCCACCCACTAAGATAAAGTTCTTACGTAAGAAGTTTTATGAATGCGAGTACTCGGCCCTTACTCGCGAAACTTCTAGAGCTGAATTCACAAATGTTTTCGTTCGGAAGGGCTCCTTGGCATTGGCCAGCCGCTTCGCTAATAATATTTCCAGCATCAGGATTAGCTTGAATTTGATCTTACGAACAATTCTTGCGTAAGAGTGTTTTGTAAATACGGGCCCTCTTACGCACGCGCCTCCCACTATTGATTGATTGATTGATTGATTGATTGATTGATTTCATTCACAATAAACAGGGTTTCTTTTTTTCTTCATAGAATGACCACCGACGCTGCGATCGCGTGGCTATATCGCCGGCCATTGAGGCAATGCCCGTACGCGTATAAGAGAAGTTTTTTTGAATATGGAACCTGTTTTACTATATAGCCTTGAAAGAATAGGGATATTTAGATTATAGGTAACGCAAGCGGGTTGCTTTCCCAAGAACCCAATTACTGCTTGGGTTTTGCTGGGACCCGGCCAGGCGGGCTTGCGTATACCCGCAAGTGTAACTCAAGAATCTTGCGTGCCTTTATCTGAAACTTTCTAATGGGAGCGCGAGAAGCGGCCATATACAGTAGCGTCACACCGCTATGCCGAGGTTCCTCCTTAACGCGACGGGAGACTATAGTGGTGATGTCATAATTTGCGAGCACTAACGTGCTCATTAGGCCTCGCTTCTCTACGCCCTCATCTCCTTTCTTTCTTTACCGAGGCATGCTCAACGGAAGCCAGCATAGAAATACCGCGGGCCGTCCGTTACGCGCGCCATCATAGCGCCACGGCCCACCCTCGGCTCTGCGCTTCGCGTTTGAATTGGCGCAACGTGTCACTGCGGGTTGGCCGCGACACACAATCGGGTCGGAGTCGGGCTGCTTCATCAACGACGACAAGCGTTTGCACGCGGGGTGGGGAGAACGTGCACTCGTGGGAGGGGCGGACGCAAGCGGGTTGGGTTGGAGATATACACGGCGCATGCGCGAAATAGTGCGCGCGTGCCCGAATTGATTGCGTCGCTGGGAGGCGGTTTAAAACGGCCTGTATTCTTTCGCAACGCCCGCGGTCTCGGGGCGTGTAAGGCTTAGCGGTTTACTTTACGCTTCGATACGTGGCGCCGGCCGGTATACGTTGGCCATTGATAGCTCGTGAATAAACGACCGTTGCGAGTTGCAACAAGTGCGCGCAACGCGTCCATTGCCGCTTGAGAGAGAGAGAGAAATTATATAAATACACAGCGAGGTCGGCAAGCATAAATGTCCAGTTGCCTACAGTGTATACTGGAGGATAATGTAGTGTATACATTTGCCTATAGTGTACAGTTGCTATAGTATACATTTGATATAGTATACATTTGATATAGTATACAGTTGATATAGTATACAGTTGATATAGTATACATTTGCCTATAGTATACAGTTGCCTATAGTGTATACTGGAGGATAAAAATAATAATAATAAGAAAATATATCAAAGAAAACAAGAGAGACGCAAGTGTGAAAAATTAGTAGTCCACGCACACTCGGTATATAAGGCGCCATGGCAACGCTCACAGACTGTCACACAGTTCCACAGAGCAGTACATTTAAAGCCGCTCGGGCTGACGTCGGCTGGGACTGGGTCCAAGTTCTGTAGCACAATGGGCAAAGTTTAAAAACGCATCACTCTGCGCCTTCCAGAAGAAAGCATGGAGTCAGAATTTAGTTTCAAGGAACCGATCTTTTCGAATTTGGTATTCTCATAAGAAAGTAAACTAAGGTCCTCAAACCGACATCCATATACGATCATGTTGCCGTCGAATAGGCAAGCTTTCAATTTAACGGAAAATTTCACGGTCCTCTCGAGTATACCACGAGGCAGGGGTTTAGATGTATATACATGGGGCGCCATGCTATGGTACAAATTCATGCGATTGGATTGATATCGTTCCATCAACTTGTACTCTATTCTGCCATTCTCATGTTTTGATCTTCCATACTCACCGCCCACCGTACATGTATGCGGAGTATGACAAAACAGTGTGCTGCTGAGGTGTCAGCTTTGGCGAATTCGTTTCCACAGGTAAACCTCGTCGAATACTTTGCTGATATACGTGCAGAAAGCTTGAGTATGTTCGAGCGTAGACGTGCCCAAAATGTGACGAACATGCAACCTTGCGAACTACCAACACAGGTATAGCAGGGAACGGTGGACGGATAAAACGACGCGCTTCGGCACTCGCGGTCGCGCGCGCACCCGCAGACATTACAAGAAAAACAGGAGTAAATAACTAAGGAATCTCTTCGTACACGACGACGGCGCCCCGAAGCGCCTATACATGGGCAACCGCTACGCCTCGCCACGTATATACACAGCTATATACACAAAAAGGAACGCCAGCGCTGGTTTCGGGAATCATTAGCCAAACAGAAACGACCGTCGTCAAAGCCGAGCGAGGGACATAGATATTTAATGAGCCTGCTCTCCAGTGCCTCTCTCTCTCTCTAGCGTCCGTTCTTTCCTTTTGCTTCACTCTTCGCAACGTCCTGCGCGGTAACGAACGCCGCGGCGATAGCAAGCCCGCATGGCCACCGCCAGAGGGCGCCGCTTTCGGATTTTTTCTTTGCTCGTTTTCGGTTTGGATGACCACGGTGAAAAGAGCACGCCCTTTTGCTGATAAAACGAGGGTAATGAGCGTCGTCGCCCGATCCCTCGCCAGAGATAAGCGCGACCCCTGGTAAGAAGGAAAAGATTTGAGCGGGCGATGAGCCGCGAGCCAGAACCGTGGGCTCTTCTTGTTCGGCGCAGGCCGCGATAGCCGAGAGCACGGTGACGCAAGGCGGCTGGCGTCGGAAAACGTGTGTGCTCGCCACCTGGCGTTCGTGTACGGCGCGTGCGTGCGTGCGTGCGCGCGTGCGTGCGCTCACTGATGTATGTAATATACCGTCGCAGCAGAGCTGCCGTGCGGCGGAGGTTATCGGAGATCGCGTGGCGGGTCTTGTACGCACTCGTTGACAAATGATGCTCGCGGGGCCCCGAGTGGCGCGCTTGAGCGACGCTGGCGCGCCCGCGCGGCCGGGAACCAGTGGAAATCGGGAATCTTCATCTGTCGCGTTGTGTCCGCGTCTTCGCCGTTGTCAGCAACGGTGTGCCTGATATGTAATTACAGTAGAGAGGCCGCGTTGGCCGCTCGCCAGGGTATACGCGCTGCAATACGTTGATAGATAATATAGCTTGGGAGAGAGAGGCTGTGAGTGAAGTGGGCAATCGCATACAAACAAAACAAACTAAAAAGTAACGTGGAATTATTTCCCCGGAATAGCCGCAGACCTGACGGATGGGACAGCTGTTAGTCTCACTATACTGTGTACTACATATGCGACTGTCCGAGAGGTGAATTTCATTTGTGTGGAAATCGTTCATTCTTACGAGTCTCCTGCCGCCGAGTTCTAGGATGCAGGCTGAATTCCCAGCCATAGCGTCCGCTTCTGATGGCCTAATACAAAAAAAAAAAAAAAAAAGACTCTTGCACGAATATATATGTGCGCGTTAAGGAACACCGGGCAGTTAATATTAGCCCGGATACTTTGTCAGGGCGTACCTTGTAGCCGACTGTGCTACACTACGACATAAAACCCCATAAATTATTCCTATTTCTCACCAGTCGCCATTCCTAATACATGTAACTTCCTTAGCCCCGACTACGGGTCACAGCGCGAGCCCAAGAGGTCGCCTTCAGCACTGACTGAGGGCCATCTGGTGGGGTCGCAGAACCCATCACTCCCAGTACCGAGAATAAAGTTTTATGACTGACTGTACTCGGCCACCTCGATGATTTCGTGTTTGTTCTATAGATGTGCTGCAGTGCACACGTTTATATAGCATAATGCAAGAACAGTGCGTACGGATTGAAGGCAGACGAAAAGAAAAGACATGTCGTTTCACCGTCTCTAATTTGGCAATGTAAAAAAAGCTTCAAATGGCGGCCTTGACACGTGACGAACGTGGTTGGCTTCGAAGCGCGCGAAAGCATGTTTCCGTCGTGCGATTCCGTAGACGCGTCGAAGCGCGCACGGACGCCGCTGCCGCAATCGTATCGCGTCATCTCCCGTAGCGCTCGTTTTTGTGCAATCCCGGCCAGAGCGCGAGGAGTTGGCAAGACGGCACTTCGTGGAGGGCAGCGAAGAACCGGCGCTGCCGGATTCTGTGCGAATGGGACAAAGAAAACTATAGAGGTAAAAAGAAGGGGAGGGCAGTGGTGATGCCTTTGCCAGCGGGACGGACAGGCCCCTGAAAGATGGCCCTCGTAATGACACGGTTGACGCTAATCACTCTGCTATGCAAAAAGCGCTCAGAAGCCGACAGCAATCGCTGTTCTCCTCTCTGGTACTACGCGGGAAGGTCAGACGCCCGATGCGCACTCGTTCGAACAGCAGTCATTTCCACGCTCGAAGCTATACTAAGCACATACCAGGAACTCGGTTTGGAGCGGTTTTCTATACTACGTCTCTGCGCGCTGCAGGCAACAATAAGGAAAGAAAAATAAGAGCAGATGTGCTTGTCGTTTTCTTGTGTCGTCTTGGTACTGCGCATGTTACTCCGCTTCAGGAATGAGGACCAAAATGAAAGGAAGAAAGGTGTAAATGTTACTTTCCATTGGTACACCCTAAGAAAAATTTGCACCCTGTGAAGCTTATCTTGTCCCACAACAATAATTGTCATACATCCTGCGCGACTTTCCTGAATTTCTTTAACCCTACGCGCCCGGTACTTCTTGGTGCACGAATGCCGTGCGCGTTACTAGCCTGACACAGCATTCTGGACAGGAAAGAAGCGAACGCAGCGCAGAGTTTTCAAGAAAGAAAACGCAAGCAAGACGGATGACGATAATTGTTGTGAGACAAAGATACACCCCCAAAGGTGCAAACATTTTTACAGTGTACCTCAGTGCCACGTGACACTGTTTCTCCTTTTCATGGAGTAATGTTGGAGTAATGCGCTCAGTTACGCCGATCTGTATCAGAGAGAGTCACCGCGTTGCATGCTTCCTTTTGCCAGCCAGGGGCGACTCGCTTTCCCCCTCTCTCTCTCTCTCTCTGCAGTCGTGAGGGCGTCACATCGCCGCGATTAGGCGAGTTGAATGTTTGGTACTGTGATGGCTGGAGGGACAATATGTATGCATCTTCTCTGATAGTATGGTGGCCCCTATTGTGATCTGTGTACGCTAATGAATAGTCTGGGGTGTTATTGGTCATCCACAGGACACGACAAGGTATTTGGAGGTGCAGGTTACTATGCTTGAGGCCCTGCTTTTTGAGATATTCAATAACAAGTTTCTCGAGTCTAATTTGGCGTCGATTATCATGCGAGACAAAACAACTTCCTCTCTGTTTCTCCGGCGTTTCTTCGGAAGCATTCCAGCGTCTGTCTACGTCAACTACATAGTTTTACCACGTTGGCTAGAAATTTGTTGCCACATCCGCTTCTAATGGCTTCCGTATCATGTACCACGCGGCAGATATCCTCTCTAATGTGTTTATCGATCTTCTATAACATCGAGGCATGCTACTGACACCACCAATACGGGCACGGAGACAAGACGCCCAACTAAACGCTCGCCGAATGCTTAAATGTTGCAGAAAACGATGTGGTAAAATCTATTGTTGTGATACGCAGTGTCGCAGCCGTTCTACAGCTTGCTTTGCGATTGCGCATGACAGCACACCCGAGTAACACGTTTATCAAGATGCCGATCGGAAAAGGCTGTCGCCAGCGTTAACCGACCGTGGTATAAAGATTTACAGCTGAATCATAATGGAAACGAAAACAGTTTAAAAAATAAATCAGCCTTAAAGGACCACTTACGCCCATCTGCATATATCCTGAATGGGCGCATGGTTCTTGAAATAATAATAGAAATAAAACCTTCGAATTGCGGAAGTCTGGGCGGCTTCAAAGCGCACGTCCAAACAGCTTCTCCAAACCATTGATGTTCTGCACAGAAGGTACGAAAAGAAACTAAAACGTACGAACCGTGAGAAGGTGGAAAGAGCAAGATAGAGAAGGTGTGAATTAAGAGGCGGAGTACGTCGTGGCCGCCGGTGTGGTTCCTCCAAAGAGCCGGCTGGCGTGCGCTTTTTCTCGCGGCCAAGCTGCCGCTCGCGAGAAGAAAGCGAAGAGGCGGCTCTCGAAGCGGCAGCGTGGCCTGCAGCGCTCACTTTAGCGCGGTCCTCTTACCGCGGGAAGGCTGGAACGCGCGCGAAAAGCGAGACGCTGCTCTTTCTTCCTCTGGCGTGAGGTTCTGTGCGCGTATTATAAATGCTATCCCGGGCCAAACTAAGTGCGAAGGAAGAAGACCCTTTATACGCGGCGGTACGCGAAGGTGTTCGCGCACCCGGCTGCGGTGTGCACGGCGGTTATCTCCCACCCTGTGTGCGCAGAGCTGCTGCTGCTGCAACTTACCACGACACACAGATTCGAAGCAGGAAAAAGAAAGCAATAAAAAAGTGTAGGAAACGACGAAGAAAGGCGGGACGGAACCTCGGCACCCAGTCAACCGAATTAGCGCCGCGGGGCCGGGTAATGTTCGCAGCGCGCCCAGCGGTCAACGCGCAAACGAGATGTTCGCCTGGCACGCCATCTTGATTGAATGCGCCGGCCGCGCGCGCTCGCGAAGGGGCGGCACGTCGTAAGCGTAATGGCGCGGCTCGAGCAAGCGGGAGGAGGGATGGAGCGCGGAATGAGGAAAGGGTTCGACGGCTAAAGGGGAAGCCAGGAGGCGAGGCAGAGGCTGCAGCGGCGAAGAAGTTGAAGAAGAGGAGGATCGTTTCCACATGCTGCCGGCGGAACTGCGTATTGAGTTGGCAGCACTACCGCAACGCCGCACGCGCTCCGGAACGCGACGCTCTACGCCGGTTGCTTGATACGCGAACGGACTTCGTTTCGTCTGCGCTGCTAGCGGTCTTTCTGGCGTTTTGCCACCGCTGCTTCATCATCCTCCTCCTTCCCCTACCTCCAAGACTTCGCTATTCCGATCGTTATGTTCGTTTGTTTTGCTTTTGAGGTCAGATGTCTCCCTCTTTTTCTTTTTTTTTTCTTTCATCCTTTTCTCGCTGAGCCGAGCGTTCATTTGCATAGACAGCTGCTCCTTCATCTGCCGTTCATTTTAGCCGAGCTTTCGAGGTGACCTAGGGAATTGTTTGACATGTTCTCAACGCCGGCTTTGACTGCGGGTCGTTCTTCGTGTTATGCGGGTATAGTTTTTTTCTTTGTTCTTCCACCTGAGATCGGACTTCGCTAGCTCACCGCTTCAAACGCGGCACTAAAGAGGCGTACGTATCCATCGAGCATGGGTATCAAGTTTTATGACGGATTATAAACGTGGCGCGCTGCGGTGCATGCACGTTTTTTGTCGATTCACTCTAGAAGGAGTTTGTTCGTAACGGATGAATGCACCGTCACAGCGGTATAGAGGTCCGCGTTAAACTTCCGCTAGAGAGCGCGTTGTTCTCATTTTAAGTAAAGCTTGTATACAAGGCAATGAGCAGAGGCGTTTCGGAAGCCTCTCATCGCATCGCAGCGTGATTTAAAGGTGAACCAAGCTACGAAACCCGAGAGAACTTGTTGAATCTCCGGCACTGTTGCGAGGTGCTCGTTAAAATTAAATTCCGGGGGTTTACGTGTCAAAACCACGATCTGATTAGGAGGCACGCCGTAGTGGGGTCACCGGATTAATTTTGAACACCTGGGGTGCCTCAACGTGCAGGTAACTCTATGTACGGGAGCCCTTTTGCATTTCGCCCCCATCGAATATGCGGCCTCCGCGGCCGGGTCGCACCGGCGAACTAGAGCTCAGCAGCGCGACGCAATAGCCACTAAGCTATACCACTGTGGGTGACGTTTTCGTATATACTTTCAGTTTGGCAACGCTAACTAGGCGCCTCAAGGCGTACTCAACCGATATCTGCGTTTGCATCATATGAAACTCGACGGAGACGCCTTGCTGAGTATTGCAACTAACAACTCGGACGCAGTATGGGCTGGCGTATAGTATAAAGGCGAATAATAAATCAACAAATTTCTGTCAATTTTGAAGCACATGCGCTTTTATATCATTTTATATCATATTTTAGTTTATATCATTGCCTGGCAGGAAGAAAATATACTTTTTTTTTTCATTTTTGCACTCCACACAAGCCTATGCTTATACTATCGTCATTTGTTTAGCAAGAGACGTCGTAGATTATTTATAACGGGCATTATTATTGTGATGATCACATCGCCCTTTAACACACATGCCCACACGGTCAAATAATGGAACACCTGAGCTGACTCTCGCGCAAGACAAGCGCTACTGCGAAAGCAATGCGAGTCCGATTGCAAAGGGCCCGAATTTCTGCTATTGCGTAGTGCCGTATTTCTGCTATTGACCCATGATACCGGCTGTGCATTCCAGGCATCGTACGCCGCGAGTCCCCCCACTCCCGTCGCGCGTGTTCTGGTCAGCGTCCTGTTCAGCCATATAGCCAACCGTTACGCTTTCTCGCAAAAAGAAAGAAAGAATGAAGGGGAAAATCTGAATACCTTCTTTGAATGTGGAACATTTCTATAAATAGTACGATGGTTACAATAGTACATTTCTCCGACTGCCAGTATAGAAACGCTAAGATGATATGTCGTTAACATGGCTGTCATCACCACTGCATTATCAGCCACTCAACAACAACAAAAAAAAAAAAAAAAAAAACGAGGGGGGGGGAGGGGTTGGGGGCGGAGCCAGAATCAGACCCTTGTAAGTACATGCCATGTTTTCAGGCCACAACGGTTAGCATGTGCTCGGCATTCACGTTCGTCACCAACGCTTATACGACGGCCTTTGTACATCATGCGCTGATGTCTTCGCTTCCCCTGTTCGCCTCGCACCGCGCCCGACGGTGAAAGCGCATCGAGCGGAATTTATGGCGTCTCATTGCAAACCTACTCAAAAGCACTCGCCGTTGTTTAAGTCATTGACGATATAGTTGCAAAGGCGCGCGTTGCCTTCGGTTTATACGTATGCGTCCATATGCGCTGACAGACGTGTATACTACATACGCGATGCATGCGGTTGGCGCTATCGATTGCGAAAGAAACTTAGCATCCATTAAGTTTCTTTAAGGGCGTTCGCGTATACAGCCGAGCTCGCGGGAGCCTCAATTAAGGAGCACTTCACCGCTTCCCTGCACTTCGCTTCTCAGCACTGAGGTCGCGGCGTCGATATATCGACGGCTTGTCCCGTCATTGGAAAAGAGACCGCTTTCGTTGAGTGCAAATCGACATTTTTTTTTTTTTTTACTTTGTGGTCGCCGGAACTGCAGTCGTGACTCACTCGGTCGCCAGTCCGACGCACTCGCAGTATACGGCCTTACGAAATGTGTAAGCTTACAGAGAAGTCGGACCGTATATACTCGTACAATACACGATAGCAGCGTAGCGATTGCTGGATATACCTTATATGAAAAAATAAATTATGGGATTTAATGTAATAGAACAACTCACGGGATATGAGAGAGGCCCTATATATAGTGGTGGGCTCCGGATTTATTTCGGTCTCCTGGGTTTCTTTAACATGCACCCAATTTAACACGAGCGTCTTTGCATTCGGTCCCAGTCGGAATGCAGCTGCCGTGGCTGGGGATCGAATCGGCGTCCTCATGCTCAACACCACAGGTACTGAGCCATCGCTGCAAGCGGATACTGGATACCGGATATCGGGAGATCGCGAGAGGCAGCGCGTGGGTGACGCGTGGGCGCGATTCACAGCAGCCGCCGCAGACAGACCTCCGCTCATGCAGCGCTTTGTTTCCATATATGGTATCGGTGGACGACCTAACATGCCACTTCAGTTTTGACTTTCACTGCTCTCACTCACAACATTTCTTCGCATACAGGCTCGCGGATATGAATACGCGGTGCAATATATGCGCTTAATAGCGCAATATTTGCTAAAATTTGTTTGATACACTTCTTTGCTGGAGTTCTCGATACGGTTCTGCATAACGGGTACCATCTATTATATACGTTTTTTTCATAGAATTCTTTTTTCTAATCGCGCGCGTAACCGATCGGGTGTTTTTGCTTGCACTGAGGCGCGTGCGGCTTATAATAGACTTTCAAGGAACGAAAAATCGCGTTCCCTTAGGCTGCATTGTAAACGGAGGAGACAAACGCATTATAAATAAATGTGCACACGTGGTCGCTACTGCAACATCTAACTAATGTCGCGAGCATTCGAAATGCCTCCGATATGTCGATCTCTCTGCAACTTGCGCGCAGGGTCTGTAAAATGCACGGCGACGTTTGTCATTTTGACAGGGACGAATTTAACGCTCACAGGGCCTTCGAACACTTGTATAACGAAACACGTGAGAACGTGAAAGATCTTCGTTGGCTACGTCCCTCCTTAGCTCCCTCGGTAAAGCGTATACAACCGCACTGAACGGTTAAGCAAATCCTGTTGTAGCACGCTCTTTCGATTGTGCTGCAAAATAGAGTGTAGAACACCATGTGCAAGTAATGCTTCTTGCACTGTGACAAGATAACCAATTAAATTTATCGTTTTTTTTATTAGTTACAGTAGAGAGCCCCACCAGTTGTGAAGTTGCAAAGACAAACGCAAATATTGTTGCTTTTTCTTGTATAGTCCAAACTTGTATAGTTTGGACGTTCCTTACTTAACGCGCCTCTGTTCCATCGTAGTGTTCCAAACCAAATCTTATTTTCGTTCATTGAATTTTCTTTTAGTACAATTCACTGCATAAGCACAATCGCCGGTAGTACAGGTATGCGAATGCATACCTGTACTACCGGCGTTTATGAATAGAATGCTCATAACATAAACTAAATGATCGCCCACCGATACCGGTGTGCCTGGGGTTGCTACATTGCTTAGGCACCAAGCTCAATTAAGGTTCATTGAAAAACAAATGTAAATGTTCTTCATTTGCTAGTCAAATTCATCAGTACAATGACTTAACAAAGATATATGCTGTGAAACGTAACTACTCCAGTACAGATGCACTCATCGAAACTTGCGTTTCGGTATCGACGTCAGAGTAACTTTCAAAACAGTTACAGCATGTCCTGCAAGCGCGACGTGGGATCTATACGTCACACGTATAGGCTCCTCTTACGTCCTTGGCTATACTGTAGCTCTATTTCCTCCTCACAAATCCTGTATGACATTCAGATTAATTGTCAAGATTGATTTCGTTTTCCTAATGATTATATATATACACATTGCACGGAGTGCATCCGAGGCTACACATTGCAAGGTGTCATCCGAGCCCAGTCAGATCAAATTTATCGGCAGATGAAACGATAACACTGAAAGAGAGGTAGTGTAGGCCTATTACATCAAGCGAAAAGTGGCAAAGCTCGCATCAGCATACAGTCTGTGACCCTCCTCAATAAGTATTGCTTTTCTTGAAAACTGTAACTCTATGTCTTTGCACGTGTCACGTGCAGCATCATATATATTTCATTTTGTATGCACGCTTTGTTGTTCGTTTCTATAGCCGGTATGTTCAGTGCGATGACGTGACCGTTGGTTATCATGCTTCAAGCGAATTATACTCCGTTTCGGACATGAGGTGCAACGCTGTGGAGGCTAGATATACTTCTTGCAGTGACTGCGTCCGCACTTACAAATAGTTCGATGTTCTTGATCGCAATTGTACGCGCGGAGTAGTACGTTTTCGTCACCGCACTTCTTGCGTAGCTTCCATGCAGCGTTTTACCTGATGTCTGAAACGGAGTATAGTGAATGAAACTCTGTTAGCAGTTTGGCGCTCGTTATGCGTTAATTGTTGCTTGTTTGTTCGGCGACGTTAAACTCCTCACTCACGATCCGCGCATTTTCTTTCTTCCATGTCATCCCCGAACAGCGTACGAGTGGCACCGAAGGAAGGCCCCAACGGTCAGCCGGTCAAGTCCAACCCTAGCAAGCGGCACCGGGAGCGTCTGAATGCCGAGCTGGACACGCTGGCCAGCCTGCTGCCTTTTGACCAGAACGTGCTCTCCAAGCTGGACAAGCTCTCCATACTCAGGCTCAGCGTCTCCTACTTGCGCACCAAGAGCTACTTCCAAGGTACGCCCGGCATTACAGACATGTCGTTTACGTGAACCAATCGAACACGAGCGGAGTCGGCTTATCGAATTCGCCGGTCGTCCGAATGTGAACGATTCCTGGTCCGCCTGCGGAGGCGCCGAGTCGGGCTTGCGTCACCTTATGCACATGTGCGTGGAATCGGTGGACTCAGTCCGGTCCGTGGTAGGCAACATAATGTAAACCATAGCCTCTTCGAGGAGGCTATGTGTAAACATAAGCTTACGTCATGGATTTTGCATAGCGTAGTCTGTTGTAAGGAATATACTTCTGTAACGCTTTAGTGAAGTACATAAAACAATTTGCCAGCCTGCGTTTTTTATACGTGCATGTATTAAAGGGTGTATTACGCAGCTCGAACTATATAAAGGTAGACATCTTTATAGACAAAACACGCGTCTGCGCTCGCCACTCCTGTTAGGCTAGCATCAGTTTCATGCACGGGCGGGCGTGAATAAACATAGAGCGCTCAAACGTAATGTGCAGAATAGACAATAGTTTTCTGCCTGTCCTTCATCTCACATTGTCAACAGTCGTACTTTCTTCGTTTTATCCCCCGCACCCCTCCTTCTTATCTTTGTTTTTTTTTTATTTGCCGACTACATTTTCATTTGTGCATGCATTACAGCGAGGTAGGCTCAAACATAAAATGTTTGTTGCAGTTGCGGAGTAAAAAAACACATGTAGTTCAAGCATCCCCCCTCTCCTTCCACCCACCTCCTCCTCATCTCGTTCATAACCCCAAGGAATCTCGCACATTTCGCTGCTCGAACTTCCGAAAGCACCGACAGTCAATTCACTAGAAGAATATCTCTTTCTTCACAGACACTCTCTTGCATTTTCGTTCGTCAAAGTCAGAAGACGCGCAAACAAGCAAACAAAAAGCTGCGAACGCGTGCATACAGCTCCGTCTGCCGTTGGCGCCATCTGTCGCGATTCGGGCGCGGCCTTTTTGCTCCCTATATCGTTCAGCTGCTGCACCCTGCGCGCGAGTCACGCGATTTTCGGTTGCTCCCGATCCCTTCTTCCCTACCGCGCGCCTCGCCTCCCGTCAGTGTCTCTCTCCCTACCACGCAGAACGCGAAACCGTGGGCAGGAGATAGGCTTGCTCGCCACCGCTGGGTGGCGTGCGCGCTGCGCTTCCAGCAGCTCTCACGGCATCGCCCGCTCGGTGGCCGCGAAGCGTTGGCTCGCCAGGCATCCTCGTTGATGAATTAGATCTCGCACGAAAACCTTTCCCGCATTCGTCTATACGCGGCAGCCCTGAGCAAGTGCTAGAGAGGCGGACGCTTTTTTTTTTCGGATTTTCTCTCCGCAGAGAAAAAGTGTTCCGCCTAGAAACTTGGCCACGGCATGGAATGATGACCACTGGGAGTTGTACGCAGAGGGTGTTCGTAACCTTCTCTCTACGCGAGGCGCACACTGCGGCAAAATTGTGTAAATCCTTCAGCGAGAGTGAGCTGATATATGGAGCATGGGCCTGCGCGAGATTTTGATGAAACGCGGGGTACTGCGCTAGTGTTTACATTCGGAAGCTTGCAGATCGGCTTGGTGAAGTTGCATGGTTGGGGGTAGGCACTTCGCACGGACGCTGTCTCGCACGCGTGGAGAATTTTTGTTTGAGCTCTTTTTGGTTTGTTTGTTTGTTTGTTTGTTTGTTTGTTTGTTTGTTTGTTTGTTTGTTTGTTTGCTCATAGAAACACCTTGCATGCATCAATTCTTCTTGTGTTGACGCCGCGGAATTCTTTGAGAGGAAGAACTTGCGTAGTGGCGTTCGTTTGCATATGTCACAAATGATGTTTTTGCGTTTCAGTACGAGCATAAAGGACATTTACCAATGTCTTGCAAGTGACCATGTCTTTGCAATTCTCAAGCGTTACGTTTCGTACATCTCAGTACGTCCACACTTACTTGCAATTCTACTAACCGCGTTTCGACATTGAGTGTGGCAGAAACCGTCGAAGAAGTTCGCGTTCACCGACTCTGCGCAGTGCGTGGGATCCGTGTAGTTCTCACGCGCAAGATATGATCCTATAAAGTATAACGCCTGATTTGCGTTAAATGCATTTATGACAGCGAATTTGTATACCTCTACCCCCCCCCCCCCCCCGATGCATTTATCGTGTCCGTGGGTAAAAATGTGGGCCGATCCCGAAGGTAGTACAATCTTTCTTCCTTTCCATCTCTATCTCGTTCTCTGTTTTAGTTATAGGCTAGTGCTGCGGTGGATTATACAACACGAGAGGTATCAGGAAGCGAGCTTCGAGCACATAATTCTGCAGTGATGCTTGAGCATCGCGCGACCCGTGTGGCTTCTTCCATACTGGAGCAGCCTGTATATCAAGCACTCGCTGAACTGTATCTCTTTCCTTAATCACTCCTGATTGCAGCAGCTTCGTTAATGTGCGGCACACCGCGATGCGTGGACGCGTATCACGGCGCTCGACGCGCAGTCTCGTCTGCCTAGACGCAGTTCTGTTCGCAGAGAAAACGTTCGAACACGCGGACGGGCCGGCTTTGCTGCGCGCGTTTTCCTTTGCAATTCTTAATTTATTTTCCGTTCTCCGGCTGGGACAGCCGTGGCGAGTTGGGACGCGCCTTTCTTTACGACCGCCTCGATCGGTCGCGGTCCTCCACACAATCGCCAGAACCCCAGCGCGCTTACTACGCCGCGGACCTGACACGACGTCGTAAACACGACTGGAAGCCTCCCCCCGTGGCCCACGCTGCGTGCAGAGCTAGCCTGAACACCGAAGATACGACGTATATCTCGCGCCGCGCCGGCGTGTGATGTGCGAGCATTGGGGTTAGCAGGTCGCGAAGTCCTAGACGACGTATACATTCAAGATGTAGACACACTCTCGCACGATGCCTCGTTAAAGAGAAGGCACCCACTACGTGTACCGCGGTCTTCTTGGTGGCGCGCATGGATTTTACGTATACGAGGCCATTGCTCAAACTCAAGCACCGCTATACGTACCTGATACTGCGCTTTCTGTATACGTTATATAGGGTCGTGCTGCTGGCAGCAACAGCAGGCGTTCGACGTCGCCGAGAGTAACGTACGTGCGATCATTATTCGACTGGTGTTCGCGTAACAGGTCTTGCTACTCGCACGAACTTCCGCGCCCGGGTCTTGCGCCTTCCGCAGAACGACGCTCTCCGGAAGTGCTCGGCAGCGTTGCAGTGATTGATCGGGCCGGTAAACATGTATATATATACGATTATACGATCACGGGGTGAACGAACGATCTCAGACACAGGTCAGCGGAGGCCTCGCGTTGATTACTTTAATTAGCCAGCGCTGTGTTGATCGCACGACGTTTTCGTCATACTACGCATAATTTATGTGCCGAAAAAAGTGTGACCGCGGCAAGGAATGAGCTTGAAGTTCTGTTGTGTATAGCTGAAATCACGGACACTGGCCCAAGGTGCAGAGACCAAGAAACCAGCATACTGTAAAATTGGGACGGGACACGCAACCTCAGTGACACCACAATGCCTCACGCCAACTCTGGTTTCTGCCGAAAGGGGCTGTACACCGCACTTAATGCAAAGTGAACTCCATACCTTATAGAGATATGGGAGGCTAACTCTGTAATGAAAGACGTGTACAGTCTTGCGTAATTCTTCGTCTAGCATCTGAAACTGGGATCACGGCAAGACAAGTGAAAGGAAGCACTGATTGAGCTTTAGGTGCCCCAGAATCAAACAATGCTGAAAAAAAAAATGGGATTGGATTTGCGGAACCACTGTGCATTGTGGTTCTTATACCAGAACTACATACTCCACAGCCGACACGATGTAGATGTACTGTAGCCGTGTGCGCAGAGCAAAGATTCCGTGCACACGGCTACAGTATACGTCTACATCTTGTCGTCGCGCCGGTGAAGGACACCCTAGTTCGTTTTCTGCTGCCGGCTCACCTTGCGCAATCGAAAGATTGAGAGCGCTTGCGCAGCGGGCAAACGTTTACGCAACGCGACGCGGGCTATATTTTCTTTTCCTTTACGCGACATTCTTTAGCATACGCGGCGCGGGCGAATTCCAGCAAACAAAGTCTGGAATATTTGTCCCGTGGCAGACAGCGCTCTTTCCTTGAGCGAAAATAAAAAGAAAGAATAGAAAAATCACATTGAAAAAATGCAGGCATTCAGGTCATTAATTCGCTGCTCTCTTTCTTGTATGGCCTCGCCGCAGTAAGAAACAAATAACACTAAAAGCGCTTTGCGGTTGTTTCTTTAAATTTTTTTTTTTTTGGGGGGGGGAGGGGGCGAGGGTTTGAATAATATCATAATAATAATAACTTTATTTTGATCAATACACAAGATAGCTATGCGACAACATCTGGGTCCTTAGCGACAGGCTAGCTATGGATTCATGCCGTTATATATATAAAAAAATTAACGATTCAGACACGGGAACATAATTTTTTGTTTTGCGTTGATTTAAATTACCGTAGACTAAGGGAAATGAATAGCAAAAGGAGCCTTTTGTACTTAGACTCTTGCCTCAGTCGGGTGTGTGGTGAATAGAACCGATGTTTCAAGCATACTGTATATAGTAAGTGTTACAAAATTCAGTGGCAGTGCGCACGCTCCGGCTCGTTGGCGCTCACTTGACTTTGTGTAGCACACAAATTGAACAAAGGACAGGGGATCAATGAAGTCAGTTGGAAGTTTGCGCTCGTCCCACGTTATTCGTTTAATTTGTGCGCCGCAGAAAGCAGTTGTGACAACTTTTTTTTCTTTCATTCCTTCTCTTTCTTTCCCTCCCACCTTCCGCCCCTCCCTCCCTCCCTCCCTCCCTCCCTCCCTCCTTCCTTCCTTCCCTTTCTTTCTTACAATTTTCTGTTTTCCACTGTAGCGGGATTGAAAAAAAAAAAGGTGTTTGAAAAGTACTCTTGTCAACAATCGACTAAAACTAGCACTTCCTGAAAGGCAGCTGCTCTACCCTATTTGACAAATACATTTCTTTTTTTCTTTTTCCTTTACTGAAGTCCCATAGTCAATTGTCACAGGCTTCGCACACTGAACTACGGAAGGTGCATACGGTGCCGATTGCAGTACCACGGCCGCTGGATAACTTTTTTTTTTTAATCCAGCGGCCGTGGCAGTACATATAAACAGTCAGAGCCGAGAGCCGGCCGCCACAACCGAAACGTTCTCTGTATGTAACAGCCAGCGCGCGTTACGCACATCACGCAAGAACGCTTCGCTGCACACGTGACGCGGGCACAAGGAGAGTGACACATTGGCGCGCGAGACACCGCCAGGGCGTTTCCGGACGCCAACGAGGACAGTGTTATAATAGGTACAGTGCAGAGTACTAGACAGACGGCAATAGAAGGGGGCCGTATAAAGGCAGCATAGCCAGGCGCAGCTCAAACTTGATAGCTTGGGAAGGGTACATTAACGCCACACCTTCTCGCACCCAGATACCAGACGAAGCTTATAGGCCACTTTGATGGTTTAGGCGCGAGCAAGCCTGCAGTCTAATATCGTTTCACCGTATGCGGAGGACAGGGCGCGTAGGGATTTCGAAGGGGAAAGGGAGATCGGAAGCGGTGGAGAGGATGCGAACGAGACGAGGTGCTAACAAGAATGCAGAGACCCGTGACAGAACAGGACGCGGAAACAAAACAAAAGAACACGGCACGAGAAAATTAGAGGTCACGCTCCCGTGGACACACATGCATGCGAGTGTGACGTGCGAGCGCCACATACTACGTATGCGAGCTCTTCGTTAGCGCACTGCCACGCCGTGCGCAAAGGCGGCGCATAGAGGAGATTGGGGTGCTAAAGAGGGCATACATGGAGGAAGAAAATAAGCACACAGAAAATTTAGAAGCAACAAAAACTATTACGCGCTATGGTGATGGGTAAGTAAGGCCAGGGCACGCGTACGGGTTTAAAAGTGCCGTGATTTCACGCTTGTAATCCGCGGAGGGAGAATATCGGCACGAAGTACAACTTTTTACTCGAATGGTTCACTCACCACAGATGCGGTGGCAAATTTAGGCTGTTCATCTTTAAGCGTGCGAGATACGAATGTCATTGCGCTGTGATTTCTACGTGTGATTTGCCGTTATGAGACGTCGTGAGTGCATTCGGCAATATTTCCCAACAACAGATAGCGACTTTTTTCTTTATTTTTCTTTTTTTTTTTGTTAAGTGCTACTATATACCCATCGTTCGGTTGTCACAAAACATGCCGAAAAAGAAAGCCACTACGTTACTGTGAACGGCTCCTAATTGTAAGTTATCCCAGAAAAGCCCATTTTGCCCACGAATGCGCCGTACATACTGTTCACACTATATCGAATTTCTGTACGCAACCCCGTATGTGACCCTGTGAATCCTCATGGTCCATCCCCCGTTTAGGATAGCAAACCGGACGTGCTTCTGGTTAACCTCCCTGCCTTTCCTACTTTTTTTCCTCCTCCTCCTCCTCCTCCTCCTCCTCATGGTCGTGTGGAATTAGTGTTATGGGACATACGGGTTTTAAAGCGAAGCTTTCTTTAATAAGGATGCAACGCGCGTTTTCGGCCCTGACTTGACTGCGCGCAAGCGCACTAATGCTTCGTGGGCCGATTCTTCGTGGAGTGTAGACCATCCGGAAGACTCATAAGCGTTATGTCGTTTAGGATGTATGTATGTATGTATGTATGTATGTATGTATGTATGTATGTATGTATGTATGTATGTATGTATGTATGTATGTATGTATTATGTATGTATGTATGTATGTATGTATGTATGTATATGGCCGCCTATGTCGTATATTATGTTATATTGTAATATATTCTATTATATTTTATTATATTACATATGTGTGAATGAGCACCAGTCCCCACTGCGTATAGTCCGCGAATTGTAGACTGAAAAATACGGTACGCGCCGCGCGAATAAATATAAACAAGCGAACGAGGGACCGAGATGTGCATGCATGGACGGGCACGTGGTACGGGCACCGGCGTTGCTACCTAAACGAACGCGTAATACCTTGCGCGCGCGTCCTGTGCACCTCGCGCATCGGGAGTCTCGGAACAAATACACGTGTGCGCGCACGTGGGCACATCGAAGTGTGCAGCAAGCACAGGGTGAGGAGAACGAGCGGCGTGTTGTCCGACAACGTTGTGAAACAACGCGGTTGCCGCCTAATGAGACAGCGGCAGCGAGAGGTGGACTATGACCAGCTGACGGATCTCTCACCTCGCGCTTGGCTGCCCGGTTGGCCGTTCACTCACCCATCCGTCATCCGGTAACGAGTGGCACAAAAAGCGTCCTTCTTCGTTTTTTCGTTCTTCTTCTCTACAGCAAAGAGGAACATTCTTGCAGCCCTAAAAAGAGAGAGAGAGAGAGAGAGGAACACAAGACTTTAGCGATTCCTTTGGTCGTGAAGTCGTTTAATGCGACAGCAGCATTGTCTCACTGTTAACTGAGCCCTAAGTGGTTGACACACACACACACACACACACACACACACACACACACACACACACACACACACACACACACACACACACACACACACACACGCACGCACGCACGCACGCACGCACGGAAGAGCGCTACCATCAACTGTTTATTAACAGGAGACGAACCACTTTGCACCAGATTTCCATATAGTCAGAATGTAAGACCAAGTATATGCCGACAGTCACACCGTCTCACACAGGGGAGACCGCAATCTTGTTTGCTTGCTTGCTTGTTCCTTAAATAATTGCGCTTATACTTTATACGGGGGAATGGCCAAGCAGTCCCGGTGATAGGGTGGTTCAGGGAGGCGCCGAAGATGCGCTTGTACATTAATAGGCCGGAGCGATGTCCTATCACATTACGGCAACAGCCAAAGAGAAACATTGAAATTTCATCGGTGCCTGTTGTCGCCTCTATTTTATTTGCTCAATTTTTTTCTTCTTTATTTTCGCGTTCTTTACTAACCTTTTTGTTTTTGCGTTTAATTTTTCTCTTCCTGTTGGCCTGCGCACTACCGTCCTACACTATACTCTGCTAAAGCAAGCGTCAAACCATCTACCGATGTAATGAAAAATACATCGGTACGTAGACGATTGCATAACATCCGCGCAACGCAACCGAGTTCGTAAAGAAATCAATGAAACAGCCGACGCGAGCGGCTTAGCTCACCCAAGAAATGACATCGCAGTATAGTATACTGTACGCATGCGCAGAAACGAAACTCTACTTCTGTTCTCTTTTAAACACCACGCCCGCCCCACAGCTACCGCTATGAGCGCAGGTTTATTTGTAAAACTCCCTAGAAGGTCAGAGACTGCCGATTATACTCTCACATAATCATTCCTTTATGGCCGCAACAATGGCCCGCAGACTGAAATTGCGGAAAAGCCAGCTTTGCGGAACGGCAGCGATGACGCCGTATTGACAGCTTTCCGACCTGCAGTGGTCTCTAGCTATAGACTGAGGCTGAGCATGAGGACGCGGGTTCGAATTCCTGCTGCGGCAGCCGCATATAGATTGAGCACGGAAAGCGTAAACGTTCGCGTACACCGATTCATGTGCGCATTAGAGAACTCGATGGTGGCAAAATTAATGTGGAGCTCTCCGCTACGCCTGTCATGGCCGTACTGCCATAGTACGACCGTGAGAGTACCTATATGGCCCCAGTATTGCTTTGGGTACGTTAACCCACATGAATCGATCGAATGATTCACGTATTTCCCTCGTGAGAGCACGTCCTATAATCAGAGCGAATACTGCACGAGTCACCGCACAACCGAAACAGACTTGGGCGTAAATCCTGTCTGGGCACTCGCTTAAAAGCGTAAGCATTCGCTTAAAAGCACTCGCTTAAAAGCGTCGGGTCTTGGGCATCTTGATTTTTTTTTCCATGTATAACATCACGATTGCGTGCACATGGCAAATTAGCAACCGTTTCTATTTCTTTCACTCTCGTCCTTTCTCATTTTTTTTCCAATGTATAACATCACGATTGCGTGCACATGGCAAATTAGCAACCGTTTCTATTTCTTTCACTCTCGTCCTTTTCTCATTGAGGTGCCACATGCGCTGAGAAGAGGGTTTGTCCGGAAACATTATCGAGCCACATTTATTGAGCAGGCGCTCGTGAGCAAAAGTAAGTTGGGAAGAGCGACAAAAGAATCAACGTGGTTCATGTGTCACCGGAGTACAGCTTTGCGTGGGCACACATGCTATTCACAGAGGCTTGAATCACGCTGTGCGTCCGCCAGGCTGGGCGTGTTGACAGAAACAAAAACAAAACAAACAAAAAAACGCAGGTTCGCTCTCTCATGAGCGCGCAGCGCACTGACAAGATCTCGCGCGACTCCAGAGTGGGCGGATCGTGATTTGACGTATACTTCAAGAAAGAGGGGTAGCCATAATTTCCTCCTTTTACGGTCTCTGCTTAACCCTTTCCCCACCACTCTCCGGAGCCGTTCCTGCCGCGCTAGCTTTACGTTCCGTCTCGCAAAAAGGGGCAGCGTCGGAGAAGGCAAAAGTGACGTCAGCCAACCGTGACACCGCGAATAGACGGACCTTACAGTGAGCTTCTGTGTACATAACCGCTTCCAGAAAGCACGTCGGTTTAAGGTTGCAGTTCTTAGTAGACTGGCTGGTAACAACGGTTGGAAGCGAATTGTACATATTGTTGTTTGTACATAATATTGTTCATTTATTTTTTATTCTCATTATTTATATTGTAACCGCTTGTGTAGATATAGAGCCTATAGAGATTCTGTCTATTTTGTTGAATGTTTCCTCGTTTTACTCGACCTTTGGCGTTGTCCTTCTCTTTTTCTTTTTCTATTATTTTTCTTTTCCTTGGCTGCTGGGCAGTTCAGATGTCCGCCGACAGGCGAGAGAGTCACGAAGCTCACAACCCCTATTCCCTTTCATTCCGTCTCTAACCGGATGGGCTGACGATACCTCATGTGATGACTGTGGTAGCGAGGAGACTCAACACGTTCTCTGTGACTGTCCTCGCTAAAATTTACATAGACGATCACTGGCAAACACTTTTAACAAATGAAATCATTTTAGAATGCCGACATCACAAGCCATCGCAACGGAGGGCGACGAGGACACTGATACAGTATTTAATGACAACAGACTTGGACAAGCGGCTGTATAGCCTGAACTGATGTTTATCGTTTATAGTGCTACAAGTGCTACTGTGCTGTGCGGTGATAGTATGCGGTGATAGGGACCGACTGTGACTGTGTATCTGTGCTCCATTTCTTTCTCTCTCTCCTCTACTTTCCTATCGCTTTACTTCCCCCTCCCCTCTGGTTAACCTCCCTGTCTTTCCCCTTTCTTCCGTCTTTCTCTCTCTCTCTCATCAAACAATAATACCCGGAAGAATAAAAACGTGAAGTCGGGTTGCGAATATTTTGAGAGCGGGCAGTCTTCGGTAGTTCAGTTTTCTAAATTCCAATATGCAGATCGCTGAACTATTCGTCGTAAACAGTAGTAGTACACAGAAGCGAAACAAACACATACACGTTATATCTCGCTCTTTGTCTGTCTGTGCGGTGTGCGTGACTGCTTTACGACCAAGCTTTTTAGCATGACGTACCAACATGCCGAACGAGCAACTATATGTCCATAGTCGGATGAATAGTATGTACTACCAGCTTTGTGAAGGCAGTAGCTAAGACAGCTCTTTCTTTGCTTTGCTTTGCGTTGCGTTTCTTTGCTTTCATTTTTTATTTCCATCTTGTTTGTTTGTTTAAGAGGAGCATTAAGTCGAAATGACAAACGCTGGCAGCGCTGTTGAACGAATGTGTACAGCGCATGTTGACATCGACTCACTCAAACGTCGGGGGAGCTCGTAAGCACAAATGTTCGGCCAGACGCGCATGCTGAGTGCCCACATAACGCAGTGGAAAAAAAAGCGAGACAAAAAGAACGATCTGATTTTATCGAATCGCAAGGACTCCGGCGTGCTTGTGTGTACGCGTGCGAGTTCTGTACTTCGGGTTTGCGACGGTCGACTGTTCGGTGTACGAACCACTTCTCTTTTTTACACAAACGTCCACACACGCGTATTCATGTAGGTACATACACTCCTGGAATAGCGGTTCTTCCAAAGCAACCTTCTTTCTTTTTCGCTCTGAATCGTTTTTGTTCTCACTACTGACCACGATTTGTAGGCGCGCTGCCTCCGTTTGTTCTCGAGGGTCCCTCTGGTTTCTCTTTAGTTTTGGCAGCAGATCCGGTCCAGCAGTGGTCGCCAGGGAGACGGGCCCGCAAAACAGGAAGTGGTCCCATACAGAACGGCAACTCGCTTCCGCTGCCCTCGACGGTTCGCCTAATGATGGCCGGGTCCTTGATGTATCAGCTGACCAGCGTTTTGAATGGGAACCGTGGTGAAAACTGGACAACCTCGCCCGCAGCTGCGCTTTTTTTTTCTTTTTTTTTTCTTTTCGCGACGATTCAACGAAGTCATATCCAGGGTAGTTGTAACGATTCAGTTTTGCAAATGTGGGCAGCTAGCGTTGGAAATGTGCGCGGCTAGCTTGGTTTTGCGTGCTTCACTGCGTACGCAATTTTTTCCCTACACTTTTATGGTTTCAAAACACAGTGGGAAAGGATGAGCGTTCGATTTACTGTTTAGTATTACGTAGAACATGCGATGACTTTTTGTATTTTTATCTATTTACCTGTTTGTTTATTTTTATTTATTTATTTGATGATGATGAATACTGCTGTTTTTGGCGCAAGGGCCACATCTGGCCAAAGACCGCTGCCATGAGACCAGGGCGCTCCCACGATCCACCGTGCAGTTTTGCAACGCTAAACCACACAATAGTTAATTAATTCATTCATTTATTTCGTTCATTCATTCATTCAAGATTGCAATGACAACATCACGAAGTACTTTGTCGGAGGTCACATCTACAAGACCACGTGACAGCTAAACACATGTCGAATAACAGGTTATAGTATCGCACTTCATAACGTTCACACACTATCACAAACTCCTGCTCACTCAACAAAAATTGAACAAACTTGGAATACGGTAAACAAAAGGACAGTATTTCGTTAGAGAGGTCACCATTCGGAGAAGCCCTAAATGTATTATAACATTTGAGGGGACATATTATAGTCCCAACACTCGCTTTCCCTGCGCAGGATAGCCAACCAGGGTCCTTCTCTGGATGATCTCGTTTCCTTCCAATCTGCCCTTTCTGTCACACTCTCTCAGTGGGTGGGAGAAAATCAGGCTGCCCGCCAATAAAGAGGTGTCGAAGCCAGAGATGTCACACATGTACGTGCTCGCGTCGGTTGTGCTGTCAGCAAAAGGTCATCTTCCTCCATATCATTTGCCTTGCGCTAATTGCTCCCTCAATCGAGGGAAACGCCAATTTTCGGCTATTCTGCTCTCGCGCCGCACCGTGCCCTTCACGAGCCCCTTAATCTTTCGCACACGGGAGAGCGTCTTTTCGCTTCTCGCGAGAACACTCGGTGACACGACGCG